>NC_137049.1:22867269-22879769 GCF_032717465.1 Coenobita brevimanus | reverse complement strand
AAAGTGAATGCATAGCTATATTGCTTGATGTCACTTGTTCTCTCTCTCTCTCTCTCTCACACACACACACACACACACACACACATACAAACCCAATGAGAGAGAGAGAGAGAGAGAGAGAGAGAGAGAGAAAGAGAGAGAGAGGACTACTGCATTTGATCTACTGTAGTATGGTACGAACTTGTTACCTTCTCTCAGGCAATCGATAGCTCCCAGTGCTCCCTCTCTCTCTCTCTCTCATATTTCAGGTGTAACTTGGATAAAGTACACAAACTACTTCACCGTAATCTTGAAATCTCCCCAGCACTTCCAACTCTATACAGGCTGGTCCATATATAGCGCTGCTCCTGCACTCCTATAGGTAATTTCTCGCGTTTTGTAAGGACGGCTTTGTCAGCGTTAGCGACATCTGCCCATCACCATTTATTCATTCCGTTATCAATGTGTGTCATCATTTATTCATTTCGGTATCAACACCTGCCCATCATCATTTATTCATACCGTTATCAATATTTGCCCATTATCGTTTTTTCATACCATTATCAATATCTGCCCATCATCATTTATTCATTTCCCTATCAGCATTACCCATCATCATTTATTCATTTCCCCATCAGCATTACCCATCATCATTTATTCATTTCCCTATCAGCATTACCCATCATCATTTATTCATTTCGCTATCAACATTACCCATCATCATTTATTCATTTCATTACCAGACATGGGGCGATTGCTCGTGTAGTGTCATCGATTACGATTTCATGCTATTTTCAAGATTACGATCACGATTACGACCACAAAAAATTGGATGTAATCAATTACGATTACGATTACATGCTGTGTAATCATGAATACAGCCATGATTATCTGCATAAATAGTACATAGCTACTATAAATTCAGTTTACTGTGTATGCCAGCTTCATACAACCAACTAATCTTTCTTTTAAGTGAAAAAGATAAAGTTATATATATATATATATATATATATATATATATATATATATATATATATATATATATATATATATGTTTAGAGGGGAGTAACAAGGGAGATATAACCATGCATTAAAAAAAAAATTACTACGGTAGGACCCGTACTAATGGACCTAAGTTAGATGAATTTCGCTTTAGAAAGGAGTTAGGAAGACATTGGTTTAGTAACCGGGTGGTAGATGAGTGGAACAGGCCTTCAGGGCAGGTAGTTAGTGTTAGATCTTTAAATAGCTTTAAAAGCAAATTGGATAAATATATGAGTGAAACGGGTTGGGTAGAAATGGCGTTGTCCTTACGAACATACAACAGTAGGGTGGGATTGAAATCAAAAGGAGCTGGCTTGTATGCACCAACAGGCATATTGCAATTATCCTGATTATCTTGTGTTATCTTTTGTTAGAGTATCCGGCAGCCTAGCCAGTTTGGTAAATTTGCGTAAGTTGCCATCATGTGTGAACCCTTATGAAGAGAATGAACAGTTACAGACTTACATTCTAACGCATATAACCAAACCTACGTAAACTAACCTAATCTATTTTAGCCTCTCCTAACCTAATCTCTAAACCAACCCAACCTAATCGACCTATCTATCCTAACCTATCTGTTATCGTTCAGTGAACCATTACTGTAAAATATAGTTTGTTTCATAGGTTAGTGAATGGTAAATAAAAAAAAATATAATAGTTACCGCATGGTTGGCCTATCTTTAAGTGAGTTGGAAGGTTGGATGTTGTCTTGCCTGTAGCGGGTATATGAACAGAGCAATATTTACACGTTGATTTACAGGTCCCGTCTGTGCAAGAAGGCCATTCAAAAGTTCAAATACTACTGATTTATATGTAGCCATGGTTATGCCGTCCAGTAACCAGTAGTAGGGCACTGATTGCTGTCCCACTGCTGGTGCAACTGGACTGAAGTAGCGGCGAAAGGGAACGCTGATGGCCAGGCCGCCGAGATCACATGATGCCACGGAGTCATTTTTTATCAGCGTAATTTGCTTTTCATGGAAACTGCACATTTGTCAATAAAATAATCAATTTCATATGCACATTTTGATGAATACTAACGTAATTGTAAGCGTAAAGAGCTCCGTTACAAAATGCCAGTAATTTAGAAGAGAATCGTGATATTGCTATCTGGGATCATTCCTGATTATTAATTTACCTCGTAGGTATACATATATCGCCTCTGTACTAACTGTAGCCAACTGACACTGTTCTAATGTAATCGCAAAAGTAATCATGTTTACAATTACATTATGAGTGTAGTCGATTACAGTTACGATTAATTTATAAAAGACAAGAATGTGATCGATTACGATTACAATTACTTGGAAAACTGTAATCAGTTGTAATCGATTACGATTACAGATTACGATTACCCCATGTCTGTTCCCTATCAACATCTGCTCATCATCATTTATTCATTTCCTTATCAACATCTGCACATCATTTATTCATTTCCTTATCAACATTTGCTCATCATCATTTATTCATTTCCCTTTCAACATCTGCTCATCATCATTTATTCATTTCCTTATCAACATCTGCTCGTCATCATTTATTCATTTCCTTATCAACATCTGCACATCATTTATTCATTTCCTTATCAACATTTGCTCATCATCATTTATTCATTTCCTTTTCAACATCTGCTCATCATCATTTATTCATTTCCTTATCAACATCAGCTCGTCATCATTTATTCATTTCCTTATCAACATCTGCACATCATCATTTATTCATTTCATTATCACAATCCACACATCATCATTTATTCATTTCGTTATCAACATCTTCCCATCTGTCACGAGTCAAATTCGCGACATTTCCCTATTGTGAGAAGCCACGAACTATTAGTGGAAAACTCACTGTGTATCGCTCAGTTAACCGTTTCTCTCTCCACTTCGGTGGTATACTTTTCAAAACATTCGTCACTGTTTCAAAAGTGACCGATTTAATGCACGTCACTAAGTGCTTTACTGAGCGATACTATTGTTTCTTTATTGTTCGCCCCTGCTTGCCTCGACCGTTAGAAAAATGCGGCCTAGTGCTCCGCTTTTGTTTCCCACGACTTATTCAGTCCAGTGTTTGCTCTGACGGAGAGAGGTTTTGTGCTCCAGAAGTGCGAGAGAAGAGGTCGCTAGCACCCAGACTCCACTGAGTACAAACCTCCAAACTCCCACCCCTTGGTGATACACAGCATTCATTGACCAGTATTTCCTTTTTGTATTTTCCTAGGTTTAAGAGTTTAATTAAGGTTTTTTTTTTTTTTTTTCCCCTAGGCGTAAGGATTTAGCTCTTGTGTGAGTGAGTGAGTGCGGTCTCATAAATTTGATTTGAAATGTAACGTTAAATTTATTTTTGTAATCAATAAATTTAACTTCTTTTTATTGAGCTTAATGTAAAAAAAAAAAAAAAAAGTGATATTTTAAAAACCCCGTGACACCATCACCATTTATGCAGTTCGTTATCAACATCTTCCCATCACCATTTATGCAGTTCGTTATCAACATTTGCCATCATTATTTATATACGAAATTCATCATTTATATATTCATTTCGTATTCCCACTTCCACACCCAACCCCAAACCAGCAGACTGAGCCATTCCCGCAGCACGTAAGATATAGCGAAGGCGAATTCCCAGTGGAGTGCTATTAACGGAGCACCCGGTCTGTTGATCTGCAGCGTGACTTTTACTATACGCCTTTCATCTTTGCGTGACCCATATTTTTGTTCGTTTGTAGTTTAGCCTATTTCACGTTGCCCAGCGGCTCTACATCCTTTTCTTAATATTTCCTTGTTGCTATAGTCGATTTATTTTCCTCTGGCAAGGACTCGTAACCCCTTTCACCTCAGTTGATGGCCAAGTGTAGTCAGATTGGAGGGTTGATTTCACTAGTAACCAAGGAGACTCAGTCCGACCACACAACTAAGGGTTATCGAGTTTCATGGAATCACTACCTAGTATTCCAGCTGCTGAAGGTTGTCCAGTTCCCTCAGATGAAAACAACCAGACTATAGCATCATATTCTGTTGTTAATTTTTTGTTATAGCCTAGCGTGCAAGATGGACAGGTGGCTAATTTAGGTCAGGTTAAAGTGAAAAGAGTAGAGAAAAATAGTATATATCAAGATCTCAATAGGTTTTATTAGTTTCGAGACAGTGAAAGTGAATTATTGACCGCAGCTGTACATTATCTTTAATCGTACACCATGGGAACGTTGGTCACACTTACTCCTAAGTGAATTATTTTGCATATAAACGCTAATAATATCATGTGTATGTATCTTTTCAATGTGCACACAGTTTGCATCTACTTAATGTCGACCAAGTTGCAGCTGTAACGTACAAGAGGACACCGGTACGTAAAATCAGAGTAAATCTCTAAGGAAGGGGCGTCACGAAATATCCAGAGTCAACGAGAAATCGACTCACTGCCCGTAAAAAAGTAAACATCACGTCCATCCAGAAATGTGTACAGCAAGAAGTGCAAATAAAGAATGCATGCAGAGACAGTGCTCGCGTGTTTGCTTAAAAGGTGTCGGACAAGTCAGTGTGAAGTGGAAGATACCACACTCTGTTTATTCTAACTTGGCCTAAAATTGTTATCTCTCCACCTTGAATTCAGAGTTGTAACAATAGATTAGTACTAGAATATGAGGCTAGACACGGTGGAATGCTGTGGAATAGATGAAGAACGACTATTATTTATTTCTGCCCCTGAGCTGCGTGAGATAAGCAGAAAAAGGAGAAATATCTGGGCCAAGTTAAGGTGAAAGAATTATAGCGTCCTTCACACTGCCCCGCATCACACTAACACACTTCGGGTATATCTTGCGTTGCCATATTGCCGCTCAGCACTTACCTCACTCTGCCATACTTCACACTGCCACGCCTTGCAGTTCCGTATAATACCTAATATACCACATCATATTGTCATTACTTAGCCTATTGCCACTGCACACTGTCACACCTCACGCAACGCACACCCGTCTTTACACACACACACACACACACACACACACACCACATCCATTCAGCGCATTGCCACACCTCACATTGCCACACCACACACACACACACACACACTTCCATTCAGCGCATTGCCACACACACACACACACACACACACACACATCCATTCAGCGCATTGCCACACACACACACACACACACACACACACACACGCCACATCCATTCAGCGCATTACCACACCTCACATTGCCACACCACACACACACACACACACACACACACACACACACACACACACACACACACACACACACACACACACACACACACACACACACACGTCACCGTCATACCTTACACGGCCCCACCTTTCCTACTCCACTGGGCATTTCCTAACATCACGTTCAGTATTTATGTCCATTCTCTGGCTATCCTCTTAAATTTCCCTCTTACTGTTGTTACGCTGATTCGTATTTTGTTTATATTCTTTTTCTAACCCCTTTGCAAGGAGAGATGTTCCCGAGGCTGAGTGGAACCGTCTGAGGCTGACAGGAATAAATTGATTTCAGTGGGTTGATGGAGGGTGCATCTGTGAGCTTGTCTGTCACTGACTCACATATGCGTTCACTCACTCACTCACTCACTCACTTCACACTCACTCACTCACTCACTCACTCATTGACGAACTCACACACTTAATCACTCACCCACTCATTCATTCACTCACGCACACGCACACACACGCGGGCACACACATATACATAACAACCTCGCTCTCGCACACACACGGACACATACACATCACAAACAAAATACAGTACACACAATCAGAAACTTATCTTTACCTAAGTGATCGATGGTTTTATAGCGAAAGTTTCTGTTGTCGTTAACGTTTTCTTTCAAAGGCGAATCGATTTAAATTATAGATGTTAATATATCACGTTTAAATTTTCATCCATGACTCAGTGTTGAAAATAATAACAGACATAAACTTATACACTTACACTTAAATTAGAAGTGGCTGGGGAATATTTTGAAATGGCGTATTCATGGTTGCAAAGGGTGAAAAAGGGAAACTGTAAAGATGTGTAAAGATACTTGTTTGACTGCGTGTAAATCTCTGGCTGGCTTACTTGCACACACACACGTACACATACAGACTACATACGACACATGGTTACCACAACACAACACCCAACTCTCTCTCTCTCTCTCTCTCTTTCTCACACACACACACACACACACACACACACACACACACACACACACACACACATGCGAGGAATGTTAACAAGAAATTTTGGCTGGGAACGGCCGTCAAGCGCGAATCGATAACAACAGCGATGCCGGGCCTAATTGAATTTACTGAGGAGCTACGAGGCTGCTTACTGCCCACGAAATCGAACCCGGGAGGAGAGGAAAAAGTTTTGGAAATATTTGGAGGAAAGAGTTTTGGAATTTTCTGGGAGGAGAGGAAAGAGTTTTGGAATTTATGGGGAGGAGAGGAAAGAGTTTTAGAATTTTTTTGGAGGAAAAGAAGAGTTTTGGAATTTTCTGGGAGGAGAGGAAAGAGTTTTGGAATTTTTGGGGGGGAGAGGAAAGAGTTTTGGAATTTTTTGGGAGAGGAGAGGAAAAAATTTTGGAATTTGGGGGGAGGAGAGGAAAGGGTTTTGGAATTTTTATATATTATTTTTACCCCCTTTTCATGCCCTTCGCTCTGGTGGCCCCTCTCGTCTTTTTTTTTTTTTTTTTTCTTTCCCTTCGTTCCGGTGACTTTTTTTTTTTTTTTTTTACTTGCTTACAACAGACGATTTTATTTAGCGTAGGACAGACCTCTCGTAGTAAAGGGGTTAAGGAAAGCTTTAACTAACCCCTCCAGTTCGAAGTCTCAAGGAAGCTGCCTAGTCTAAGTGAAAGGGGAAATTACAGTGGAAGGATGGAATTGGTTAAGCAAGATCATTTTTAACTCCTCTGTAATTGCATTGGCGGACGATTTTATTCAGGGAGGAATTTAAAGAACTGGAGGGGTTAATCGCAGCCCCCACCAACCCCTTTCCCTACGTGGACGCTTTCCGGAGATGAGAAAAATTGTCTGAAAATAGGAAGATTAAAATAAAAATAATTTGGTTGATTTTGTTTTATGTACGAAGTTGGTTTTGTATTTGTTCTTATTTTTTGGTAGAACTAGTCGTGTTTATGGCTTCCTGGTAGTGTGTGTGTGTGTGTGTGTGTGTGTGCGTGCGTGTGCGTGTGGTGAGAGTCTTTTAAGGGCCATGAAGTGCTCTCTTTGATGATGTGGAAAATATGTTTGGGCCGGAGTAGTATGTGTAGGTTATTTTTTTCTCTCTCTCTCTCTCTCTCTCTCTCTCTCTCTCTCTCTCTCTCTCGATAATGCGAGGTTGTTGTACGATAAGCCAAATGCGTGAAATATAACAGCCAGGTGGGTATGAGAGAGAGAGGGGGGGGGGAGAGAAATGTGTGTGTGTGTGTGCGCGTGTGCGTGCGCGTGCGCGTGTGCGTGTTTGAGTGTGTGTGTCCAGGCAAGTTCAAGCACCATACTCAAATGATGACCAGCGACTTCCTCGATGTTCTTTCTCTTCTTTCACTCCCCCTCCTTCATCTCCTATTCCTCCTCCTCCTCCTCCTCCTCATCATCATCATCATCATCATCATCATCATCATCACAGGAATATTTTGATTAACACTGAAGTAGCTACAGTGAAGAACCAAATTATCCCTACCCGTAATATCGAAATACATTACTTGAGGTCTCAATTAAGACTAGAGAGTTTAATAAGTGCAGAATTGGAGGAGCAGAAGAGGCAGACCGGGAGCGAGATAGAGGAACCGAGTAAGAGGAGAATGGAGTGATGATGATGATGATCTAGAAGGAACAATGTGGGAGGAGGTGGAGAATGAGAGACATGATGATGATGATAATGACTCTGATGATGATAATGAGGAGGATGTTTGGAAAGAGAATTACAGGTGAGAGAAGAGGTGGGGGAAGAAGGAGAGTGTGTAGTGTGAATTTTGGAAGGAGAAGGAGTAGAGGTGGAGGAGGAAGCCGAGTGTGTAGTGTGACTTATGGAGGAGAGGAGAAAAGGTGGAGGAGGAGGAGGGGGAAAAAGTATGAAGTGGATAATGGCAGGTGAAGAAGCAGAGGAGGAAGAAGGAATGTTGGTTAATTAATGGGAGAAGAGACAAAGGAGAAGAGAGAGAAAGAGAGAGAGGAGGAAGGAGGGAGAGAGAGGCTGCAGTGGGATATAAGAAGAGTTTGGTTGCAGATGGTTTTGTCGCAGGAGCAATAGAAGAAGAGAGCGGAGAAGAGGTAGAATAGGATATTAGAGGAGGAGAGGTAGACTAGCTAGGGAAGAAGAGGTAGAGGAGAAAGGAGAGAGAGAATGTAGTGATATAGAGTGCAGTAGTGTGATTTGGGAAGGTAGGGTGGTGCGGAATGAGGTAGGGTGGGATGAGGGAGTGACTGCAGTGCGGAGAAGAGGTAGAAGAGGATATTAGAGGAGGAGAGGTAGACTAGCTAGGGAAGAAGAGGTAGAGGAGAAAGGAGAGAGAGAATGTAGTGATATAGAGTGCAGTAGTGTGATTTGGGAAGGTAGGGTGGTGCGGAATGAGGTAGGGTGGGATGAGGGAGTGACTGCAGTGGAAGTAGAAGTTGCATGGAGTATGACGTTTGCCAACAGTTTCATAGTTACAGCCACGAATAGATAGATAGATAGATAGATACTGGTAGATAGATAGATAGATATTTAGATAGATAAGGGACATTCTGATATTAGTACTGTGTGTGAACTAAAATTTGAAGGACTGTGTTTTAAGTGGCACTTCTTCCTTAGCGATACTTTGCTTAGTTAATCATTCTTTTGTGTGTTCATTTTATTGTTTTATCGACATAGTTTGCCTTACTAATTACAGAGGATGTTTAGGAGTAGTATGCAGGATAGATCGCCAAGGAAAGGGTGCACCGAAGCCTACCTGGGCACTTAAAACACGACTCTAAGTTAGACATAAAGAACATGGAGTAAATTCGATCCTATACTGTTTTTACTTAGCTTAGTGTTGATTTTCGTCCTGTTTAAGCTTATTTCACGTTGCTCAGCGGCAGAAAAAGACAATGCTGCGACTCTACATCCTTTCTACCGCACTTCTTCGTGACAAGCATCATTTTTTTGTTTATTGTTACAGCTCAGCATTCAAGGGGGAGAGATGGCAATTTTAAGCCAACTTAGAGTAGAAGGAGTATAGTTGCTGTTCGTCACTGTACCACTTTACCCTTTTCTTAGGGAATGGTGTCCGGGAGTACAGTTGCCCCCAAAAATAATGGCAGAGTTTCAATATTCTTCAGTCACTTTGTCATCTGCATAGAGTTCTTGAGAATTTACAGGGCATTTTTTTCCCCTTCAGCCGAATAAAACCGTCTGACAGTATCAAGAAAAATATATGTAGAGTCATCTCGGTATATGAAGTTAATTGTACCTTATCTTCAGAGACAGGTATCCCTCAGCAAAAAATAAAATAGATATATTAATTAATAAATAAAATAGGCTAACATTAGGTAGAATCAAGTTTTCGGATTTATGAGAAGCTGGCATAAAGAAGGCAGGTAAGACTTTGAGTGCGATTGAGAGTGATTATGTTAAGTCTTATCTGGGGCTGCTGACTCAGATCTCTTACGGACTCACTCGCTTGGCGCTGCTTTTCTGTGACGTTTCACCCACCACCCTCCACCACCACCACCACCACCACAGTGACCACACCGCAGCGGTCTGGTGTCATGTGCAAAATAAATCGCTGAGGAAGAGGTGAAAAAATCTCAGAAGGAACTTAGACAGCGATTTATAAGCTTAAGAGATTTAGCGTACCTTAGCTGAATTTGCTAATCTCAGCTTTTTAGCTCATCGGATTTAGCGTACCTTTACATGTGTTTACTAATCTCACCTGCAATTCACCTGTGTCTACTAATCTCACCTGTAATTTACCTGTCTACTAATCTCACCTGTAATTTACCTGTCTACAAATCTCGCCTGTAATTTACCTGTTTACTAATCTCACCTGTAGTATATCTGTCTTTACTAATCTTACCTGTAATTTACCTGTCTTTACTAATCTCACCTGTAATTTGCCAGTTTGTACTAATCTCACCTGTAATTTACATGTGTTTACTAATCTCACCTGTAATTTACATGTCTTTACTAATCTCACCTGTAATTTACCTGTCTGCTAATCTCACCTGTAATTTACCTGTCTACTAATATCACCTATAATTTAATTGTCTACTAATCTCACCTTTAATTTACCTGTCTTTACTAATCTCACCTGTAATTTTCCCCACAGGTAAGTCTGCTGTCCTGATCAGCTGAGACGAGGTGATGGTGAGTAGTTTGAATAAAAATGAAAAATTATTGTTAGTTTTGAGGGAGTTAATGATTTTGATGCGAGAATGTAGTAGGGGTAGAAATAGAACAGTGTGTGTGTGTGTGTGTGTGTGTGTGTGTGTGTGTGTGAGAGAGAGAGAGAGAGAGAGAGAGTGAGTTTATCTCTGTATTAACCCCTACAAGACGACACAAGGGTTTTTTTTTGGCGTGTCGTATTCACAGTCAGAGGTGCTGAATTTACACACACACACACACACACACACACACACACACACACACACACACACACACACACAGTCTCTCTCTCAGATTTATATTAAGGCCTATTATAATTTCGCTAAGATCGGTGTGAGTTTGTATTCCGAGATGCATATATTTCCTAACACCCCTTCCTCAGCAGTTTATTTTCCCTTATACACTTTAACACCCTCCTTTCCGGGGATAGGAAGGGAACTGGGAGACTTTTTATAACTGGGCAGCTCCACCGGCCGGCCATTTAGGTGCCGCAGCGTGAAGGCGTCCCTCTCCAGCTTAATATTTGTGGGTAAATTACTTCGTTTAAATACTTCACGATACTGCGAGATCAAAACACTCACGGGCATAGTTTATTTTTTACGATTTTTAAATTTTTTCTTAAGTTGTATGTAATCGACTTTTCATTAGTGGGTATAGAGAAAAAATGGGTAATCGGAGTGAAGGTGTTAAGTAATTCTTCAATAAATTAACAAATAGATTAATAGATAATTGTTTTGACTCAACGCGGGAAACATTGGTGTCTAATTTACTTTTTCAAATTTTATTGTTATTTTTGTACATTATTATTATTACTTCTAAACATTATTACTTTTACCTCTTTTTCTGTCAGTTGTTCTTTCCTAGTCTTCCTAAAAAAGACATGAGAGGAAAGAGAAATATTATGACCCAGTGAGGGAAACATTGATCTTTGTTTGTCCTTGAGAGAGCAGCAGGTTCCCAGTATAAACACCATGACTTACGATCCAACAGAAGGCGAATGGAAACCTGTATACGTGATGCTGTGTAGGTTCGGGTTTGCCTGTATTGACGTCTTGATGTAGAATCCCTTAGAAGGCGAGTAGAAACCTTTATAAGTGATGTATAGCTTCGGGTTTGCTTGTATAAACACTGTGACGTAGGATCCCACAAAAGGCAAGTGGAAACCTTTTGATGTGGTGCTTTTAGTGTTCAGGTTTGCTCGTATAAACGCCATGACGTAAGATCCCACAAAAGGTAAGTGGAAACTATTAAATTTGGTGCTTTATAGGGTCGGGATTGCTTTTGTTTTGGTGTTGTGATGTTTTCTTGAGATTTTTGTCGTTTTGGTCTTGTCATGTTTTTCTTGCGTTTTGCTTCAGAAATGCGTAATGTAAACAGTGCTCCTGGTTTTATGTTTTCTCTCGACAGCTGTCATACTTGCATGCTCTTTGTTGGTATTTTTCTTGCGTTTATTTTATTTTATTTTTTGAACTTGAGAGGGGGTAGTTTGATGGCTGAACTTAAGATCATGATGGAGGCGATTTGTTTGTGATAGTTCTCATTACAAGAGTTTAAACTTCTGTGTCCGGATCACATACACTCCTTTTTATAGCGAAATATGATGATGATGATGAATGATGTTGATGGTGGTGGTGGTGGGGATGATGATTATGATGATGACGGCGGCAGTGGTGATGGTAGTGGTGGTTGCGATGATGATTATGGCTTAGATATGACTCAAGGACATTCAGTTTTATGAGAGAGGGCCGAAGTGTATCTATATATATATATATATATTTTTTTTTTCAGCGTTCGTGTTTCCTCGTTTTGCATGGCTGACGAGGTGAAGAAAAAAAAATCTTAAAAAGTGTACTCGAACATTTTGGAGAGAGAGAGAGAGAGAGAGAGAGAGAGAGAGAGAGAGAGAGAGAACAGGGACTTCTCTTGTTTTAGTTGTTTGTCTTTCATTCTACCTCTCGAATTATCTATAGAGTAACAGCACTTTTAACTAGTGTGTGTGTGTGTGTGTGTGTGTGTGTGTGTGTGGTCAGGAGTTGTCAAATCGGAGGGTCGCTTTGACCAGTAACCAAGGAGACTCTTCTGCATCATAACTAAACCTTATCGTATTCCATGCCAC
>NC_137049.1:22854769-22862269 GCF_032717465.1 Coenobita brevimanus | reverse complement strand
GACTCTTCCACCTACTGTGCCAAGAGTTTGGAGCAGATTAAGAAGTATTACTTTTTCACACCGAGGTTCGCTGGTTGTCACGGAAGAGCGTGGTATCAAGAGTAGAGTCACTGATGGAGGTGCTTTCCGAATTCTTCAAACGTGACAACAAGACAGTCGCTTGAGTTCACCAGGAAATTGTCAAACACCCAGTGGCTCCAAAGCTGGCCTACTTGAAGGACATATTCTTACGTCGAAGCTCGTTAAACCTATCCCTCCAAGGCCGTTCTACTACAGTGATTGATTTCATGGATAACTAAGATCATTCAGCATAAAGCTGGAGCATTGAGAAGAGGTCAAAGACGAAAATCTTAAAATGTTTGAGCACCTTAGTGATGCATGTGATGAAAGCAGAGATTAGAATTGGTGCACCCTGTGCAAACACATCTGTCTTCCCTGAGGATGAAATTGCAGTCTTATTTCCGCAAACTGGGCGAGTTAGAATAAAAACTGAGTAGAACTCTGTTCATTGTTAAAGGGCACCTTCTCCCAGATAACATGCCAGAAGAATTCATAGAGTTGGTGAACGACTTTGTTGCAAAAGATGCATTTGCAACACTTCCCCTGGCCAGGGTCTGGTCTAAAATGAGTGAGCTTGACCCTGGTGCAGCTGGTGTTCCCTAGTACTTACATCTGAGAGCAAGGATTTTCAAACTTGTTTACGGAAGACAGTAACAGCCATCACATTAAAGGTTAATACAGGCTGTCATATATAAAACATGGTGTTAATACTTACTTTCCAAAAAAAGTTTCGGTAGTCTTACAGTAGCCGGTATAATATCATTCTGCTCCGAAGTAGTGCTAATGTTTAATTCATCATAAGTAATTACAGTTTTACTCCTGTGTAGTATCATTGTACATTGACTGTGATATTAAAGCGTAACTGCTGAATGAAGTAATTACAATTTCAACCATATGATAATATCCATTGTAGTACAACTGTGTATTGAATAAGTCTTAATATATTACCATTCCGTATTCAGTGTCAGGTTAATCGGGATGCGGGTCGATGGTCTGATGTCAGGGGGTACTTGGTGGGAAAGAGGTCGAGAAACATTGACCTAAGGCGTAAAGAGTACTGCCTCTGCTTGCAAATGACATGTGTATGCATTGGAGACCCAGTTCACTCACTCACTCACTCACACACAAACAATCAAGCAGAGAGTCATCCATCAGCAAACACGCTCCATACGCAGCAAACACACCCTGTATCTAGCCTACATCAATAGACATAAGCCTAACGTGTGCACATTGACACACATACACAAGTCCACCCCCCCCCCGCACACTCACATTGACTTATTTATACACTGACACTCTCTCATTCTCTCACACGTATACTGGGTCTCGAATAACACACACACACACACACACACACACACACACACACACACACACACACACACACACACACAATCTCTCGATCACTATGTACCTACACATATCCATGAAAAACCTACTTATAAACAGACCCTCTCTCTCTCTCTCTCTCTCTCTCTCTCTCTCTCTCTCTCTCTCTCTCTCTCTCTCTCTCTCTCTCTCTCTTTCCATTTCGTACACCGTACAGAAAAAATACTAGTACCCAATATAACATCAAGAGAGAGAGAGAGAGAGAGAGAGCATGACATGTACCGGTATGCAAAATGTATGAAGTGAAAGTAGGGTCTAAGGCTTGAAGAGTTCTGCCTATGCTTGCAAATAGCGGGCTTAAGCAATGGGCCTCAGTTCACTCACTCACTCATTCACTCACTTATTCGCTCACACACACTCGCGCGCGCGCAACCCCCTCCCCCACACACACAATTTATCATGCTCTCGATCACCATGTAATAGCTACACACATACATAAAAACCTACGCACAGAGACCCCCCTCTCTCTCTCTCTCTCTCTCTCTCTCTCTCTCTCTCTCTCTCTCTCTCTCTCTCTCTCTCTCTCTCCGGTAAGAAAGGAAAGAATGAAGATAGAAGGAAAAAGAGGAGAAAGTGTGTGTGTGTGCATGACGTGTATGCAAACTATGTGAAGTGAAAGTAGGGCCTAAAGCTTGAAGAGTACTGCCTATGCCTGCAAATAGCAGGCTTAAGCAGTGGCGCCTCAGTTCACTTACTCTGTTACTCACTCTCTCTCTCTCTCTCACTCACTCACTCACTCATTTACACATTGACTCATAAACTCTCACGCATACTCATTAATCACTCATTTGCTCAAACTCTGGCCATTCTCATCATTCTTACTATCGCCCAATTACTGTAACGTCCTGTTTTTCTAAAGTTTTAACTCTATTCTTATAACAAAAATTTTAAAGCACCCTTCCTATCACAACCTTCTTTCCGATCGCCAGTATGGGTTCCGCCAGGGTCCCTCCACCGGCGATCTTTTCATCTTCCTTTCAGACTCCTGGTCATCCTCCTTTCGGGACTTTGCACTTGACATCTCAAAGGCGTGCGATCGAGTCTGTCATAAATCTCTATTTTCTAGACTTCCCTCTCCTCTGTCTGCATTTCCTACTGCCTATGACCGTCAGTCTTTTAAATGCAGTGTGTTCAAGCATCTCGAAATGAACAGTTCTTGAATTTGGCTCGGTTATTTTTTACATGGAGGGACACTCTTGCGGGCGTCGCCTCTAGGCTCGGGTTCCTTCTTCCTTGCATAAAAAAAAAAAAAAAATCATTCTTTTTCACTTGGTCACACATTTACTTACTCATTCAGTATTTCATGCTTACTCATTTTTATTTTGTTCTTAGTCACACACACACACACACACACACACACACACACACACACACACACACACACACACACACACACACACACACACACACACACACACACACACACACACACACACACACACACACACACACACACACACACACACACACACTTCCGCTGACTCATTTTTCTTTTTTTTATGCGAGGAAGAAGGAACCAATGGCCACGAGCCCGCAATTATTGTTCCTTCCAAGAGAAAAACAAAATACAAGAGAGAGCCAAATTCAAGATCCGATCATTTCGGGATGCCTGGACACACTGCGTTTGAAATACTGGAGATCATAGGAGGCAGGAAATACAGACAGAGGGATACAGTTCGAGAGTTGACCTGTTGCATAAATGAAGGACTGGGAGTAACGGTTAACTCTTGCATTAGAGAGTTGGACAGAAAAGGGATGAGAGTTTGCTGCTAGACGGGTGCTACGCGCCTGTCGTAGAGGTGGAGGAATGCATGCAGACAGTTCAGAGGAGCAGTGACCATTGAAGTAGCGATAGAAAAAAGATAGAGATGCAACAGTGCGACGAAGAGACAGAGGTTGAAGGGAGTCAGTGTAGTAGGAGAGTTAATGAGACGAAAAGCCTTTGACTCCACCCTGTTGAGAAGAGCTATATGTGGGGAGCCTCCCCACACATGGGAGTTGTACTCCACACAGGGGCGGATAAAACCCCTGTATAGAGTCAACAATTGTGCAGGGGTAAAGAAGGAACGGAGTCGGCTTAGCACACCTAATCTCTTGGAAGCAGATTTTACAAGAGATGTAATATGATCTTTCCAAGATAAGTCCCGAGTAAATGAAACCCCAAGCATGTTCAAGGATGATGCAGGATTAAGCTGAATATTATTAAACATTAGTGGGTATACCTGTGGAAGATTTTGTCGGGTTGACAGGTGTAAAAACTGAGACTTTGATGCATTAAAAACAACCAGATTATTTTTACGCTGTCATTCATTTACTTTCGCTCTCTTTCACGTTTTTGCTTACTTCAGAGTTTTCCTGTCGCTCTCTTTCTTACTAACTCACTCACTCATTCACCTTTTTATTCATTGGCTCTTACCTTTCACACTTAATGTTTCACTAATTTATTTTCATATATTGACAGTCTCACACATCCATCACTCTCTCTCTCTCTCTCTCTCTCTCTCTCTCTCTCTCTCTCTCACCACCACCAGCACAGGTCAATAGATGCCTTACTGGGGTTGGGTAAGGGGGGTGAGGGATGAAGGAGAAAGGGTTGATGGATGAGAAGAGGAGAGGTGGTGGGGGATGGATGGGGGTGGGGGATGGGTGGGGGGGTGGGGGGTTTTATCACGAGTCTGCCCTGGATTCCCAACTGGCTATTAACACCACCTACATCACCCCCTACACCACTACCTCCTCCACCCACTACTACACCACTATCACCACACCACTGTACCAACACCACCTCATACACCATCATCACCACACCACTCTACCACCACATACTCTTAACACCACTATCACCGCTACCTCTTACACCATCATCTCTACACCAATTCTACCGCCATCACTATTACTACCAAAAACTATCTCTTCATCGCTACCATACCTACCATTGTCACCACCATCTACTATTTCAACTACCACTTCCATCGCCACCCCAGTAAATCCACTGTTACAACCACCATTACAGCTGGCCTGGTACCATCGCTACCACCCTCACCACCACCATACCATTACCATCATGACTACCACTATTGCCTCTGACTGCCATCCCCATACCTAACCTTTTAAGCTAACTTGTGATCGACATTTTTTTTCATTATTTCTATGCATCTGTGTGTGTGCATATATATATATATATATATATATATATATATATATATATATGTGTGTGTGTGTGTGTGTGTGTGTGTGTACCGTATGTATGTATTTTTATATGTATGTATGTATGTATGTTTATATGTATGTATGTATCTTTCATCTATATCTATCTAACTTTATCTGTTCACCTTTATCTATCCGTAAACCATTCAGTCTTTCATCTATTTGTCTACATCTATCTGCCTGTCTGTCTGTCTGTCTCAGCAATGCCTGATCAGATTTGCATAAAAGCTAACTCATACATCCTGGGTCTGGGAAGAAGCTGTTTGATCTTGGTGCAGATACAGTAAAGGTCAAGATCAAAGGTCAGAGGTCAAAGTCAGAACTCAAGATTCTGTGTTATCTTATGAAAGCCTGTAAGATTTGGGTAAAGATTGGCACGTAATGGGAGGAAGGGGATGGGAAAGATCGATTCATACCTATTTTACTCTTGCCCTAAAATTATCACCTCCAGCACTAGAATATGATGCTAGTCACGAAGAAGTGCTATGGAGAGGATACTGTCATAGTAGTGTGTTATTCTGCCATTGAGCTAAGGGAAATACGCTGCAAAAGGTCAAAATTCTTGGTCAAGTTAAGATGAAAGGACTATAGTTTGGCGCAGTGGGTCAGAGGTGAAGGTCACAGGAAAAGGTCAGAGGTGAGGCGTGGCACTGTGATGTCTGAGTTACTGTTATATGGTACTGTTATCACCACCACCACCATCACAACTACCACCACCACCATCACTATCACCACTACCATTATCACCACTGCCATCACCAATATTATCACCATCGCATCAACCACCACCAATACCACCACCACTACCACCACCAATACCATCACCACTACCACCACCAATACTACCACCACTACCTCCACCAATACTATCACCACTACCAGCACCAGTACTACCGCCGCTACCAGCACCAGTATTATCACCATCACCACTACCACCACCAATACTGTCACCACCACTACCACAGCTGCCAACACAATCACAACCATCATCACGATCATCAAGACATCACCACTACCACAATTACCATCACTGCCGCAACTAAAACAATTACCATCACGACTACCACAACTGCCACCATCATCTTCACTTTCCATTCACTCACGCCTCTCTCCCTTTAGCGGTGAGGTCGAGTGTAAGAAGGGGGAGGGAGGGAGAGAGAAGGGGAGAGAAATGGAGAGGAGATGGGGAGGAGGGGGATAGAAGATGGGGTGGGGGAAGGAGAAGGGTAGATGAGGACTGGGTACGGAAGAGGAGGGAAGAGGGGAGGGGAGATGAGAGGGGAGGGAGGAAGAGATGAAGATGGAAGGTGATAAAGGAAAGAGAGGAGGAAAGTAGAAGTGAAGAGATTAAAAGGTGGAAGGAAGGGAACTGAAGAGGAGAAGAGAGAGGATGAGAGGAGGACAGGAAGCAGAGAAATGAAGATAGATAGCAAAGAAGAGAGGAAAGAGGAAGAGGGGAGGAGAGTAGTGGAAGGGAGGGGAAGGTGATTGGAGAGAAGAGGACAGGTATGAAGTGGAGGGATGAAGGAGGGAGGAAAAGGAAGGGAGTGTTATGAGAGAGAGAGAGAGAGAGGTTATGAAAGATTGTGAGTATAGAAAGTGCTGACACCATGCTTTCTCTCTCTCTCTCTCTCTCTCTCTCTCTCTCTTTCACACACACACACACACACACACACACACACACACACACACACACACACACACACACACACAGGAAATGGCTGAGGGAGTGCCTGTTTTGCCTACAGAGAACTCATACATGCATACATAAGTACATGCATAAATACATACACAAACACGCATAGTTGTCTTGGTAAAGAAATAGTGACAGGTGTACTGACACACACACACACGCACACACACACACACACACACACACACACACATATATAGCAGGTACACATAGGTAATTATTAAAGGCGACAAATGTACACAAGAATACACACACGACACCTGGAGCCGTCAGGTATTGGCGAAGCATGCTAAGTAGTATTGAAGCGTACATACATACATATATACCTACATAGATTCAGTAGATGCATAAATACATAAGTACGCACATGAATACATACGTACAGACATACACACGTACATACGCAAATAAACACACATACATACATACATACGTACATACATACATACACACACATGAATACATACGTACATACATACATACACAGAGATTACATGCATTCCAAATGAGTACCGGCAATACTGTTAATGGAATCGATTGCACACACACACACACACACACACACACACACACACACACACACACACACACACACACACACACACACACACACACACACACACACGTAGACCATCTTAGATTTAGATAAAAGTTAAAAATAAGTTACAGTTAAGCCAGGTAGGAAAATACGACACCCTATGTTTGTTTATTTGTTGATTTGTATGTGTGTAGCCTCTGTGTTTGTGTATGTGTGTGTGTAGACTGTGTGTGTGTGTGTGTGTGTGTGTGTGTGTGTGTGTGTGTGTGTAGCTCCTGTGTTTGTGTGTATGTATGTATCTATCTGTGTGTGTGTGTGTGTGTGTGTGTGTGTGTGTGTGTGTGTGTGTAGCCTCTGTTTGTTGTGTACACTGTGTATGTGTGTGTTTGTGCGTGTGCAGTTAATAATATTACAGTCACTCAGCTTATCTTACATGTCCGTGTGCGTATGTATGCCTATGTATATCCGTATATGTGTACAGTATGTTTGTATGTGCACTTGATTTTATGAGTTATCAAGTGCTTTTGCATTTGTGAGTCTGTATGTATGTGCGTATGTGAATGTGTACCTACCCATGCGCGTACATGTGTGTTTACGTTTCTGTGTGCGTATG
>NC_137049.1:22842269-22849769 GCF_032717465.1 Coenobita brevimanus | reverse complement strand
CCCCATGTGAATAACTCAAGGTTCAGTGCGTGATTGGCTGGCAGGAAGGCTGAATGAATCGATAACTTAGGCTGTATCTATCCGTCTATCTATCTATCTGTCTATCTATCTATCTATCTATGTATCAGTCTGTCTATATGTCTATCTATCTATCTGTCTATCTATTTATATTATTGCCTGTTTATGTACGTATGATGCATATACTGTATCTATAACTATCTTTCTACCCGTATATCTCTAAGTCTGTCTATCTACCGGTATCTGTTTATCTATCTATCTATCTTTTTCTGTCTACCTATCTATGCCAACAAGTGTATGTAATCTATAATATCTATCTGTCTGTCTATATATGTGTATCTACCTGTAAATCTATTCGTTTCTGTCTGTCTGTCTGTCTGTCAGTTAATCAGTCAGTCTACATGTAACTGTATATCTGGGCGTTATTGGGTGTCGTTATGTCTGTATGTCTGTCAGTCATTCTGTCTCTCTCTAAATCTTGCCGTTTCTATCTCTCTGTCTGTCTCTGTCAACCTATATCCATCCATCTCTCTGTCTATCTCTGTCTGTCTGTCTTTGTCTATCTATCCATCTATCTGTCTGTCTGTTTGTTTGTCTGTCTGTCTGTCTGTCTACGTATCAGTCGGAATGAAAGTTGAAGTGTCGATAACACAGGATCGAGTTCGGGATTATCGTCCTTAAGGGATCGAATTTCCTTTTGTGTAGGATTAAGGAGGGTAGGGTGATTCTCTCTCTCTCTCTCTCTCTCTCTCTCTCTCTCTCTCTCTCTCTCTTTCTCTCCCTCTCGTTATTTTTAAAACCCGGAAAATAAAGGTCCTTGTTTTTTGTTTTGTTTTTTAGGGGGGGAGTTTTTAAAATTTGATATTAACTTCCATATTATTTTTTGGAAACGGGAAATTGGATCAGAACATACAAGGTGGTACGTAAATAGCGCTGCACTAGAATCTCACTTGGTGCTATTTTTGTGTTGCGGGGACGGCTCAGTCTGCTGGTGTGGGCGTGGAAGTGGGAAGTGAATAAATGTTGAAGAATGGGCAATGGTGACGCAGACTCAGCCGTACCCGCAACACACAAGAAGGAATAGGGAGCCAAGCCGTACCCACAACACACGGGATATCACCCGACGAACTTGAAGAAGAGTTTTAAATATGAACCACCGTATATAGCAGTTGGATTTGCCTCGTCTGTAATTACGTCCGTGCGATATTATGTTTTATTTCTTGCTATAGGTGCTTGAGGGACGCCTTCGTGTGGTGGTATCAATATGACCGAGCTGTGTACTTGCCCGGGTATACAAACGTCCCTCAATCCCCTCCCTGGCCCACAAAAGGAGGGTCGTGGACAGCAGAGGGAGGGTCGCTCGTCTTAAACATCAGGATTAAGAGTAAGCCTAGTCCCGGGTTCCTGCGCTTCCTATGGGGCAGAAAAGGATTGGATGATAGATAGAGAGATATGGATAGATAGAAAAACAAGATGGAAGTGAAAGACAAGCGACTTTTCCACCATGTTGCTGACAGTGTTATCTAAGAATTCAGCGCTCAGTAATTATTTCATATCTTGACAAGCGGTGGAGAGGGATGCTTTCACGTGGCGACACTGATATTACTGGTGCCTGATTATACAAATGTCCCTGAACTGCCTTCCTACCCACCGAAAGGAGGATAGTGGACTGTAGGAGAAGGGGAACTGTAGCCTGGAGTCCACTGGGTGCATATTCAGATGAGTCTAGGGTTGTATTTGCTGCTATAATAGTCGCTTTATCATTGACCGTCAGAAATACAGTAAAGGGATTTCCTACCTGCTTGCGGTATGTGTTTTGAGAATATGGCCATTATTCCTTTATGTGGGACGTGTGACAATTGTAGTCTTTATGATAGCAGAAGTAGAAGTAGTAACAGTAACAATAATAGTAGTAGTACCGGTAGTAGTAGTAGTAGTATACCCCAGGCTTATCTGAAAGTAAACCCAGTAGACTGCAGGCTGAAGTTGCCCTCCTCCTGCAGTCCACCATCCTCGTTTGAGAGAGAGAGAGAGAGAGAGAGAGAGAGAGAGAGAGTGTTTGTTTAACCAGACAGCTCCACCGTCCAGTTACATCAGTGCCACCACATGAAGGCCTCCCTCACCTTCATAATGCACAAAATCACTGAAGATTTTTTGGATAAGCGATATGTGGAGTGCGAGGTCAGACAACAATTTTTTTTTTTTTTTTTTTTTTTGCTGATAACGCAGACACGGCAGGAGTGTAGGCTGATAAGTAATGGCAAGAACGGTGAAGTCAGTGTATGTGTAGCCATCTTGTTATCCTGTTATCTCTGTGTAATAACCTCTTCAGATCGAGGTCGCCATTTTGATATTAGCTTTGCTCTTCCCTAATTCATACTTTACCTTTTTTTTTTTTTTTTTTTTTTCTAATTCTTACTCTAACCTTTCTTCTTTAACTTGGCTCAAAATTGCCATCCCTCCATCTGAGTTGTAGCAATTAAATAACCCCAGAAGAGAATGCTAGTCGCGAAGAGGTGCCATGGAAAAAGAATGTGGTGCCACAGTATTGTCAATTTCTGCCATTGAGCTAAGTGAAATTACCTACAAAATGAAAATCTGGGCCAGGTTAAGATGAAAGGAGTATGGGAACAGGGGATTGTGGGGGTAAGGGGATAGTGTAGCAGTGAGGGTGTTTTGGTAATACCTCTCCTAATCTCTCACTCCTTATCTCTCTCCTAATCATAATCTCTCTCTTCAGCTGAATGAAATCGTGTGAAGAAAACAAGAATGAAATAAAAACTGACACATGTACCCGTGGTGAGGGAGTTTGGCGGGTTTGGAGGATGGTTAGGTGCTTGTGAAGTGGGAATGTTTAGCAGTTGTGTGTATCGGCCAGTTGTGTTACGTTATACATCATGTTCTTACGTTATGCATCATGTTCTTACGTTATGCATCATATTCTTACGTTATGCATTATGTTCTTACGTTATGTATTATGTTCTTACGTTATGCATTTTGTTCTTACATTATGCATTATGTTCTTACGTTATGCATCATGTTCTTACGTTATGCATCATGTTCTTACGTTATGCATCATGTTCTTACGTTATGCATTATGTTCTTACGTTATGCATCATGTTCTTACGTTATGCATTATGTTCTTACGTTATGCATCATGTTCTTACGTTATGCATCAGGTTCTTACGTTATGCATCATGTTCTTACGTTATGCATTATGTTCTTACGTTATGCATCATGTTCTTACGTTATGCATCATGTTTTTACGTTATGCATCAGGTTCTTACGTTATGCATCATGTTCTTACGTTATGCATCATGTTCTTACGTTATGCATCAGGTTCTTACGTTATGCATCATGTTCTTACGTTATGCATCAGGTTCATACGTCTTGCATTATATTCTTGAGGCTGGTAGCTGTGTGGTATGACAATATATTAATACACTTAAATGATAGTTTATTATAAGTATACTTGGATGACCAATTATGTTCCCCAAAATAATAATAATAATAATAATAATAATAAAATAATAGTAGTAGTAGTAGTAGTAGTAGTGGTGGTAGTAGTAGTAGAATTGATAATAATAGTAGTAGTAGTGGTAGAATTAATAATAGTAATGATAATCATCATCATCATCATCATCATCATCATCATCATCATCACACCCCCAAGGTTAGAGTATAACGACAAGTAGCACATTCCCCAGCGACAGACAGACTCTCTTAAGCTGGTGCCTAATATCACATAGTCCTTTATCATGCTATCTCTTGACTTTCCCAGCACTGATATACTTTGGCGAGTATGTGCACGTATACCACACGCTGCCCTTATGTCACAGTGTTTCGTTCATGTGTATCAGAATGTCACGTGAGATAGGTTGGCTCGCTATTTTTTTTTCCCTTTTGTTGAATATGTACGTAAAAGATCTAAATGTACCTGATTTGCCCTACACTGCCTGGAGTTGAATTGGCTTTGATGAGCTTGGATACCTTACTTAACCATCCGATTCTCTAATTGTTTCACAGCAGGTTTAGACTAGCTGGTCGCAATAGTCTTCTTCCTATGTTTCTATTTCAGCTGTTGTACATTGAGCAGCCGTGTGCTTGTATTCTTATCGAATGAATTAGGTGGAGATTCAGTCTCATAACGAGGTAATTTCGGTCTTGACAAGTCCTGGACGTTTTCAGGACAATAGACTGCAGTCTTTTTCCTGCTATACTTGCCTTCCTGTCTAATTATCAGTCTATGAAACGAAAACATTGTTAGTCGTATCGTTTCTTCTGACAAATGAAAGTGTATAGAAAGGAAATATAATGTCACTGGTTACGTCTTAAATGTTATCCTGTCGTTAAAATATAGTGGAAGGCGTGAGGGAAAGAAATGACACACAAAATTTTTATGACCATTTGTGACCAACATGGGCATATATATATATATATATATATATATATATATATATATATATATATATATATATATATATATATATATATATATATAGCGAGAGAGAGAGAGAGAGAGAGAGAGAGAGAGCAGTGACTGATTTATGATGTTTGTGTTATTGCTTGCAAGGTAGTTGACGGTCTTTGTGTGTGGCGACTGTGACACATCCCTAATAAAGGTGAGTAGGGCATTAGTGTAATAGCGGTGCCCATCCCCTTGGCTTTATGTAACCAGGCCAGACACACCGCCCTTATTACCTGTATATCCGGGCGACCCTCGTGTTACCTAAGAGGGACACTGTAATACACATCTTGTTTGGATGTTGTAGTATTATAGCGTTTTTTTTTTTTATCTGAGGGAACTGGAACACACATATTGCATTAATACTAAGTCGTGGTTGTGTGAAATTCAGTGAGCCTTAGTTATTAGCCGGAAATGAGTCTCCTTGGTTACTAGTCAGATAACCCCTCCAATCTGACTTCACTTGGCCACCAACTGAGCTAAAATGGCATAGGGGCCTTGATCCGATGGGGACAGAAAGTGCTGTTTGTGTGCTCGCTTGCGTGTTTTGCAGGTCGGGGAGAGAGAGAACTGATATTGGGAACGGAAAAGACAAGCCCTCTGTTATTTAAGGTCTTCAAGAGAGAGAGAGAGAGAGAGAGAGGGAGAGAGAGAGAGAGAGAGAACTGATACCTGTATTGGAAACGGAAAAGTCAAGCCCTCATTTATTTAAGGTCTTTTATCAGAGAGAGAGAGAGAGAGAGAGAATATATCGTGGGGAGCAAAGATAGATACCCTCCTCCCCCCCTCTTATCGAAGGTCTCTTTATCTCTGACGTTTGAATGTTATCATGTTTGGTCTCTCTACATCCGTGTTTGCTGTACGCTATGTGACGTGGCATGCAGGCTAACTACTTAATCAGGCTCTAAGCTGTTCCCTAAATTATCGTCAGAAAATCGAGATATGGATGTGTGAGAGAGAGAGAGAGAGAGAGAGTGAGAGTGGGGGGGGGGTATGTGAGTAGGAGAATGGGCAGCTTGAATACGCAGGGCAAGGACACATGAAGGCATTTCGTTCGTGGCTTCGTGAATAGTGATAGATTTATTCCGATTTATATAACAGTTCCTTATTATATGCCATTTATATTACGGATCTATATCCATGTCGTGAATAGAATGTGATATATACCTTATATTTATATTGGTGAGTCCAGGTCGATTTGGTCTGATTTTATATAGCGTTTTTCTATATTATAATGGGATATATATATGAGAGAAATTTAGAAATGATTTGATAGACCATATATATTGTATTGTATCATTTTTTTGTGTTGTCAGTAATGCCTTTTATTTTTTATCATTATGTGCGTTGCGTTTGTTTGATATCGGTAACTCTCAGACTTTCTACCTACCTATCTATCCATCCGTCTACCTGTCTATCTATCTTTCCATCAGCCTATCTCTCTATCACTCCATCAACCTGTCTGTCAGTCTGTCTGTTTATCTACCTGTATCTGTCTATCTACCTGTATAATTTGGTTGGCTGGCTGTTGTTTGGCGTCAGTTTATCTCCTCGTATATCTGTCATCCTGTCTGCCTCTATCAGTTTGTTTATCTGTTCGTATATCTGTGTGTCTGTCTCTCAGTCTGTCAAACTGTGTAATTTTCCACTGAAGGTAATAGCCCTGATATAACTACACATAAGATTAATATAGCCCTAATATAACCACACGTAAGATTAATATAGCCCTGATATAACTACACATAAGATTAATATAGCCCTGATATAACCACACATAAGATTAATATAGGCCTGATATAACCACACATAAGATTAATATAGCCCTAATATAACCACACATAAAATTAATATATGGCCCTGATATAACTTCATATAAAATTACTATAGCCCTGATATAACCACACATACATCACCAGTTTTCATCATATGTGTATCGGTAATTTTCCATAGAGGGTGAGTATGCATCTAATACGCCCACGTCTCCTCTTAATAATTCTGTCTGTCATCTTCCTCTTCTAGTTTTCTAAGGATATTTATTGTAACTTCTGATATAACTGTGCCTTCTTAAACATTTCAGTGAGCTATAATTTTTTCTCTATAATATTCCAGTTGAGGGTGATTGCAGTAATATTATAGCTACGGCTCTTTATATGTATGCCGTCTGTAATTATCTCTTATCATTTTTTATGGAGGGTTTATAATCATCTTTCCTTCACATATTTCTTATCACTGTAATTTTCTGTCATCTGTATATGATTTTTTCATAAAGGATTATTATAGCGTATAGCCACCCCTTCCTAGTTATATTTCCTTTATTTACAGTACCGAAATTATTACAACGGGTACTATAGCTCTTATACATCAACTTAGCCCAAATCTTCGCCCTTTTGGAGCTTATTTCACGTAGGTCAGTGGCAGAAAAAGACAATGCTACGGCTCGACATCCTTTCCATAGCTCTTTTCGTAACTAGTCTCCTGTTTTAGTATTAATCCATCCTTACAGCTTACCATATAAGATAGAAAAATGGCAATATTAGGCCAAGTTAGAGTAAAAAGAGTATAGAAAATTGTCGTGTATGGAAAGGTACCTAATTATATTTTTTCTCTCGCTCTCAGGTAATTAAAAGACACAGGTGATTCTTCGGCATCTAGACAGGTAGCACGGAAGTAGATTTGGAGAGATTTTTAACCTCTTCAGAACGATTTTTATTTATTTATTATTTTTAGATTTGGGGGTAGTTGATATGAAGAACGGATGTGGATGTTTGTGTCTGTGATGTGTATTCAGGATTCCGGGGGCTTGAATGGTGAGTTAATGAGTGTGTGGCCCGTTGCTCTCTCTCTCTCTCTCTCTCTCTCTCTCTCTCTCTCTCACAGAAACTGCTAAAGAGATGTGGATGATGATGATAATGGGAGAGTTTGACCTTTTCTTTACGATAACATTTTTGAAGAGACGAGAAATTTTGACACCTTCAATTCGATGACCCCTTTTTATATAGTACTTCTGCAGCTGAAAT
>NC_137049.1:22827269-22837269 GCF_032717465.1 Coenobita brevimanus | reverse complement strand
TGAATAGAATACAAGAACATAGTGACTGAGTGTGGGGTGGAAGGAATGTGTATGTATATGTATGATTATGTATGTATGTATCATTAGGTATGTATGTATGTATAAAGAAATTGTATATACATGTATGATTAAGTACCGTACGTATGTATGTGTGATATAGAAAGGAATGCGGATGTATGTGTATGATTATGTATGTATGTATGTATGATGTATAATGGAATGTGTATATGTATGATTATGTATGTTCGGTATATATGTATGTATGAACTATAAAGGAATGTGTATGTATAAGTATGATTTGTTTGTTTGTGTATTTGTATATCTTGTATGTATAAGCATTTCAACAGCTGCATGTGTATTCGAGTGACACGTTAATAGCATATAGTGGCGCAATACAGTATAGGTGTGTGTGTGTGTGTGTGTGTGTGTGTGTGTGTGTGTGTGTGTGTGTGTGTGTGTGTGTATTGTATGTACGTTGGTAGGTAGCCAGGCTGTGCACGTATGCCTGTATGTATGTATATACTGTATGTGGATAGGTAGGTAGGTAGGTAGGTAAGCAGGCTATTGATATATGTATGTACCGTACATATGTAGTAGATAGGCAGGCAGGCAGGCAGGCAGGCATGTTATTTGTCTACCTGTACATATGTATGTATGGCTGTATGTTTGTATTTATGCATGCATGTATGTATATGGATGTTGTATGTTTATGTATAAGCATTTGGACAGGTGCACGTGTATTGAAAGGCCAGACGTAATAGAATAGCGAGAATTATAATGGGAGTGTGTGTGAGGGGGTGAGGGGTGATAAGGGGAGAGGAAATGGAAATGGTAGGAGGTGGGGAGATGGTGGAAGAGGGAGATGGGGGAGAGGGAAGGGAGGGGAGGAGAGGGAAGGGGAGGGGAAGGTGAAAGGGGAGGTGAGGTGTTAGTGGAGGAGGGTGATGGGGGAAGGGGGAGGGGAGAGGGGAGTAGAGAACGTGAGGTGAGGACAGTGGAGGAGGGTGATAAAGGGAGAGAGAGAAAGAGGGGAGGGGAAGATAAGGAAGGGGAGGGGAGAGGAAAGGGTAATTTGGAAGGGGAGGGAAAGGGAGAGGGCTGAAGGGAGGGTGAGGGTGAGTAGGACTGAGGAAGAGAAGGGGAAGGGGGAAAGAAGAACTGAGGTAAGGATGGAGGAAGGAAGAGACGAGAAGAACATTAATGAGGAAGGAAGAAGAGGAGAGGAGAGAATAGAAAAGGATGGGGTGTGAGGAGAGGAGGGGAAAGGAGAGGAGAGGAAGGAGGGGAGAGGGGAGGAGAAAATTGTGATCAGGAGAGTAGAAGGGATAGGGAAGAAGGAAGGTTAGAAGGGGGGTTGGTGTTGAAGGGAGAGAGAGAGAGAGAGAGAGAGAGAGAGAGAGATTACTGAGAACATTGGAAATCGGATTTGGAATAAAGTTCAAAGATGAAGAGAGATAAATTTAACTGGAAGGACAGAGAAGGAAGGATGAAGGAAGACAGGGAGAGAAGGAAGGATGAAGGAAGACAGGGAGAGAAGGAAGGATGAAGGAAGATAGGGAGAGAAGGAAGGATGAAGGAAGACAGGGAGAGAAGGAAGGATGAAGGAAGATAGGGAGAGAAGGAAAGATGAAGGAAGACAGGGAGAGAAGGAAGGATGAAGGAAGATAGGGAGAGAGAGAAGGATGAAGGAAGATAGGGAGAGAAGGAAGGGTGAAGGAAGATAGGGAGAGAAGGAAGGATGAAGGAAGATAGGGAGAGAAGGAAGGATGAAGGAAGATAGGGAGAGAAGGAAGGATGAAGGAAGATAGGGAGAGAAGGAAGGATGAAGGAAGATAGGGAGAGAAGGAAGGATGAAGGAAGATAGGGAGAGAAGGAAGGATGAAGGAAGACAGAGAGAAGGAAGGATGAAGGAAGACAGGGAGAGAAGGAAGGACGTGAAGGAATGAAATATGTGAGAAGAGGGGGATGCAGGAAGGAGGGAAGTGAAAGAAGTGAAGCGAAGAGAAAGAAGGAAAAATGAATATGGGGAAGGAAAGAAGGAAACAAGTAGAGGAATGGAATAAGTGAGACGAGGGGATTGAAGGAAAGAAGGAAGGAAGGAAGGAAGTAGAAAAACCGTGTATGGAAAAAAGGATATTATGAAAGAAGAAAAAAGAAAAGTGCCAAAACAAAGAAAAAAGCACACAAAAAACAGAAAATGGAAGACAGGGTGAAAATGGATGATCAAAGGGAGTAATGGAGAGAAAATGTAAAGAAAATGAGAGGGAAAGGAAGCAAGATGAAAGAAAGGAGAGAAAATGAGATAAAATACGGGAAGAGAAGAAAGTGAAAGAAAAGACAGAAAGAGATACATAGATAGATAGATAGCAAATTTGAGGAGGGACGGAATAAGAAATATAGACAAAGTTTGAAAGGGGAGAAGATAGAAAAACAAAGAGAAATCACGAAAAGAAGGAAGAAAAGGAAAGCTTAGAGAGAGAGAGAGAGGGAGAGAGAGAGAGAGAGAGAGAGAGAGAGAGAGAGAGAGGGAGGGAGGGAGGGAGAGAGAGAGAGAATGTGGAAGAATGCGTAAGAATCACAGATGAAAACGAGAGAAGGGAAATGATAAAGAAAATAAAGAAGAGACTGAAAAGGAGATAAAGAAGAGGAAAAAGAGTGAGGAAAAGTATGAAGGAAAAAGTGAAATGTGACAGGTGGGAGATAGTGACACCTAGAGAGGGAGGAAAGAGGAGCATGGAAGAGAGAAAGAGAAAATTGAATAAAAATGTGGAGGGGATGTAGGAGGAAGGAGGGGAAGAGGAAGAGGAGGGGAAGAATTGAGGAAGAAGATGAATGATAAAAGAAGAAAATGGAGGAGTTGGAGGATGAAGATTATGAAAGAAAGGAAAAGGTGAAGCTTGGTGAAAAATGAAAAGGAGGAGGAGGAGGAGGAAAGGAATGGAAAGGAAAGCTGAAAGATAAAGTAGAGGATAAAGATAAGTGGATAAACGAGGGGGGGGGAAAGAGGGGAGAGGAGAAAATAGAATAAAAATGGAGAGGGGAAGGACGGGGGAAGAGAGGAGTGGCTACTCGTCGAGTCAATAAACTGGTAGCAGGTGAAGTGACAAGGGAGAAGGGAAAGGAGAGAGGGAGAGAGAGAGAGAGAGAAACGCAAGATGATGGCAAGCATTAACTCTAGTTCTTTTACCTTAATTTCCCCTAGACTTCGTCTTTTCGGAGCTTATTATCCGTAGCTCAGTGGCAGAAGTAGACACTAGCTCTACATTCTTTCCATAGCACTTCTTCGTGACTAGCACCATATTCCATTATTAATCTGTTGTTACAACTCGGCATTCACGATGGAAAGGTGTCAGTTTTAGGCCAGGTTAAAGTAGAAATAATATAGAATCCCTTCAGAACGATGACATCTTTTGTTAATTTTCATGTAGCCTCCTCCTGACGAAACTTTTCAGATTAGGATATATATATATATATATATATATATATATATATATATATATATATATATATATCACAGAAGATGAGCAGAGGAAGGCAAAACAAATTAAAAGTATATATTCATGTATCCTTAAGTCCTTTCATCCATCCATCCATCCGTTTATCTGTCAGTCAGTCTATCAGTCTATCTATCCACCTGTCTATCTTTCCATTTCTCGACCTGTTTACTCAGCTGAGGGAGACAGGGTGAACTCACAGCTTAAAGCAGTCATGCACGCACGCATGCACGCACCTATCCGTACACACACGCACACGAAGGCTTTGATTGATCCATGTGGAGAGGAACATGACTGATAGAGACGAATGGCTAAATTGATAGACAGGTAGATAGATGAATGAACAAAACAGCGATAGATAGATTTATGAATGGATAAAATAAATTGGTTGGTAGATAGATATATATGGCTAGAAAGATAGATAAATAGATAGATGGGTAACCTTTGGTGCCTTCTTCCTTGCATAAAATAAGAGTAGGTAATCAAAAAGATAAATAGATAGAAAATCAAACCGTAGATAGATATACAGGTGTAAACAGTACACACACACACACACACACACACACACACACACACACACACACACACACACACACACACACACACACACACCTTGATTCATTTATCCCCACATCCCGCACGCTAAAGCCACGTGTTTACGCCGTGGATAGTAACTGTTTGTGTGTGTGTGTGTGTGCGCTAATCACCTGCAAGAGTGGGTTTTTCGTCTTATATTCTCAGGGTATTTTTTCCAAATATCGAGAGAGAGAGAGAGAGAGAGAGAGAGAGAGAGAGAGAGAGAGAGAGAGTAATGGCCCTTGATAGGAGGGTGAGGGTTAGATCATTGATAGATAGAGCCGAATGATAGACAGGCAGATAGATAGACATGTAGAAATAGATAAAACGATAGATTGATAGAGAAGAAGGGCATAAGTACTGAAATATATACATGACTCATAGATAAATAACTAGATAGACAGACAGACTGATAGATAGATGGATAGATAGATAGATAGATAAATAGGTAAACAGTATAATGGATAGATGGGGAAATGGATACTTACCTACAAACCTACCTACAGTACCTACCTACCTACCTACGTACTGAGCTACCTACCTACCTACATACATACACACATACCTACCTACCTACCCACCTACATACATACACATACACATACAGACACGCACCTACCTACCTACCTACCCACCTACATACATACATACACATACGCACCTACCTACCTACCTACCCACCTACATACATACATACACATACGCACCTACCTACCTACCTACCCACCTACATACATACATACACATACACACTCGCACCTACCTACCTACCTACCCACCTACATACATACATACACATACACACACGCACCTACCTACCTACCTACCTACCTACATACATACACATACACATACACACACGCACCTACCTACCTACCTACCCACCTACATACATACACATACACACACGCACCTACCTACCTACCTACCCACCTACATACATACATGGATTCGTGCAAGGATTACATGCATAGATATAGTGTACATAGAAAGAAAATACTTTGTGTATCTCTGTAAAAGCTTGGACTAGATAGATAGATGGATAGATAGACAGATAGATAGATAGATAGATACAGATATAGATAGGTAGATGAATATAGACAGATAGGAAAAAAGGAAACTGCGGATGGATAGATAGATAGACAGAAAGACAGACAGATAGCTATGGAGGTATGAGAGAGAGAGAGAGAGAGAGAGAGAGTAATTATAACCATTAAGCAATAGGTGTTAATAATTAGCTGATATCCTTCCATTATCTAGTTGCTCAGGTGTGTTAGTGACTTTAATTAGGGCCAGGTATACCAGGTGAAGGGGGAGGGGGTTGGTCGATATTGTTTACTCTCTCTCTCTCTCTCTCTCTCTCTCTCTCTCTCTCTCTCTCTCTCTCACACATTCTCTCCCTTCCCGCCCATGTTCTTTGTGTGTCTTCTGATTTTCTCTCTTTCCTCCCTTTTCACTCTTTCTCCTCTCTTTTCCCTTTCCTTTTCCTTTGTTCTCTTCCTCCCTCCTTTCTCCCTCACTTCTCTCCCTTTTTTTTTTTCTCTCTCTCTCTCACTTCTCTCCTTATATATATTTTTCTATGCTGGTACCATCATAGTTTTATTCTCAACCATTTGCCTCATTCTTTCTCCCGTCTCCCTTTTCCTCTCCGTTTCTCTCCCTTTTTTTCTCTCCCTCTGTCTAGTTTCTTCCCCCCTACTAACTTCCTCCTTCCCTCCTTCTGTGTTCCTCCCCTCATCTCCCCTCTACTTCCCTCCCTCCTTCCCTTCCTCTCTCTGTCTCTCCTTCCCCTCTGTCTCCTTCGCTTCCTCCCTCTCTCTCTCTCTCCCTCTCCCTCTCTCCTCCTTCTCCCTCCCATTCTGTCTTCTTCCTCCTCTTCTTCCCTCTGTATCTCCTTCCTCTGCTTTCCTTTCTCCATTCCTTCCCTCCTTCCTTCCTGTACCTCAGCCTCCATCCTTTTCTCCCACTCCCTGTCTGTCTATATTTGTCTTTCTCACGCCTTTAGTATTTCTGTCTTTATGTACCAGTATTTGTTCATTCTCTCTCTCTCTCTCTCTCTCTCTCTTCCCTTCCTTTCTTCTTCGCTTACATATTATATATATATATATATATATATATATATATATATATATATATATATATATATATATATATATATGCCTTTGTTCATTCCTCCTCCCTCTCACTCCCTTTTTCCTTCTCCTTCTTTCTCTCCTTGTCCTTCCTCTCCCTCTCCCTCTCCCACTTCCTCTCCCTCTCCCTCTCCCTCTCCCTCCGTTCCCCCTGCCCTGCTGTTTGTCTCTCCCACTCTTTGCTTCTATCTTTATCTGTTTGCTCACCCCACATGTCTCTCCTCCTGATGTCACTCTCTCTCTCTCTCTCTCTCTCATTTCCTTCCGCCTCTTGCATCTCTACCTTATCTACTTTTCTCTACCTCTCTGTCTCAGCTCTCTCTCTCTCTCTCTCTCTCTCTCTCTCTCATTTCCCTCCGCCTCTTGCATCTCTACCTTATCTACTTTTCTCTCTCTCTCTCTCTCTCTCTCTCTCTCTCTCCTCACACCTAGCTTTTTATAACTTTTCTTCTCCCTCCTCTCCTTTCCTCCCTTCCCCTCACACCCAACAAGTCACCTTCCCTCATGTTTTAATATTTTTACCTCTTGCGTCCACCTTTCCCTTCCCTCTCCCCTTTCCCTCCTCTAACCTTCCCCCTTTCCTTTCTTTCTTTCTCTTCCCTTTCTCCCTCTCCCCTTTCTCTCTTCTACCCTTCCCCCTTTCCTTACTTCTTTTCTCTTTCGTCTCTTCCTCTCCCTTCCCTCTCCCCTTTCTTCTCTACCCTTCCCCCTTTCCTTTCTTCCTTTCTCTTCCCTTTCTTCCTCTCCCTCCCTCTTGATATTTCTCTTTGCCTCCTCTCTCCCTTCCTTTAACCTTTTCCTCCATTCCGTTCTCCCTTCCCTCTCCTCCTTTCTCATTCCTCTATTCCTGTAAGTCCTCTCTCAATCTTTCTCTTTCTTCCTCCTTTCCGTGTACCCCCTCATACAGATGACATACTATACAGACTCATACACAGCCATTCACACATCGACTATCAGATGCCTTGCACTCACTACAAATACCCTTTGTGACTAATACTTGGCCAGCACGAGGGAGGTCTAATTCAAGCTGTCACCCTCCCTCTCCGATGAATGGTCCGGTCCTGTATTGCTTTCGTGCGGACTGATGCAGATGGAGTAGTAGAGTATTTTTTTTTCCCCTATTCATTTCCTCACTGACATTTACATGGGCAATAAATTCTCCTACAAACACCGCTTCTTAAACCCTCTGTGCACGGGTGACGTCGTTTCCGGTTTATTCTTGCCTCTGACGGACAAATTTATTCTATTTAGGAAAGGCGTCTATTACTGAACAGGTTTATTAAGTCTCTATCCAACCCATCCAGTTCCTAAATGACATAAGCCGAATAGAATCGTGAGGAAAAAGACAAAAATATAATGAAAAATGCATCCCTGGCATAATGGGGGTAATCCAGCCGACCAAATTTCCACATGTGCTTCTCACCTACACTCTGAAAGGCCTCCAACACTCTGAAAGGCCTCCAACACTCTGAAAGGCCTGCTACACTCTGAAAGGCCTGCTACACTCTGAAAGGCCTCCAGCACTCTGAAAGGCCTGCTACACTCTGAAAGGCCTGCTACACACTTAAAGGCCTCCAACACTCTGAAAGGCCTGCTACATTCTGAAAGGCCTCCAACACTCTGAAAGGCCTGCTACACTCTGAAAGGCCTCCAACACTCTGAAAGGCCTGCTACACTCTGAAAGGCCTGCTACACACTTAAAGGCCTCCAATACTCTGAAAGGCCTCCAGCACTCTGAAAGGCCTGCTACACTCTGAAAGGCCTGCTACACACTGAAAGGCTTGCTACACTCTGAAAAGCCTGATACACTCTGAAAACCTCCAACACTCTGAAAGGCCTGCTACACTCTGAAAGGCCTGCTACACCTCCTGTATACCCTCGCGTGTAGCATTGATAAGGGGAGCATCATTTATTCATCGCTAGAAAATATTTTGTCTTCAGGCTAGAGATCAGTCGCCATAAAAAATAATAATAATAATAATAATAAAGTGCCAGGAAATATCAGGCGAATACAAGCCGACTGATATAATTTATTCCAAGGACGATCGTTAAAGAACCATGGCTAGGAAGGACAAGGACGTAAAGAGTAATGTTCAGGTGCGATATATTCTGAAACACGTGTCCCGGTGTGAAGGATGGGGACGTATGGTGCGTGTGGAGGGAGTGTTCAGTGTGGTGTCGCCTTAATGTGCCCCTCTTTTCTCGTTGACCTGTGAGCTTTCGTAACGCCATTTCCGTAGCTATTTGTTTTGCGCAATGTACTGGGACCCCTTTAGTTTGATTATTTATTTGTATTTATTTTATTTATTCATTTAATTATTCATGTGTTTATTTATTTTATTTTATTCATTTATATATTTAATTTCTTATTTTGTTTATTCCTTCATTTATTTACTTGTCATTTTTATTTATTTATTTACTTATTTACTTGTCATTTATTTATTTACTTGTCATTTATTTTATTTATTTATTTACTTATTTACTTGTCATTTATTTATTTATTTATTTACTTGTTCATTAATTTATTTCATTTATTTATTTACTTGCTTCCTCCAGACGGTTTTATTAAGCTTAGCAGACGTTATCAAAGGGAAAAATGGTGAAGGAATGACGTCCAGATGAAACATTTTGAAACACTGGGCGAAACTCAATGACACTGATATGTGGTGCGTGTCCAGGGAGTGTTCATTATGGGAATTATCGCTCGGGGGAATGCGCTATGTCTCTCTTTATCGTCTGTTTGGATCGTTAGACGTGAAAGGAGGGAGAGGTTTATATAAATGGGTGGTATTGTGGCGTGGAGTTTATATAAATGGGTGGTATTGTGGTGTGAGGGTGATTTAGGAGGGGGGGAGTGCTAATAAATACATACATACGTTCGTGCATACATACATACATATATATTGATTTAGTTTCTCTCTCTCTCTCTCTCTCTCTGTCCCTCCTCCTCCTCCTCCTCCTCCTCACAGTACAAAAATATTAAATCCCACTGTGTTTTTCTTCCTCCACTCCATTAATCTTTTTTTTTACAACTCTTTCCCAGCACCATGAATATGAGAGCTTCTTCCAGCAACTGTAAGAAAAATCCATTACTCTGTAGCAAGGGAAAAAAGAGAGAAAAATATAGTTACAGATTCTAGAGTTATTATTATTATTATTATTTTTATTAAAAAGAGAAAAATATAGTTACAGATTCTAGAGTTATTATTATTATTATTATTATTATTATTATTATTATTATTATTCCTTCAGGAGAGGCATTTTTACGGAAATTATATAAAGCATCAGGATATTTTAAAAAATTATAGATATTAGGTAGATGAGGGAACTTAAGGGTCTTCATATGGGCATTTGATATTGTCCCCTAGTCTTTTATTCTCCCTAACACAACTTCCTAAGGGGTTTATTTTTGGATAGGGCTAGTTAATTGCCCTTTGTACGTCGTTTATGCAGAGTGTGGCGGTATTGGAAGGATTTATAAAACAGAAGACGATAGTAAGGTGTAATCAACAAAATAAATGGCTTAGGAAAAGGTGCTAGGGAACTTTCTTAGCTGACGAGAATACCGGTTATAAAGTCTACGGATGTTAAGCACTATTTTTCAGGACCGTAATATGGGCTTCGCTAAATTAAGTCTACGGGAGTGAAGCGCCTCGTTTAAGAGAGAGAGAGGGGGGGGGGGGTTTCCTAGAGGTTCTCCTGCACGAAAAAGACATCATAGAGAAAAAAAAAGTAGTGTTCTGGAGTCCATTTTTATTTTTATTTATTTATTTATTTTTATTAGCCCCGCCAGGTCCA
>NC_137049.1:22807269-22822269 GCF_032717465.1 Coenobita brevimanus | reverse complement strand
TCCTACCAATATATTTTTCCTGAAGCTGTCTAACAATGAATATGGCATCAGTGGTCCCCCTACCTGGCATAAACCCAAACTGCATCTCATCAATATTCACTCTTTCTCTAATCATACCTTCTAAAACTCTCTCCGTTACCTTCATTATCTGATCCAAAAGCTTTATACCTCTATAATTCCCTCTTTCCAGGGCATCACCCTTCCCTTTATACACATTTACAATTACACTCTTCAGCCAATCATCTGGGACAACACACTCATAAATAATCCTATTTATCAGGTCAGTGACTAAATTCACCCCTATATCGCCTGAGGCCTTCAACATTTCGGCAGTCAACCCAGACACACCTGCTGCCTTCCCCACCCTCATCCTGCCTATTGCCTCACTCACAGTAGCAGTATCAATCAAAGGCCAAGGGCCAGACACTGGATCTGCTGGCTCCAAACCTTCCCTGTCCCAGTCAAACTCCTCATTCAACAACCGGTTATAATGTTCTCTCCATGCATCTTTAACATCCTCACTGTTCACCACTACCCTTCCTTCATCATTCTTCACACACTGCTCACCTATGATATCCCGATTATCCCTCTTCACCTGACCTGCCACCCTAAATATATTTTTCCTTTCCCCATGATTTAGGTTATCAAGTAATTGTCTTTGTGACTCAGACTTTGCCCTGTATACCTCTCTCCTAGCCCTACGCTTGGCAGCCAAATATTCCTCTTTGCTACCACCCTTCTTCCATTCCCGGAAAAGCCTTCTTTTCTCCTTAATTGCAGCTTCTACACCCTCATCCCACCACCAAGTTACTTTATGTCTTGGTGGTCCTCTTGTCCAGCTGCATGTTACATCAGTAACTCTCAAGAAATTGTTCTTGAGGGTTCTGTACTGTTCATTAACGCCTCTGTCTACAGCTCCCTGTTCAGCCACCACTCTCCTCAACTCGCTATAGAAGGCATCCCTTACTACTTGGTTTTTCAGCTTCCATATTTTCCTCCTAGGTACATAAGTCCTCTTTTTCATCACTTGTTCTTTAAGCACCATATCACAAATCAATAGTTTGTGCTGCTGCACACCCTTCTCACTTCCTATAACTTTAACATCCCTCACTAACCTCCTATCGGCCCTCCTAACCAGAAAATAATCTATCTGACTGCTATTTCCCCCAGACTCATACGTAAAGGTCTAACAATAAAGAAATTTCCATTATCTGTATTTTTCATCTGAAATGTCAACTCGATGGACTTGAGGCTGAAGCTGCCATCCTCCTTCAGTCCATCATCCTCCTTTCAGGGAAGAGGGAGGGAGCTGAGGGATGTTTAAGTAACCGGCAGTGAAACCAACCAGTTATATCAGTGCCACCACGTGAAGGGGTGCCAAACCAACCCGTTATATCGGTGCCACCACGTGAAGGCGTGCCAAACCGACCAGTTATATCGGTGCCGCCACATGAAGGCGTGCCAAACCAACCAGTTATATCGGTGCCACCACGTGAAGGCGTGCCAAACCAACCAGTTATATCGGTGCCACCACTTGAAAGCGTGCTAAACCAACCAGTTATATCAGTGTCACCACGTGAAGGCGTGCCACTCCAGCACCGGGCTACGTGGCACTTGCTGTAGGTTACTTATTCTTGACGTATTTCTGAGGTAACATTTAAAAGATACCAAGTATCTGTGGTAATCTGTCAATATGCATAACATCATTTGTCAAGAAGGTAAGAGAAGAATGAAGATGAGGAGCTTTGTGTGGGGTATAAAGACATGGTATTAACCTGATCGTACCTTGTGAGGTTAACACACCTGTCTTTTTACCTCCACGGTGTGGGCTTAGCCCGTTTGGTAAGGATTAAACACGTGTTTAACCTCTTGCAAGGGTTTAACACGTGTTTAACCTCTTGCAAAGGTTTAACACGTGTTTAACCTCTTGCAAGGATTTAACACGTGTTTAACCTCTTGCAAGGGTTTAACACGTGTTTAACCTCTTGCAAGGGTTTAACACGTGTTTAACCTCTTGCAAGGGTTTAACACGTGTTTAACCTTTTGTGGGGCTGTCACAAGTGTTTAAGTGTTTGTTGAATTGTCACATGTGTTCAACACATGTGTGGGGCAGTTCAGTAATTTTCTTCCTTGATCAGAGCCAAAATGTTTTCTTTTAATCCGTCATCATTTCTGAGATGCGACAACAGCAGGTTATGGTGGAGGGCGAGTGTGTTGGTCAGGTCTACGTTGGACCTGTGAAGGTCACTCTTGGCCCTGCGCAGACCCTGGTTTTTTGCCGCAAGTCTGTTAATATGACCTTTTTGTTGTTTAATAGTGTCAAGATGACTTTTAACGGCCTTTTTGTGGTGGTGGATGGCTTTGTCTCGCTGGCCGAGGGCACGCCTGTGTGTGGCGATGACCTTTTCGTGATCAGACTGCAGTTTGGCCAGCTGACGCTCCCGATCATTCCGCTCTTGCTGGACTTGCTCCACAATGCGCATCAGATCGGTATGGGCCGCCTCCTTTTCCTCAAACGATGCCTGTGCGTGCTGCAGCGCCTCTTCGTGGCCCTGAGCCTGCTGCTTCAGCGTCGCAATTTGGCGATCCTTTGACTCCAGGACGCCTGGGATGTCCTTCAGAAGGGACGCCATCTCGACGCCCCTCTCCTTATGGTGGCCGAGGTCCTCTAACGCCTTATTGTGGCGCGCCTCCCACTCCTCCCGGGCTCTCACAGCCTCCTCCACGAGAGACTCCACCTCTTCGCGCCGCTCTCTTTCGGCATCATGTTGCTGACGGGAGTCCTTCAGACGCTTGTTGGCGTCGTCGTGGGCGTCTGTGAGAGCCTGAAGGTCCTTAGTAAGTTCGTCAACACGTGCCTGATGGGCGTCCTTTTCGGCTTCCACATCGAGGAGGCGGAGGTGCTATTCATCATGGTCTTGGATGGCCTCTGCAAGGAGCCCCTCTACCTCCTCAAGCCTCGTCTTTTCCTCTTGGTGGCGCTGGAGGTGGTCAGCATGGGTGTCCCTCAGCGCCGCCAGCTCCTCGCTCAGTGCGTCCGCGTGGAGGGCCTTGTCTTTAAGCTGCTATCGCACGGCGTCGAGGTGGCGGGTGAGCTGGTCGATCTCCTCGATTTTCTGCAAGAGGAGAACCTGAGGTAAGGCCTCATCCGCCGCCACCACCCGCCGCTCCTTGGCCTGTCGCCGGAAGGCGCGGTTGGAGGCCCTAAGTTTGTTGTTTTGCCGCCAGAGGGCCTCCACCAGCGCCTCCTGGCGCTCCACCTCCTCATGGAGGCGCTGGAGGCGACCCCGATCCCGACCTGCCGCCGCCTCCCGCAGCAGCGACCCCAACACCACCACCAACACCACCACGCGAAGGAGGTGACTCATTTTTTTTCCCGGATCGAAAAGAATAAAGTTTTAGATTTAGAAATTTGACAAGACGTCGTAATTTGTGTCGGTTAAAGGGAGAATTTTGAGGGAAGTGGGTTGATGTGAAGAGGAGAGGAAGGAAGGGGAAAGGAGAGAGGAAGAGGGAGGAAGGAAGGGGAAAGGAGAGAGGAAGAGGGAGGAAGGAAGGGGAAAGAGAGAGGAAGAGGGAGGAAGGAAGGAGAAAGGAGAGAATCATAGGCAGAGAGGAAGAGGCACCAGGGATTAGGACCCGCCTTAGTTCTTTAAAGGTATCCTCAGCTTCCCCCCCTTCTCTCTCTCACACACACACACACACACACACACACACACACACACACACACGCACGCACGCACGCACGCACGCACGCGCGCGCGCGCAGGATGAATCGCTCGTAACGGTGTAGGGCAACTTGCCGACAATGATAGTGTACTGCCTTACGATTGATGAATACTTAAATAAATGAAGAAATAAATAAATAAACAAAATGAGTGTTAAGGACACGTCTCAAGCAGACATCACGTAAAGGTGTCATAATAAGAGCAGTAGAAGACGGTTTATGCTCTCTCTCTCTCTCTCTCTCTCTCTATTTATCTGTCAGCGGTAGTTATGAGTCAGTCAGTCAGTCAGATAATCACTCAATCAGTATCTATCTATCTATCTATCTGTCTGCCTGTGTGTCTATCTGTCTGTTTGTCTAACTGTCTGTCTGTCTATCTATCTGTCTGTCTGGCCACCACCTCGTCACCTCAACTCTATAATATTTTTCAGTGATTCATTTACTTCCTCGACCTATAACCATCACATCTATCAGTCTATCTATCTATCTATCTGTTTATGTATCTATCCGTCAGTCAGTCAGTTAGATCAGTCACTCAGTCTCTATCTATCTGTCTGTCTATCTATCTATCTCTGTTGATCTGTCTATCTATCTGTCTGTCACGTCAGCTCTATTATATTTTTTTTTTCATTTTTTTTTTAGTTCCTCGTCCCATAACCATCATTTTGGGGCCAATATTTTTTTCCCTTTCAGATCCCTTATATTTGGATGTAAAAATTATTATATATGTATTTGTAGTGAAGAGGTTACATTTGGGGGGCATGTATCTGTCTATCTATCTGTCTGTCTGTCTGTCTCTGTCTGTCTGTCTCTATGTATTTGTCTGTCAGTCTGTATCAACCAGTCTGTATATCTGTCCATCTGTCTGTCTGTCTATCTATCTGTCTGTCTATCTGTCTATCTATCTATATCCATTGGTAGACTTCAGAAATTTTCCTGTCAATTTTCTCTCCACGTACATTTCATAATTTTTCTGTGTTTTTGTATTATCTTTTACACACACACACACACACACACACACACACACACACACACACACACACACACACACACACACACACAGTCACGATGGATACATAGTTTTTTTGCGATATTTTTTTTCTATAATTTTCAGTCATTTTACACACACATTTATCATCGTTTTAGAGCCATTATTATTATTTTTTGCTGTGTGTGTGTGTGTGTGTGTGTGTGTGTGTGTGTGTGCCTTTCTTTTGCTCTGTCTTTTTTGCGTCATAGTTTTTTTTGTCTTTCTCTGTTTGTATATATATATATCTTTGCCTCAGTTTGTCTTTGTGTCCTTCTGCTGTATTATGAAAAAATGTATTTGGTGAATCGGGATGAATGTATATTTGATGAAAATGTATTTGATTTTTATCCCAGGAAGAATAGCAGACGTGGGAAGAGTACATTCTGTTTTCCCCGTCTTTCCTACTAATAATAATAATAATAATAATAATAATAATAAACTCCTCTTCCTCCTCCTCTTCCTCCTCCTCCTTCTCCTTCTCCTTCTCCTTCTCCTTCTCCTCCTCCTCCTCCTCCTCCTCCTCCTCCTCCTCCTCCTCCTCTTCCTCCTCCTCCTCCTCCACCTCCTCCTCCTCCTCCTCCTCCTTCTACTACTGCTACTACAACTAATAATAATAATAATAATAATAATAATAATAATAATAATGCAGTAATAGGTACGATAGGAACTGGGTTGTAAGTATGGCTAGTGGAGATTGAATTCCGTAGAGTTTATTGGCTTTATCACTACCATTGTTAGTTTTATTTTATCGTTATTAAAATCAAAATATTTTATTTATTATAGAGTTTGGAATTGAGGAGTTATATATAGATTTTTTCCAACCCCTTCAGTACGAGAGGTCTTTGCCGAGTTGATATAAAGTTGCCTGGAGGAAGAAAGGATTGTTAAAAAAAAAAAAATCTTGTTGGTAATAGTCAGCCTCCACTTACATCATTACCGGAGCTTCGTTTAAAGGAATATTCATCATCATCATCATCATCATCATCACTATCATCATCTCTTATGCCAGCGAAATTAGAGAGAATGTAACAATGGAGTTCGGTCATCATCATCATCATCATCATCATCACCACCACCACCACCACCATTGTCATCATCTTCTATACCAGCGAAATTAGGGAGAATGTAACAATGGATATCGGTCATCATCATCATCATCTTCATCATCACCATCACCATCATCATCATCATCTTCATCATCACCATCACCATCATCATCATCATCACTATATTTCCAACACCCTCACTTTCCTTTCCCACACCAACACTCACACTGACTTTATCCTCACACTTTATTTTTTCCACCTACACCCAGACTTATTTTATTATCCAATACACCTTTTTCCCTACACCTACACCTACACCCTTTCCCTACACGGATGCTCTTTCCCCGGTTTTATTTCTAGACCCGGAAAAATACACAGGCCTATACACCCCCAGAACTGCTGCTGCTGTTGTTATTGTAGTAGTAGTAGTAGTACAGTAGTAGTAGTAGTAGTAGTAGTAGTAGTTGTTGTTGTTGTTGTTGTTGTTGTTGTTCTTCTTCTTCTTCTTCTTCTTGTGTTTCTTCTTCCTCTTCTTCTTCTTCTTCTGTTTCTTTTTCTTCTTCTCTGTTGTTGATGTTGTTGCTGTTGTTGTTGTTGTTGTTGTTGTTGTGGTGGTGGTGAATATCGTATTACTGTAGAAGTGCTGTTGTTGTCGTTTGTGCTGTTGTTCTTGTGCTGTTACTTCTGTTTTTGTTATTTCTTTGATATTCTTATCCTTGGGTTGTCCTCGTTGCTGTTTTTCTTGTTGTGTTGTTGTTGTTAATGTTTTTTTAAGAGAGAGAGAATCAACCCAGCATTTTCATTTTTCATCTCCATGCCTCTTCACTCCTCACCCTTCCACTATCCCTCCATTAACACCCTTTGTAATTCTCCTTCGTTAGCTTCACCCTTTCATTTTCATGTTACTTCACTCTGTCTAAATTAACCCCCTTTCTGTGTTACACCCTGAGTTTGTAGAGTCCAGAGATCGAGCCCCGGCTATAACAAGAGGCAGGGGAAATAAAGTGGGCTTCATACAGTAAAGAAGTAAAGGTCTAACAATAAAGAAATTTCCATTATCTTTATTTTTCATCTGAAATGTCAACTCGATGGACTTGAGGCTGAAGCTGCCATCCTCCTTCAGTCCACCATCCTCCTTTCAGGGAAGAGGGAGGGAGCTGAGGGATGTTTAAGTAACCGGCAGTGAAACCATCCAGTTATATCAGTGCCACCACGTGAAGCGGTGCCAAACCAACCCGTTATATCGGTGCCACCACGTGAAGGCGTGCCAAACCGACCAGTTATATCGGTGCCGCCACATGAAGGCGTGCCAAACCAACCAGTTATATCGGTGCCACCACGTGAAGGCGTGCCAAACCAACCAGTTATATCGGTGCCACCACTTGAAAGCGTGCTAACCAACCAGTTATATCAGTGTCACCACGTGAAGGCGTGCCACTCCAGCACCGGGCTACGTGGCACTTGCTGTAGGTTACTTATTCTTGACGTATTTCTGAGGTAACATTTAAAAGATACCAAGTATCTGTGGTAATCTGTCAATATGCATAACATCATTTGTCAAGAAGGTAAGAGAAGAATGAAGATGAGGAGCTTTGTGTGGGGTATAAAGACATGGTATTAACCTGATCGTACCTTGTGAGGTTAACACACCTGTCTTTTTACCTCCACGGTGTGGGCTTAGCCCGTTTGGTAAGGATTAAACACGTGTTTAACCTCTTGCAAGGGTTTAACACGTGTTTAACCTCTTGCAAGGGTTTAACACGTGTTTAACCTCTTGCAAGGATTTAACACGTGTTTAACCTCTTGCAAGGATTTAACACGTGTTTAACCTCTTGCAAGGATTTAACACGTGTTTAACCTCTTGCAAGGGTTTAACACGTGTTTAACCTTTTGTGGAGCTGTCACAAGTGTTTAAGTGTTTGTTGAATTGTCACATGTGTTCAACACATGTGTGGGGCAGTTCAGTAATTTTCTTCCTCGATATGAGCCAAAATGTTTTCTTTTAATCCGTCATCATTTCTGAGATGCGACAACAGCAGGTCATGGTGGAGGGCGAGTGTGTTGGTCAGGTCTACGTTGGACCTGTGAAGGTCACTCTTGGCCCTGCGCAGACCCTGGTTTTTTGCCGCAAGTCTGTTAATATGACCTTTTTGTTGTTTAATAGTGTCAAGATGACTTTTAACGGCCTTTTTGTGGTGGTGGATGGCTTTGTCTCGCTGGCCGAGGGCACGCCTGTGTGTGGCGATGACCTTTTCGTGATCAGACTGCAGTTTGGCCAGCTGACGCTCCCGATCATTCCGCTCTTGCTGGACTTGCTCCACAATGCGCATCAGATCGGTATGGGCCGCCTCCTTTTCCTCAAACGATGCCTGTGCGTGCTGCAGCGCCTCTTCGTGGCCCTGAGCCTGCTGCTTCAGCGTCGCAATTTGGCGATCCTTTGACTCCAGGACGCCTGGGATGTCCTTCAGAAGGGACGCCATCTCGACGCCCCTCTCCTTATGGTGGCCGAGGTCCTCTAACGCCTTATTGTGGCGCGCCTCCCACTCCTCCCGGGCTCTCACAGCCTCCTCCACGAGAGACTCCACCTCTTCGCGCCGCTCTCTTTCGGCATCATGTTGCTGACGGGAGTCCTTCAGACGCTTGTTGGCGTCGTCGTGGGCGTCTGTGAGAGCCTGAAGGTCCTTAGTAAGTTCGTCAACACGTGCCTGATGGGCGTCCTTTTCGGCTTCCACATCGAGGAGGCGGAGGTGCTATTCATCATGGTCTTGGATGGCCTCTGCAAGGAGCCCCTCTACCTCCTCAAGCCTCGTCTTTTCCTCTTGGTGGCGCTGGAGGTGGTCAGCATGGGTGTCCCTCAGCGCCGCCAGCTCCTCGCTCAGTGCGTCCGCGTGGAGGGCCTTGTCTTTAAGCTGCTATCGCACGGCGTCGAGGTGGCGGGTGAGCTGGTCGATCTCCTCGATTTTCTGCAAGAGGAGAACCTGAGGTAAGGCCTCATCCGCCGCCACCACCCGCCGCTCCTTGGCCTGTCGCCGGAAGGCGCGGTTGGAGGCCCTAAGTTTGTTGTTTTGCCGCCAGAGGGCCTCCACCAGCGCCTCCTGGCGCTCCACCTCCTCATGGAGGCGCTGGAGGCGACCCCGATCCCGACCTGCCGCCGCCTCCCGCAGCAGCGACCCCAACACCACCACCAACACCACCACGCGAAGGAGGTGACTCATTTTTTTTCCCGGATCGAAAAGAATAAAGTTTTAGATTTAGAAATTTGACAAGACGTCGTAATTTGTGTCGGTTAAAGGGAGAATTTTGAGGGAAGTGGGTTGATGTGAAGAGGAGAGGAAGGAAGGGGAAAGGAGAGAGGAAGAGGGAGGAAGGAAGGGGAAAGGAGAGAGGAAGAGGGAGGAAGGAAGGGGAAAGAGAGAGGAAGAGGGAGGAAGGAAGGAGAAAGGAGAGAATCATAGGCAGAGAGGAAGAGGCACCAGGGATTAGGACCCGCCTTAGTTCTTTAAAGGTATCCTCAGCTTCCCCCCCTTCTCTCTCTCACACACACACACACACACACACACACACACACACACACACACACGCACACACACACACACACACACACACACACACACACACACACACACACACACACACACACACACACACACACACACACACACACACACACACACGCACGCACGCGCGCGCAGGATGAATCGCTCGTTACGGTGTAGGGCAACTTGCCGACAATGATAGTGTACTGCCTTACGATTGATGAATACTTAAATAATTGAATAAATAAATAAATAAACAAAATGAGTGTTAAGGACACGTCTCAAGCAGACATCACGTAAAGGTGTCATAATAAGAGCAGTAGAAGACGGTTTATGCTCTCTCTCTCTCTCTCTCTCTCTCTCTATTTATCTGTCAGCGGTAGTTATCAGTCAGTCAGTCAGTCAGATAATCACTCAGTCAGTATCTATCTATCTATCTATCTGTCTGCCTGTGTGTCTATCTGTCTCTTTGTCTAACTGTCTGTCTGTCTATCTATCTGTCGGTCTGGCCACCACCTCGTCACCTCAACTCTATAATATTTTTCAGTGATTCATTTACTTCCTCGACCTATAACCATCACATCTATCAGTCTATCTATCTATCTATCTGTTTATGTATCTATCCGTCAGTCAGTCAGTTAGATCAGTCACTCAGTCTCTATCTATCTGTCTGTCTATCTATCTATCTCTGTCTATCTGTCTATCTATCTGTCTGTCACGTCAGCTCTATTATATTTTTTTTTTTTCATTTTTTTTTTAGTTCCTCGTCCCATAACCATCATTTTGGGGCCAATATTTTTTTCCCTTTCAGATCCCTTATATTTGGATGTAAAATTATTATATACGTATTTGTAGTGAAGAGGTTACATTTGGGGGGCATGTATCTGTCTATCTATCTGTCTGTCTGTCTGTCTCTGTCTGTCTGTCTCTATGTATTTGTCTGTCAGTCTGTATCAACCAGTCTGTATATCTGTCCATCTGTCTGTCTGTCTATCTATCTGTCTGTCTATCTGTCTATCTATCTATATCCATTGGTAGACTTCAGAAATTTTCCTGTCAATTTTCTCTCCACGTACATTTCATAATTTTTCTGTGTTTTTGTATTATCTTTTACACACACACACACACACACACACACACACACACACAGACACACACACACACACACACACACACAGTCACGATGGATACATAGTTTTTTTTGCGATATTTTTTTTCTATAATTTTCAGTCATTTTACACACACATTCATCATCGTTTTAGAGCCATTACTATGTTTTGCTGTGTGTGTGTGTGTGTGTGTGTGTGTGTGTGTGTGTGTGTGTGTGTGCCTTTCTTTTGCTCTGTCTTTTTTAATAGTTTTTTTGTCTTTCTCTGTTTGTATATATATCTTTGCCTCAGTTTGTCTTTGTGTCCTTCTGCTGTATTATGAAAAAATATATTTGGTGAATCGGGATGCATGTATATTTGATGAAAATGTATTTGATTTTTATCCCAGGAAGAATAGCAGACGTGGGAAGAGTACATTCTGTTTTCCCCGTCTTTCCTACCAATAATAATAATAATAATAAAAATAATAAACTCCTCTTCCTCCTCCTCTTCCTCCTCCTCCTTCTCCTTCTCCTTCTCCTCCTCCTCTTCCTCCTCCTCCTCTTCCTCCTCCTCCTCCACCACCTCCTCCACCTCCTCCTCCTCCTCCTTCTACTACTGCTACTACAACTAATAATAATAATAATAATAATAATAATGCAGTAATAGGTACGATAGGAACTGGGTTGTAAGTATGGCTAGTGGAGATTGAATTCCGTAGAGTTTATTGGCTTGATCACTACCATTGTTAGTTTTATTTTATCGTTATTAAAATCAAAATATTTTATTTATTATAGAGTTTGGAGCTGAGGAGTTATATATAGATTTTTTTCCAGCCCCTTCAGTACGAGAGGTCTTTGCCGAGTTGATATAAAGTTGCCTGGAGGAAGAAAGGATTGTTATAAAAAAAAAAAAAATCTTGTTGGTAATAGTCAGCCTCCACTTACATCATTACCGGAGCTTCGTTTAAAGGAATATTCATCATCATCATCATCATCACTATCATCATCTCTTATGCCAGCGAAATTAGAGAGAATGTAACAATGGAGTTCGGTCATCATCATCATCATCATCATCATCATCACCACCACCACCACCATTGTCATCATCTTCTATGCCAGCGAAATTAGGGAGAATGTAACAATGGATATCGGTCATCATCATCACCATCTTCATCATCACCATCACCATCATCATCATCATCACTATATTTCCAACACCCTCACTTTCCTTTCCCACACCAACACTCACACTGACTTTATCCTCACACTTTATTTTTTCCACCTACACCCAGACTTATTTTATTATCCAATACACCTTTTTTCCCTACACCTACACCTACACCCTTCCCCTACACGGATGCTCTTTCCCCGGTTTTATTTCTAGACCCGGAAAAATACACAGGCCTATACACCCCTAGAACTGCTGCTGCCGTTGTTATTGTAGTAGTAGTAGTAGTACAGTAGTAGTAGTAGTAGTTGTTGTTGTTGTTGTTGTTGTTGTTCTTCTTCTTCTTCTTCTTCATCTTCTTCTTCTTCTTCTTGTGTTTCTTCTTCCTCTTCTTCTTCTTCTTCTTCTTCTGTTTCTTTTTCTTCTTCTCCGTTGTTGATGTTGTTGCTGTTGTTGTTGTTGTGGTGGTGGTGGTGGTGGTGGTGAATATCGTATTACTGTAGAAGTGCTGTTGTTGTCGTTTGTGCTGTTGTTCTTGTGCTGTTACTTCTGTTTTTGTTATTTCTTTGATATTCTTATCCTTGGGTTGTCCTCGTTGCTGTTTTTCTTGTTGTGTTGTTGTTGTTAATGTTTTTTTAAGAGAGAGAGAATCAACCCAGCATTTTCATTTTTCATCTCCATGCCTCTTCACTCCTCACCCTTCCACTATCCCTCCATTAACACCCTTTGTAATTCTCCTTCGTTAGCTTCACCCTTTCATTTTCATGTTACTTCACTCTGTCTAAATTAACCCCCTTTCTGTGTTACACCCTGAGTTTGTAGAGTCCAGAGATCGAGCCCCGGCTATAACAAGAGGCAGGGGAAATAAAGTGGGCTTCATACAGTAAAGAAGTAAAGGTCTAACAATAAAGAAATTTCCATTATCTGTATTTTTCATCTGAAATGTCAACTCGATGGACTTGAGGCTGAAGCTGCCATCCTCCTTCAGTCCACCATCCTCCTTTCAGGGAAGAGGGAGGGAGTTGAGGGATGTTTAAGTAACCGGCAGTGAAACCAACCAGTTATATCAGTGCCACCACGTGAAGGGGTGCCAAACCAACCCGTTATATCGGTGCCACCACGTGAAGGCGTGCCAGACCGACCAGTTATATCGGTGCCGCCACATGAAGGCGTGCCAAACCAACCAGTTATATCGGTGCCACCACGTGAAGGCGTGCCAAACCAACCAGTTATATCGGTGCCACCACTTGAAAGCGTGCTAACCAACCAGTTATATCAGTGTCACCACGTGAAGGCGTGCCACTCCAGCACCGGGCTACGTGGCACTTGCTGTAGGTTACTTATTCTTGACGTATTTCTGAGGTAACATTTAAAAGATACCAAGTATCTGTGGTAATCTGTCAATATGCATAACATCATTTGTCAAGAAGGTAAGAGAAGAATGAAGATGAGGAGCTTTGTGTGGGGTATAAAGACATGGTATTAACCTGATCGTACCTTGTGAGGTTAACACACCTGTCTTTTTACCTCCACGGTGTGGGCTTAGCCCGTTTGGTAAGGATTAAACACGTGTTTAACCTCTTGCAAGGGTTTAACACGTGTTTAACCTCTTGCAAGGGTTTAACACGTGTTTAACCTCTTGCAAGGATTTAACACGTGTTTAACCTCTTGCAAGGATTTAACACGTGTTTAACCTCTTGCAAGGGTTTAACACGTGTTTAACCTTTTGTGGGGCTGTCACAAGTGTTTAAGTGTTTGTAGAACTGTCACATGTGTTCAACACATGTGTGGGGCAGTTCAGTAATTTTCTTCCTTGATCAGAGCCAAAATGTTTTCTTTTAATCCGTCATCATTTCTGAGATGCGACAACAGCAGGTCATGGTGGAGGGCGAGTGTGTTGGTCAGGTCTACGTTGGACCTGTGAAGGTCACTCTTGGCCCTGCGCAGACCCTGGTTTTTTGCCGCAAGTCTGTTAATATGACCTTTTTGTTGTTTAATAGTGTCAAGATGACTTTTAACGGCCTTTTTGTGGTGGTGGATGGCTTTGTCTCGCTGGCCGAGGGCACGCCTGTGTGTGGCGATGACCTTTTCGTGATCAGACTGCAGTTTGGCCAGCTGACGCTCCCGATCATTCCGCTCTTGCTGGACTTGCTCCACAATGCGCATCAGATCGGTATGGGCCGCCTCCTTTTCCTCAAACGATGCCTGTGCGTGCTGCAGCGCCTCTTCGTGGCCCTGAGCCTGCTGCTTCAGCGTCGCAATTTGGCGATCCTTTGACTCCAGGACGCCTGGGATGTCCTTCAGAAGGGACGCCATCTCGACGCCCCTCTCCTTATGGTGGCCGAGGTCCTGTAACGCCTTATTGTGGCGCGCCTCCCACTCCTCCCGGGCTCTCACAGCCTCCTCCACGAGAGACTCCACCTCTTCGCGCCGCTCTCTTTCGGCATCATGTTGCTGAAGGGAGTCCTTCAGACGCTTGTTGGCGTCGTCGTGGGCGTCTGTGAGAGCCTGAAGGTCCTTAGTAAGTTCGTCAACACGTGCCTGATGGGCGTCCTTTTCGGCTTCCACATCGAGGAGGCGGAGGTGCTGTTCATCATGGTCTTGGATGGCCTCTGCAAGGAGCCCCTCTACCTCCTCAAGCCTCGTCTTTTCCTCTTGGTGGCGCTGGAGGTGGTCAGCATGGGTGTCCCTCAGCGCCGCCAGCTCCTCGCTCAGTGCGTCCGCGTGGAGGGCCTTGTCTTTAAGCTGCTATCGCACGGCGTCGAGATGGCGGGTGAGCTGGTCGATCTCCTCGATTTTCTGCAAGAGGAGAACCTGAGGTAAGGCCTCATCCGCCGCCACCACCCGCCGCTCCTTGGCCTGTCGCCGAAAGGCGCGGTTGGAGGCCCTAAGTTTGTTGTTTTGCCGCCAGAGGGCCTCCACCAGCGCCTCCTGGCGCTCCACCTCCTCATGGAGGCGCTGGAGGCGACCCCGATCCCGACCTGCCGCCGCCTCCCGCAGCAGCGACCCCAACACCACCACCACCACCACCACGCGAAGGAGGTGACTCATTTTTTTTCCCGGATCGAAAAGAATAAAGTTTTAGATTTAGAAATTTGACAAGACGTCGTAATTTGTGTCGGTTAAAGGGAGAATTTTGAGGGAAGTGGGTTGATGTGAAGAGGAGAGGAAGGAAGGGGAAAGGAGAGAGGAAGAGGGAGGAAGGAAGGGGAAAGGAGAGAGGAAGAGGGAGGAAGGAAGGGGAAAGAGAGAGGAAGAGGGAGGAAGGAAGGAGAAAGGAGAGAATCATAGGCGGAGAGGAAGAGGCACCAGGGATTAGGACCCGCCTTAGTTCTTTAAAGGTATCCTCAGCTTCCCCCCCTTCTCTCTCTCACACACACACACACACACACACACACACACA
>NC_137049.1:22702269-22802269 GCF_032717465.1 Coenobita brevimanus | reverse complement strand
GTGTGTGTGTGTGTGTGTGTGTGTGTGTGTGTGTCTCTCTCTCTCTCTCTCTCGTCATTTAAGGCTGAGAGAGAAAGCCCTGACCCTGTGCAGTATGGAGAGAGAGAGAGAGAGAGAGAGAGAGAGAGAGAGAGAGAGAGAGAGAGAGAAAGAAAGGAAACTTTAAAAATAAGAGAACCATTGTAGGAAAAGAATAAGTTAGACAAGAAAAACGTTGACACAAGATAAACAATGACGCCTGAGAAACGTTTAAGTAGAAGAAACACTGAAACAAGATATATGGGGAAACAGGAGAAACGTTTAAGTACGAGAAACGTTTACATAGGAGAAGCATTGAAACAGGAATAGAAGACTGGAAGGTTGTTTGATGATAATGATGATGATGATGATGATAATGAAACACGAGATTACGGGCACACTGAAACAAAGAAACTCGGTGAAACAGGAAGGTTCTCCGCTGTGGAACGTTTGTTGACTGAGTGACGATGCAACACTCGGTGGAGATCGCGATCGAGGAGGTGGTGGAGGGCTGGACCCCGCCTGCCTCACCCACACTTCATTTCACCTGCCTCACTCAGTCTCTGTACCTACCTCGGTGTGTTAAGATCTGCCTCGGTGTGTTAAGACCTGCCTCAGTGTGTTAAGACCTGCCTCGCTGTGTTCAGACCCGCCTCGCTGTGTTAAGACCCGCCTCAGTGTGCTTAGACCTGCCTCAGTGTGTTAAGACCTGCCTCATTGTGTTACAATTTGCTTTAATTGGTATTTTGTTTGTGTTACTGCCTTCAGTCCTGCCTTACCCACACCTACCTCACTACACCTGCCTCACCTGGAACGACTCATATTCCCCAGACCTGCCTCACCCACTTTGTACGTGCCTCACTCTGCCTCACACTCCTTACTCTAACTCTGCCTTGCTCTTTCCTGCCTCATCCTGCCTCTCACTCACCCAACCGTAGTCTTTCCTGCCTCACCCCTCCTCTCACTTCTAACTCTCACCCTACCCTCCTCCGTCCTGCGTCACCCTCCCTCACACTGCCCACTCTTGCCCTTCCATGCTCTTTTCTGCCTCACCCTGCCTCTCACTCCACCCCTGCTTCACCCTGTCCTTCCTGCCTCACCCAGCCTCTCACTCCACCCTTACTTCACCTTGTCTTCCCTGCCTCTCACTCCACCCCTGCTTCACCCTGTCTTGCCTCATCTGCCTCACCCTGCCTTGCTTCATCCCACACATCGTCCACTTCTCCCATGTAGACCCGGCTCACATGAAAGATATCTCACTTTGCTCAATACAGCTTCGCGCGTCTCTCACTCTGGCGCTAACTTCCCGCCAAATCCGTGTTTACATCGCGTTTTTGTCGCTTAGGGTGAGGGACCGAATTCAGAATCTTCTTCAGCAAAATCAGCGTTATTATTTTATTTATTTATTTATTTATCCGGTATTTTTTGGGGGAAGAAGCAGTAGTTTGATTTTTTTTTTTTTTTTTTTTTTGAGGGGCCGTTATATGAATTCGGTATTTTTTTTCTGATTCTCCATAGCCAGACTTTCTTTTTTCGTCTCACTCGGCGCTTCGATTTCTAAATCTTAACATAGATGACGAAAGAGCTGCTTGATTTTATACCAGTGTGTGTGTGTGTGTGTGTGTGAGAGAGAGAGAGAGAGAGAGAGAGAGAGAGAAAGACCCAGGTAAAAGCTTCCCTGGTCTAATTTAAAATCTCTGGTGTTAGCAAGAATAAAATAATGAAAAGATATAATAATTTTCTAGGACAGTGGAGGCAGTGAACAAGCCCTTCCGGTCGAAAAATCTCTCGTGAGCCGAAGAAAAAGAAAAAAGGAATGAAAAGAAAAAAGAAAGGCGTAAATTTAAGGTAACAGTGGCTGTGTTTAATTTCTCTTGGTTGAAAAGTCACTCCAGAATTTAATAAGAGACTCCAAGAAAAAAGAAAGAAAGAAAGAAAGAAAAAGAAAGGAAAGAAAAAAGAAATTGAAAGTAGGAAAGAAAGACAATAAAGGGAAAAAGAAAGCGAGAAAGAAAGAGAAAAAGAAAGAAAGAGAGAGACAGACATCAATATAGTGAAGGTGTCAGAACATAAATGCGAAATTATATAAGACAAACCGTAATATTTTGACCTTGTAGTGAGTTATTTAATTCAAGGAAGTAGGGATTGGGTGGTTAATGAGGTGATTGGGGGTATTGGTGGATATTGGGGGGTTACAATCAAAGCCCCCTTCCCCCCTGCCCCCCCCTCGTCACCACCATGCCTCGTCCTACCTGCTCTGCTTATCAGGATCCGGGGTAGGTGTATTGTTATTATTATTATTATTATTATTATTATTATTATTTTTATACTACTACTACTATTATTATTATAATTGTACAGGTGTTTTTATCTATGCCCGTATAAGCCAGTCTGTTCGTATTGTTGTCATTTTATCTAGTATACTGTTGATAATAATTTTCTATATGTATGTATGTATGAATGTATGTATGTTTGTATTTATGTATGTGTGAATGTATGTATGTATGTATGTATGTGATTCCGAGTTTGGTCTTGATTGATGTCATCTGAGGGGGTGTTTTTGCTGCCGACCCCCCCTCCCCACCTCCCCTAGCAGGATAGCGATGTCACTCGTTTATTTATCTATCTGTCTGTCCATCTATCTATCTATCTGTCTGTCAGGCTATCTGTGTGTCATACACTCTTGGTAAATGCACACACACACACACACACGCACGCACGCACGCACGCACGCACACGCGCGCGCGCGCGCAGGGAGGTTGAGGGAAAGCCATTACTGTTGCAGGGGTAAACAGAGATCTAGTCAATGAGCAAAGAGAAAGCGAGAAGGGAAACGGATCTCAGGGGAAAATGATAAAAGATCCCTAGCAGTGTTTCATGTAATTTCATCATTTATCATTTAGTATAGATCATTTTGTTATTTTTTTCATAATTATTCGCTCTCTTTTTGACCGTCTTATTCAGAAATTAAGTTTGCAAGACGATAAAAATTGCTCCAAGTCACCCCCTCCCATTTACTTTCATATATTTTCCCTAAGAGGGGTTACGGCTAGGAATATTGCCACCCCATTACTCTGGGATATACAAGGAGACGATATACCACCCCGATATACCACTATGATATACCAGGAGGTTGGGTATAAGTGGAATTAGTAGAGAATGGGTGGATAGGATTGGATATAATAAGAGTATGGATTGATTGGATATACACTAATAATAATAATAATAATAAAAAGTTTGAAATATCATTAACCTTTACACTCAGGTGACTCTCTCTCTCTCCGACCCACTTTCCTCCGCAGCTGCGCTTCTTTGGTAACTCTTGTTCACATATTTGACTTACGCCTGAGCAAAGTCCGTTGACTGGTTGGCCATTCCGTTAACGGTCGGGGGCAGGGAGTGGGTCAGGATAGAGAGAGAGAGAGAGAGAGAGAGAGAGAGAAAAATCATTTAAACAGGTTAACTAAACTAAGGAGGGCGGAAGGGAGACACCTACGGGGAGGAGGAGGAGAAAGAGGAGGAGCAGGAAGACAGGAAGAGGAGGAGGAGGAAGAAGAAGAAGAAGAAGAAGAAGAAGCAGTAGAAGAAGAAGGAGGAAGAGGAGGAGGAGCAGGAAGAGGAGGAAGAAGAAGAAGAGGAAGAAGAAGAGGAAGAAGAAGAAGAAGAAGCAGTAGAAGAAGAAGAAGAGGAGGAGGAGGAGGGGGAGGAGGAGAAGAAGAAGTAGAAGAAGAAGAAGAAGAGGAGGAGGAGGAGGAGGTAGGAGAAAGGAGGAGGAGGAAAAAGAAGAAGAAGAAGAGGAGGAGGAGGAGGAGGAGAAGAAGAAGAAGAGAAAGAAGAAGAAGAGGAGGAGGAGGAGGAGGAGGAAGGAGAAAAGGAGGAGGAGGAAGGTATGAGAAATAGAAGAGAGAGGAGAAGGAGGAGGAGGAAAAAGAAGAAGAAGAAGAAGAGGAGGAGGAGGAGGAATAGAAAGAAGAGGAGGAGGAGGAGGAAGGTATGACAAATAGAAGAGAAAGGAGAAGAAATGTACAAGAAGCAGAAGGCAGGGAGAGAGAAAAGAATATACCTGAGGATAAGGAAGGAAAATAAATAAATAAATAAATAAATCCATCAGAAATATTGAGACAAATTAGAAAGGAAAATGAGAGGGAAAAAGAGAGGAGTATCTGTGCATTACCCGCGACCAGCATATATGACCTTATCTGACCTTGCCTTGTGACCTTGACCTCCGCTTGTGCTCAAAATCTAATCACCGTCCTTGCCTGATCCTTAACCCTTCCAATCGGATGAAAGCTACGTGTATTTATCTTGACCTGTGACCTTGACCTTGACCGATTTAATTCAAGTAACTTTATCTTTGCATTAACTTCACCCGATTTAACCAAGTTTGTTCGAAATCTAAAAAAAAAAAAAAAATACTCTTGGCATTGTTATTCACCCCAAAACACACACACACACACACACACACACACACACACACACACACACACACACACATTTACAGAAGCCGAAACAATTCAACCCGTACTACCGAGCGAGAAGAGTAAGGAAGAAGGAAATGAAGGAAGGAGGAGGAAAAATGAAGAAAGAGAATTAAAAAGTGAAAAAAAAAATAAAAACTGAACGAGGAGGAAAGGAAGGAAAAAGAGGAAAATAAGGGAAGGAAAGACGGAGGAAGGAAGGGAAAGCAGGAGTGAGGAGTCGCAAAAATACTGGCAGTGGAAAAAAGACGGGAGGAGAAAAATGTAAAGAGAAAACGGGATGTGTGTGTGTGTGTGTGTGTGTGTGTGAGAGAGAGAGAGAGAGAGAGAGAGAGAGAGAGAGAGAGAGAGTATACTTTCCATATTTCCTGATGAAAAAAAAAAAAGTCCAATATGATAGTCCTAAAATATGATGCGTCTTTGGCCTTCCCACACACAAGGAAGGAACAAACTTGCGGTCCCCTGGCCTTTGGTTCCTTCTTCCTTGCATAAAGCACACACACACACACACACACACACACACACACACACACACACACACACAGGTCCTGGGTTCGACTTACGGCCAATCATGAGACATCTGAACAAGGGGCGGCATTCTCATGGAGTTAGGAAGCATACAAACACCTTCTCCTTACCGATTTATTTCTGACGCTGCTCTATTATTGTATTGTGTTTTATTCATGCAATTTACTTCGGTATTGCAATGATAGGAGGAGCAAATAAGAGGATATTAATGGGTAGTTTTGAAATAAATCGCTAAGGAAGAGATGCAAGGGAAATTGATATGGGGACCTAGTTTGCACATCTGACGGTTTTATGTCGTAATCTAGGGGTGTTTAATGGGTGTTATCCTTGTCAGTTACGTGGTATTTCAATTCGGAAGAGGTAAAGACGAATTATGACATCTGCATCAAATATTCGGAATTCTTATATTGTTTTAGAAAGCTTTTTGGCACTGATATATTAACATGTTGGCTCGTATTCTACCCCGGTAAAGGAAGCTCCCTAACACCTCTTCCTTAGCGATTTATTCTTGGGTTTAGCTGTTAACATCCTTTTGTACGTTATTTATCCAGAGTATGGCGATATTTGAAGGATTTACCTAAGACAGAAGAGGAGAGGAAGGTGGAATAAAGAAAAATAAATCACTTAGGAAAAGGTGTTAGGGAGCTTCCATAACCCCCTTTTTTTTTTTTTTTTTTTTTTTTTTTTGCTACCTCCAGACGATTTTATTAAGCTACGTTTTATCGATAATTGGAGGTAATAGATAACTCATTTTCGTGCTTCTTCGCTTTTATGGGATCCTAAGCTGAAGGAAATCGTCTGGTAACAGCAAGAATTAAATATAAAAAGTCGTCGTAGCGAAGGGGTTAAACAGCTGAAAGGAGGGGGAGGGGGAGGAAAAAATTGCATGTCCCCCATTTTTTTTTTTTTTTTTCGTTTTCCTTTCCTTTTTCTTTTGATTTTTTTTTTTTTTGTCTTTTCGTTTTTCGTGTCTTTCTTTGTCCTTTTTAGTGTTTTCTTTTTTCGTTTTTCATTTGCTTTTCTACTTTTTAATTTCCTTTTTTCCTCATTTTTCTTTTCTCTTTCCCTCCCCCCCATTTTTTTTTTTTTTTATAGTGCACCCATGTCAATAGAATCAATATACTTCTTCCTCATCCACCCCTACATCAACCTCCTTCACCACCCCTGTCAATATCTTCAGACAATATGGCGGGTCTCCTCTTGCACGGGCACAATAGATGCATCATTACCCGGGAGATTGATAGTCATTGATAGTGCCCCGTGAAAGATAAGAAGATAGTACGTAACATATTCTGGAGGTCATTTAACGTGGCGTATGATTAATGTGAAAAAATGAATAGGTAGATTGACATAGATGGATAGACAGATAGATAGATAAGTAGCGCACACACACACACACACACACACACACACACACACACACACACACACACACACACACACACACACACACACACACACACACACACACACACACACCAAGAAGTTTGAGGAGTAAAATAAAACTCTTGCTAAATTATCCCGCGAAAGTGAACGAAAGAAAATGCAGGTTAATTAATCATGCATTCACCTTCGTGCCTGATTAACCCCTTATCATATACCTCTTATTATCACGTCATGCATCTTTGCCATCACGTGTACTCCTATCCACATAAAGGCTGTCTGCTGGGAATACGTACTGAATGTGTGTTAGGTTATTTATGTGTGGGTTAGGTTATTTATAAGTGTATGGGGCTGGGACTATTTATTGATGTTATTGTTATTATTTTATTATTATTATTATTATTATTATTATTATTATTATTATTGTTACTGCTACTACTACTGCTATTACTACTACTACTACTACTACTACTACTACTATTACTACTACTACTACTAATGCTGCTGCTGCTGCTGCTGCTGCTATTACCACTACTACTACTACTACTGCTGCTACTGCTATTGTTGTTGCTGTTGTTGTTATTATTATTTGGCAAGGTCATGGCCATAATCCACCACATGAGAGAGAGAGAGAGAGAGAGAGAGAGAGAGAGAATGTGGATAGATATTTTTTTTAGTGTTGGGAAAGAAAAAAGTAAAAGAAACATGTATAGCCTGTTTATATTTGTGTATATTTTAGTTTTTTTTTTCATTTTAATTGAAGAAAATATGACTTTTATTATTTTTGATGGAAAGAAAAGTTTTTGTGTCCGTTTTATTTTATTATTTTTTGTAGGAAAAGGAGTAAACTTTTTGGGCATTTTTTCACGCGAGATTATTCATGGTAAGAAAAATAATCAGATGCTGACGTTATATTTTATTGTTTACTACTACTACTACTACTACTAGTATCAGTGGTAGTAATAGTAGTAGTAATTAAAAGGAATGATAATAATAATAATAATAATAATAATAATAATAATAATAATAATGATAATAACAACAATAATAATAACAATAGTAATACCGTAATAATATCAGTGGTAATAATAATAATAATAATAATAGCAATAATAATAATAATAATAATAATAATAATAATAATAATAATAAAGTTGTCACTCATATTTGTGTGGCTTCTGAAGGTGGCAGGTCTGATTAGCATTGATGATCATTGCTTACATTATTGCACATGTTGCATTCTTAACTGCAGTATTGATTGCATTGCTCAGGTTGCAGGTGGAGGAGGAAGCAGTGGCAGTGGTCGTTTGTTTGCATTATGGCTTGTTTTATTGCATGTATTATGGCTTTGTTGCATTACCGTGTTGCATAATTGAAGAGATTGCACAGGTTGCAGATGGTGACGGGGGAGACGGCTGCGGTGGGTGTGGTTGTAGTGTGGTTGAAGTATTTTTATTATCAGTGTTATTGTTATGTATTTCTGACTTATTGTATTCGTTAGTGATTTGCCTTGTTGATGATATTGCACTATGTTGCAGGTGGTGGAGGATGCTGCGGCGGCGGGTGGGTGTGGTGTTCACGGCCGTGTTGCTTACCCCGGCCTTCGTCCTCCTCTTCCTCGCCAGCCCAGGTACACACACACACACACACACACACACACACACACACACACACACACACACACACACACACACACACACACACACACACACACACACACACACACACACACACACACACACACACACACACACACACACACACACACACACACACACACACACACACACACACACACACACACACACACACACACACACACACACACACACACACACACACACACACACACACACACACACACACACACACACTTACAACCCTCTCAGACACGTACACACATGAAGTAAATGGGTTGGTGAATAGGTACACAGGTAAATAGTCATGTAATTACCTTTGTAGATGATAATAATAATAATAATAATGATAATAATAATAATAATAGTAATACAGTAATATTTAAGGAAACGAAATATTCAGTAAAAATAAATTCGTTTCTATAACTAATTGTATCATTTGTGTGTATGTAACTCAGTCATTGATCTTGCCTATTTATCTTTCTCATTTAACATTCTCATTTATATTTTCTCACGTGTCTCAGTTTTATTTTTATTATTATTATTATTATTATTGTGTTAGGCAAAAAACCATAATACAAGTCAAAGTCACTCACCCATTAATTGGTTAATTTGGTACATGTTCTTTGATTACCAGGAAAAAGTAATTGAAAGAAAATGGAGATATTTATGGGCAAGCATTTTTATGGTACACTAACGTTAATTCATCGTGTAATTACTGAATATTTATGTAGGTGTTTGGGTTGTAGTGAGCAAGGTCAGAGTGTGAGTGGAAGAGGAATTTAGAGAGAGAGAGAGACAGAGACAGAGAGAGAGCAACCTTTTTGACGGTAAAAGCATCGCCTGCAGTGCTTTATTTAAAAGCTCTTAATACTCTGACCCACTTCATCCCCCCTCTCTCTCTCTCTCTCTCTCTCTCTCTCTCTCTCTCTCTCTCTCTCTCTCTCGTGGATATAGAGAAGTGCAAGTGATGTATGAAAGACACCGAGACAAATTGTAGGTTGCGACAGAATGGTACAGAGCTGGAAAACATGCGAGTGTCCAGACTTTGTATTATGCACGTTTGAAATAAAAAAGGAATATTGAGGGAAAAAGTTCAGCAAGGAAGGAAGGAAAGAAGGAAGGTAAGAAGGAAGGAAGGAAGCAGCGACGAGAATAAGAATGTGAGTGTGGAATCGAAGAATGCATTTCATGATCGTTAATCGGTTCCAACACTGACGTACAGCAGTGAAGCGTGGACGAGGTGTGAGGGATATAAAGGCAAAAATAAAGAGTAAGAGCTGTTGAAATGTTACAGAGAAGTGTTTATGGAGTGACGTGGAGGGACAGATGAGTGAATGTCAAGTTTCGTGAAAAATGGGGTGTAAAGATTGATGTTGTAAAATAAATAAATAAAAAAATGAATAAATAAATACTCTAAGGTGGTTTGGACATGTAGAGGAAGAGAGGTGAGAGGGAGTAAAAAGAAAAGAGAGAATCAGAAAGCAGGAAGGAAGGAAGGAAGAAGAGTGGGGTGAGAAAAAAATGGGGGAGAGAGAGAGAGAGAGATTATGTAAGGGAGGGTGATGTAGGAAGAGGGGGTCGTTACTGAGTAGGGACAATAACGCTTGGAAGTGATTTGTTGAGGCCACCCCTCACTGTGTGCAGCGTCAGGTAGTTGATAGATAGATAGAGATGGTTGGACTGATAGATAGGTGGAGATAGATAAATGGATAGATAGATAGATAAATAAATAAGTGGATGGATACTGTTGATAGATGGATAGGTAGGTAGATAGAAATAGATTCTCTCTTCATCGTTCTTATTTCTTCTTCTCCCTCCCTTCCTCTCTCTCTGACCATCTCTTTCTCCCTCCCTCCCCTCCCCTCCACCATTTGCTCTAAGTGCCCTTTAAAATACCGTTTAATTATCGCACTTATGTGTAATTGTGGAGTCCAGGAGGCGGTTGTGGTAGTTGTGGTGGTGGTGGTAGTTGTGGTGGTGGTGGTAGTTGTGGTGGTGGTGGTAGTTGTGGTGGTGGTGGTAGTTGTCGTGGTAGTGGTAGTTGTGGTTGTGGTAATGATGGTAGTTGTGTAGTGGTAATTGTGGTAATGTTGGTAGTTTGGGGGGTTGTGGATGGTAGTTGTGGTGGTTGTGGTAGTTGTGTAGTGGTAATTGTGGTAATGTTGGTAGTTTGGGGGGTTGTGGATGGTAGTTGTGGTGGTTGTGGTAATGATGGTAGTTGTAATTGTGGTAATGGTGGTAGTTGAGGTGGTTGTGATACTGGCGGTAGTTGTGGTGGTTGTGATAATGGTTGGTAATTGTGGTAGTTGTGGTAGTGATGGTAGTTGTGGTTGGTTGGTAATTGCGGTAGTGATGGTAGTTGTGGTAGTTGTGGTAATGGTGGTAGTAACTATGGTCGAGGAAAAGCAATAGGCCATGTATTCCTGTGAGCTTAGGAGGCTACGTCTCTCTCTCTCACACACACACACACACACACACACACACACACACACACACACACACACACACACACACACACACCTGTACTCCGGGCACACCTGTACTCCGGGCACACCTGTCCTTAATTACATATGGGAGACAGGTAAAGGTGTGTCAGAATGGCATTATCGATATATATTAATCGCTTGTTTATTGACCACTCGTTCGTTCCCTACCATCCTTTCATAAGCGATTTATTTTGCCTATTACACCTTCATATTTTCGTGTATATTACTGAAATTGGCACTCTTGATATTACAGTAATGTGACTAGAATTCACAATGCAAAATAAATCGCCGTGGAGAAAGTGCTACGGTTTCATGTGTCATTGAGAACAGAGTGGATAATTTACCGAAGGACATTGAAGAAGGTTTGGTTAATTAGTTTGAGGAATGGGAGTAATTGAACACACACACACACACACACTTAAACTAATCAATTTACCACAGTTAACCACTGGTGTGAAGACACGCCACACGTGTCAGCCGTCGAGAAATGTGGTTGACAGGTGTGGGTGATAGATGTAGGTGACAGGTGTGCGTGACAGGTGTGTGGTGACTGGTGTAGGTGGCAGGTGTAGTGACAGGTGCAGGCAACAGGTGATGATTATGATGGTGAAAATGATGGTGATGGTGATGATGATGATGATGATGTTGATGATGATGATGGTGATGTTGTTGTTGATGGTGATGATGATGATGATGATGATGATGATAAGACGCAGTAAAACCCCTAACCCCTTCAGTCGTAGGAAGTTAGTTATTACTTTGTGCTGGACGATTTTATTCAGCTTTGAAAATGACGCCAAATGGTTTAGTTTTAGTGGGTTAAGACACTCCATCTTGATTCAGCCTGTAATAATAATGATGATGATGATGATGATGATGATGATGATGATGATGATGATGATGATGATGATGATGATAATAATAATAATAATAATAGTAATAATAATAATAATAATGATAAAAATAAAATCTATCTATCTATCTATCTATCTATCTATCTCTGTCTATATATAAAACTAAAGGTGACCTCGACCTCAAGGAGCTAAATGAGTCCTAAAAGTCTCTCCCAAGCTGAATAAAATCGTCTTGTGGTAGCACACACACACACACACACACACACACACACACACACACACACACACACACACACACACACACACACACACACACACACACACACACCTGTTCTTAATTACATATACGGTATGGGAGACAGGTAAAGGTGTGTCAGAATGGCCTTATCGATACATATTAATCGCTTGTTTATTTACCTCTCGTTCGTTTCCTACCATCTTTTCCTAAGCGATTTATTTTGCCAGTTACACCTTCATATTTTCGTGTATATTACTGAAATGCAAACTAAATCGCTATCGAGAAAGTTTTGCGGCTTCATGTATCATCGTGAATAGAGTTAGTGATTTATCAAAGGTCACTGAGGAAGGTTTGGTTAATTAGTTCGGGGAATGTGAGTAATTGAGGCACACACACACACACACACACACACACACACACACACACACACACACACACACACACACACACACACACACACACACACACACACACACACACACACACCTGAGCATTTACGTACATCTTAAGTGAGCCAATGGTGTGAAGACACGCCACACGTGTCAGCCATCGAGAGATGTGGTTGACAGGTGTGGGTGATAGTTGTAGGTGACAGGTGTGCATGACAGGTGTGTGGTGACTGGTGTAGGTGGCAGTTGTGGTTGACAGGTGTGTGGTGACAGGTGTAGTGACAGGTGCAGGCAACAGGTGATGATGATGATGATGATGATGATGATGATAAGACGCAGTAAAACCCCTAACCCCTTCAGTCGTAGGAAGTCAACTTTTACTTTGTGCTTACTGCTGCTGGACGATTTTTATTCAGCTTTGAAAGTGACGCCTAATGGTTTAGTTTTAGTAGGTTAAGACGCTTCATCTTGATTCAGCCTGTAATAATAATGATGATGATGATGATAATAATAATAATAATAATAATAATAATAATAGTGGTAATAATAATAATGATTATATATATATCCATCCATCCATCCATCCATCCATCATCCAATCCTACATTGCCCCATGAGGAGCGTAGGAGCTCGGGACTAGGCAGTCGGTCCCGACATTTAAGATGAGAGTGACCAGCTTCACTCATCCCTGAGTGGCATTACATTAGCAGTCAACCCCAACCATCCCTTGGATATAAACCTTCACCGGCTCAGTCTGATTGGAGCGCAATAGTTACACACTGAACCACCAGGCGCCAAATTTTGGTTATGTGGAATATATATATATTTATATTTATATCTATATCTGTCTGTCTGTCTGTCCATCTGTTTATATCTATATATATAAAACTAAAGGTGACCTCGACCTCAAGGAGCTAAATGAGTCCTAAAAGTCTCTCCCAAGCTGAATAAAATCGTCTGGTGGTAGCACACACACACACACACACACACACACACACACACACACACACACACACACACACACACACACACACACACACACACACCTGTGTTTCACATGTGTTTCTTAAAAGGCACCTGTCGGAGGGAGTAATTAGACCCAGTGTGTGGTCGGCTGTGATAGTTGATGTTTGTGGTGGTAGTGGTAGAGGTGGTGGTCGTGGTAATGGTTGTGGTAGTGGTGGTGGTAATTGTGGTTTTATGTTATACTCTGTACACATAAAGTTGGGTGCTAGAGAGGGACGCCTTCATGTGGTGGCACTGGTATAACAGGGCCGTGGAGCTGCCCGGTTCTGCAAACGTCCCTCAACTCTCTCCCTATACACACACAAAAAAGATGCTGGGCTGCAGGTTGAGGACAGCTGAAGCCTGCAGTCTACGGGGTTCACATTTCATATGAACCTGGGGCTATAACAGAAGCAACTCCTCCTCCTCCTCCTCCTTCTCCTATAACTACTGCCACTGTTACTTTTTATACAAGTTGGTAAAGATCTCAAACTCTTAGCAGCTCAGTTGATGGCCAAGTGTAGTCTGACTGGAGGGTTGATTTGAGTAGTAACCAAGGAGACTCATTTCGACCTCATAACTAAGGCTCATTGAATTTCATGTAACCACGACTTAGTATTCAAATTATGAGAGCAGCCCAGTTCCCTCAGGTGCTCCCTAACACCTCTTCCTAAGCGATTTATTTTGCTCATTACACCTTGTTATGCTCCTCTTTCTTATATAAATCCTTCTAACATCGTCGTCATACTCTGCATAAGTATCGTACAAAAGAATATTAACCAACCATATCCTAAAATAAATCGCCAATGAAGAGGTGCTAGGGAGCCTCCTTAACCGACGAGCGAAAATCTTCTCCAGAGCTTATTAAAATCGGCAGGAAATAGTGAGAAAAAATACGATTGCGTTTTCTAGATGAAGTGGTTTAACTAGGCCAGTGGTGTCAACATTAAAATTTTTCATCATTATGTAAGGCAGTAGTAGTAGTACCGGTAGTAGTAGTAGGAGTAGGAGTAATAATAATAATAATAATAATAATAATAATAATAATAATAATAATAGTTGTAATAATAATAATGATAATCTATATTGTAATGATCCGATTTCTGTATGTTTGTTGGTTTATTTGTTACCGTAACACAGCAAACACGGCGTAATGTAGCGCACTTTTTGTTTGAGCAAGGTACCGTTAAAATGCTCCAACTTGAAGAATAAAAGAATTTCCAATCCAATCGGGTCACCAGTTCCCGAGTTATGACATTTCGGGCCTTTTGACATAGCTGAGGCCGCTGAAGGCGACATTTAAGCGAGTAATAATAATAATATAATAATAATAATAAAACAAATTTGGTTTTACACCTGGTATCCCTGAAGGGCTAAGGCGTTGCCCCTGGGTAGAGGACTTTTGGAATGGAACGTGTAGCATTTTATGACCGGATGCCCTTCCTCATGTCTACCAATGACCCTTGGGTGGATTCAATCCTCCAACCCCTCGGTCAGAGCGGAGCGCTCTAACCCACTGAGCCACGGCTGCTATAATAATAATAATAATAATATAACAGTAACAAAACAGCAGCACCAGCAACAACAACATTATTTTAATAGATTCACTAATGATATTTAATCATGTACAAATATGGCCGACAGTACCGTATTTATTTAAGGGGGGAGAATCCAGTAAAAAAGTGGTTAATGAAGGCTATATTTGTCCCTTTCATTTTGAAAGGTCTTCCTAAGTATAAATGAATAAATAAAATGAAGAAAATAAATGAAAAAATAAATAGTTGGCCACGTCACGGGATTGAAATGGATAACAAAGATGTAGTTTCGAAGTTTTCATTTTTCTTTATTCCGTTTTCTATTCATTTTCTTTATTTTTACAGCCCCGTTCTTTAAACAGGCGCTCCAAAAGTCCACATAAAAACAAAAGGAAGAGTTGCCCGTTTTCGTCACCTGTCTGTTTCAATCCACACTCTTATTTCCTCTACCCTGCCACAACCACCATCAACCTTGGTCCAAAATGATGAGTATGAATAAGGTACGAGTGAGGAGAATCGTGGTGCTGCTTTCTTTCACTACGATGTCACTTTTCATCGTTCATCTGCAAGGTGAAGAAATGCACACACACACACACACACACACACACACACACACACACACACACACACACACACACACACACACACACACACACACACACACACACCTGTGTTTCTTACAAGGCACCTGTAGGGGGGAGTAATTAGGTCCAGTGTGTGGTCGGCGGTGATAGTTGATGTTTGTGGTGGTAGTGGTAGAGGTGGTGGTTGTGGTAATGGTTGTGGTAGTGGTGGTGGTAATTGTGGTTTTATGCTATACTCTGTACACATAAAGTTGGGTGCTAGAGAGGGACACCTTCATGTGGTGGCACTTGTATAACAGGGCCGTGGAGCTGCCCGGTTCTGCAAACGTCCCTCAACTCTCTCCCTATACACACAAAAAAAAGATGCTGGGCTGCAGGTTGAGGACAGCTGAAGCCTGCAGTCTACGGGGTTCACATTTCATATGAACCTGCGGCTATAACAGAAGCAACTCCTCCTCCTCCTCCTCCTATAACTACTGCTACTGTTACTTTTTATACAAGTTGGTAAAGATCTCAAACTCCTAGCAGCTCAGTTGATGGCCAAGTGTACTCTGACTGGAGGGTTGATTTGACTAGTAACCAAGGAGACTCATTTCGACCTCATAACTAAGGCTCATTGAATTTCATGTAACCACGACTTAGTATTCAAATTATGAGAGCAGCCAAGTTCCCTCAGGTGCTCCCTAACACCTCTTCCTAAGCGATTTATTTTGCTCATTACACCTTGTTATGCTCCTCTTTCTTATATAAATCCTTCTAACATCGTCGTCATACTCTGCATAAGTATCGTACAAAAGAATATTATCCAGCCATATCCTAAAATAAATCGCCAAGGAAGAGGTGCTAGGGAGCCTCCTTAACCGACGAGCGAAAATCTTCTCCAGAGCTTATTAAAATCGGCAGGAAATAGTGAGAAAAAATACGATTGCGTTTTCTAGATGAAGTGGTTTAACTAGGCCAGTGGTGTCAACATTAAAATTTTTCATCATTATGTAAGGCAGTAGTAGTAGTACCGGTAGTAGGAGTAGGAGTAATAATAATAATAATAATAATAATAATAATAATAATAGTTGTAATAATAATAATGATAATCTATATTGTAATGATCCGATTTCTGTATGTTTGTTGGTTTATTTGTTACCGTAACACAGCAAACACGGCGTAATGTAGCGCACTTTTTGTTTGAGCAAGGTACCGTTAAAATGCTCCAACTTGAAGAATAAAAGAATTTCCAATCCAATCGGGTCACCGGTTCCCGAGTTATGACACATTTCGGGCCTTTTGACATCGAGCGGAGGTCGCTGAAGGCGACATTTAAGCGAGTAATAATAATAATAATAATAATAGTAATAATATAACAGTAACAAAACAGCAGCAGCAGCAACATTATTTTAATAGATTCACTAATGATGATATTTAATCATGTACAAATGTGGCCGACAGTACCGTATTTATTTTAGGGGGGAGAATTCAGTAAAAAAGTGGTTAATGAAGGCTATATTTGTCCCTTCCATTTTGAAAGGTCTTCCTAAGTGTAAATAAATAAATAAAATGAAGAAAATAAATGAAAAAATAAATAGTTGGCCACGTCACGGGATTGAAATGGATAACAAAGATGTAGTTTCGAAGTTTTCATTTTTCTTTATTCCGTTTTCTATTCATTTTCTTTAATTTTACAGCCCCGTTCTTTAAACAGGCGCTCCAAAAGTCCACATAAAAACAAAAGGAAGAGTTGCCCGTTTTCGTCACCTGTCTGTTTCAATCCACACTCTTATTTCTTCTACCCTGCCACAACCACCATCAACCTTGGTCCAAAATGATGAGTATGAATAAGGTACGAGTGAGGAGAATCGTGGTGCTGCTTTCTTTCACTACGATGTCACTTTTCATCGTTCATCTGCAAGGTGAAGAAACACACACACACACACACACACACACACACACACACACACACACACACACACACACACATGGAAAATAACCAAGTAAATAAAATCGATATTGTTGCAGCGAGATTCCCTCGAGACTCTACGGTCGCAGATTGCCAGATTTCACCTCCCTGGAGTGATTGATGGGGAGGGGTTTTGAATTTAATCACACTCTGCTAGATCATAATATTCAACTTAGGGTGGGTTTCTAGTAGTTGAGGGGTTGAATAAGGCCATAACTAACTGTCGCAGAAGTTCCAGGCTAAATAAAATCGTCTGGAGATTGGGAAGAATAAATTGTATGCCACAGGACTGATGGGATTTGGGGGAGTGGATGACGTGAAGAGAATATTGGGGAAAATGCCTCTTTTATTTGAGATTAAGTTCCTGTTGTATTGCCTGCTTGAGCTCTCCCCTCACTTGATTTTCGCCACCACGTGATTTTATGGCTATCACTTGGCGGTTTTATAGCTTCAGTTAGACGGTTTTATGGCTACTACTTGACGGTTGTATGGCTAATACTTGGCGATTTTGTGGCTGCCACTAGACGAGTTTGTGGCTGCCACTTGACGATTTTATGACTATCACTTGAATTTATGGCTACCACTTGATGATTTAATGACTGCCACTTGATTTTATGGCTACCACTTGACGATTTTTTATTTTATTTTTGACACCATCTGAACAAATTACCCACGAAAGCCAATTTTTGTCCCAGAACTAAAAATGGCAACCTCTTATATGATCCTGGAGTGCGAGCCATTTAGCTGTCTTCATTCATTTAGCTGTCTTCGTTCATTTAGCTGTCTTCATTCATTTAGCTGTCTTCATTCATTTAGCTGTCTTCATTCATTTAGCTGTCTTCATTCATTTAGCTTTCTTCATTCATTTAGCTTTCTTCATTCATTTAGCTGTCTTCATTCATTTAGCTTTCTTCATTCATTTAGCTTTCTTCATTCATTTAGCTGTCTTCATTCATTTAGCTGTCTTCATTCATTTAGCTGTCTTCATTCATTTAGCTTTCTTCATTCATTTAGCTTTCTTCATTCATTTAGCTTTCTTCATTCATTTAGCTTTCTTCGGTCATTTAGCTTTCTTCATTCATTTAGCTTTCTTCATTCATTCAGCTTTCTTCAGTCATTTAGCTTTCTTCATCAGTCATGCAGCTTTTCAGTCATTCAGCTTTCTTCAGTCATTTAGCTTTCTTCATCAGTCATTCAGCTTTCTTCAGTCACTTAGCTTTCTTCAGTCATTCAGCTTTCTTCAGTCACTTAGCTTTCTTCAGTCATTTAGCTTTCTTCCTAAAATTTCCGTCTCTCCTTACTCAGTTGTAACAGTAGATTAACGCAAGAGTATGATGCCAGTCACGAAGAAGTGCTATGGATAGGATGGATAGCCGGAGTATATTTTTCTACCATTGAGCCACGTGTATTAGTCTGTAACAGGACGGAAATCTAGGCCAAGTTATAGTAAAAAGAGTATAGCTGTCTTCTAACAATTTTAAATACGAGTTGGTGGGGACATCATCATCCACTCACTCGATGTAGTTCTACCGTCAATTGATTCTGAACAGTGAGAAGCCAAGATGTCTTCTGTAACCAGGAAACCATTTATACTTGGGTGGTAACCATATAACTACAGTCGTTCTATTTTATGAAGGCAGTTTGGGTGGGTCGATTTGGGATCTCACACTGTTAGCTCTGTTGTCACATCGCCGCCGACACACGTGTAATTATTTGTGTTCACCTCTCTCTCTCTCTCTCTCTCTCTCTCTCTCTCTCTCTCTCTCTCTCTCTCTCTCTCTCTCTCTCCTATTTTAAGCTAGTAACTACTTATAAATGAATTTTAAACACTCTGTATAGATGTAATTCAATAAAAAAGCTATAGTATAGTATAAATCTCATATAACTTGTCAGTGTTGCTTTTGAGACGTTGTCAGGTGGTGACACGAGGGACAGCCCTGCGTGAGCGGGTCATACTCGGTCAGTCTCCCGCCATGGGAGCTATAAAAAAAAACGCACCTATAGACTTTTACATCAGGGGTGGTGTTGAAAAAAAGTCGAAAACAAGAGAGAAAATAAAGAAAATAAAATCAGTAGTAGTTAATATAAATATGAGAGAGAGAGAGAGAGAGAAAGAGAGAGAGAGAGAGAGAGAGCACGTGTGTGGCGATGATGTGACAACAGAGCTAACAGACTGAGGTCCCAGAGCGTCCCACCCAAACTGCCTTCATAAAATAGAACGACTATAGCAAGTCGATGCCAGGTGGTCTAGTGGGTGAAGATGCTCCAACTGGATGTGAACCACGAAGGGTTTTAATTCAGGGGACGAATGGGGTTTATTTATCACATGTTTTCCTGTCAGATAAAACGACTGGTAATGTTTGAACCTAATTCCGGATCCCTACACAAATGGATGGATGGATGGAGTTGTTGTTTGGATGAGTGGCAGAAGAACTAGATGGTTTAATGGATGGATGAATGGATGGAGTTGTATTGTTATTGAGATGAGTCAAAACACTAATTGGTTTATGCATATCAACTGCACGATGGGTGAAAAAAAAAAAAGAAAAAAAGTTAAGATTCCATGATTTTCAAATACCCCGCATTTTCAGACCTGAGCGGGGAGCAGGTGTTGGTGGCGCGGGTTGCAGAGCTGCGGGAGAGATTGCACCACGCCGAAATGGTCAACCAGGAGAGGCTGCATGACGTTATATTACTCTCACAAAAATTCACTGCCCTCCTTCAGCCTAGTAAGTGAAGATGAGGAAGTTGTACTCTCTCTCTCTCTCTCTCTCTCTCTCTCTCTCTTAATACTTAAAATCCCATACCCATTCATTGCCACCCTTACTCCATTCCCATTTTTCTCATTCTTTGCATCCTCTCCTCCCTGATTCCATGCATTAAACTAGAGCTTTAGAGCCTTGAGATGCATTGATGGGCAACAGTTCTTTTACACCTGTGGGATTCTGAAATACTGAAGCGATATATGAGCCCTTCCGGCTTGTATTAATATTAGTGCATTACCGTATTTAATAAAGTCTAAGGTGAACACAACCCAGATACCGGTACCACTTGAGTTGTGCTCGTATTTGCTGTTTGGTGATATTATGTACGTTCTGAGAGCTTCTGTAAATGACAAATGGACACAGAGGCTTGCACTGAACTTTTATGGAGCCGTGGAATAGATGTGAAAACACACACACACACACACACACACGACTAAATAATAGTGGAGAGGCCTGGGACTCCACTGCATGTATACCGAGTTCAGTCCCACACAGGCTACTTATTTTTTTGGTGAGATGAAGTAAGGTAGAGCAGCCGGGCACTCTATGGTACTGCACCTGTACCCAGTTCACACCTTCACCGAACCATTTTTTGTCATAACCTACAGTGGAGGTAGGATGCAAGATGAAGTATGGTGGAGCGGCCTGGGACTCTAGTACAGGTGAACCCAGTTAACACCCTATAGACACAACAGCCAATACCGGTAGATAACTGGGTCTGGTGTGCGGTGGCCCGAGATCAAAACCATTGCTAGAGAGAAGGTCTTCTTACACTGCTCGCGGGCTCAGTGGTAACATTCTCGCTTGCCATCTGGTAGACGGGAGTTCCAACCTCGCTCAGGTTGCGAAAAGTTTCACTGACGAAGTGGGTGGTTACTGTCCCCCTTGAGCAAGGGGATGGATGTGTGTGTGTGTGTGTGTGTGTGTGTGTGTGTGTGTGTGAAGGTCACAGTCTTGCCCATAGATCGGATTATATGAGCTCTCAGCTCCCATCCAGGAGGATAAAAGCTGACGATCATGACCATCAAGTGATCCTGACCGACCCGGTGAATTACACACACACACACACACACACACACTTTAATCAGTCATAGTGCTAACTCTGTAACCAGAAGTGAAAGATTAGTGTTTCCATTACAGTATGTCGATGTCATAAGTCTTTTTTTTATTATTTTTATTCCCTAAGGTGACTGTGAGCTAAAGAATATTGTCCTATAGTATGGGCTGACTAATTACTTAACTGTAAATTAAACAAAACGTTGGCATAAAAACAAGTCAATTTTTCATTTACTTGTGTCCAAATATTTTCCTGCTTAATTAGACCAATTTATTAGCAAAATTATCCAGTGGTAAACTTGTGAATGGTCTTTTGTAGGGAAACTATGATAACTGCAAGTCTAGAGGGGTAATTTCAGTTCCATTGAGATCATGTCAGGGTTATTTAAGCCATTTGAGCTTCACTGTGATTCATTTAGGCCACCTCATCTTTGACTGGGGAAATTAGGGTATAATTGATTTATGATAACTTACAGGGCCAAGTGTTTGCGATTTTTTTTTTTCTTGTAATCTTCACTTCACAATCGTGAGTTAATATGGATTATTTTTTATGTTATTTAACATGTCTTGTTGCCGGGTGTTGTTTCCTGTGAATGATTTGCATTACTGTTACATTATAAAAACAGCTGTATGTACTGTATGCACAGTAAATAATGAGTGCAAAACATCCAGAGCTTTATATTAACCAGTGACTGAGTCATTAGTATATTCATCTACCACATCCCTTAACACGGGTGATGGACATTGAAGAGAAGGCAGTAGTATGCCCTGTCTTGTGTTCTTATATGTTTGCACCCTCTTAAGGTTTTTCATGATGATGCTCTCACAAACTCAGCCATTCCAACACAATTTCCTTATGCCACTCCAACAGTTTCTATATGCATCTTTTACCCTACACTCCAAAAGCCTATGACCTTTATACCCATTTGTGAATCACTTGGTGGAGGAAAGTTACTGCTCTTATGACTGATAGAAAGTGGTGTTCCTCAACCCTGTAGATCAGTTGCCCTTCAGAACCTGTAAATTATGAGCTATCCACCCATTTTAGGTGTTTGCAAGCCAACAACTACAGTATATGCATACATATACATACTATTTAGTAATGTCTTGTTGATACATATTCGTGTAATTCTTCAGTGTAATTAATGATTTTTATTTTCCAGAATGATTTGGTACTGTGGCCAGAAACTTGCAATTCAGTAAACCTCAGTATTATGAACTGGAGGCATCATTAGTATTTAGTTGCAGTATGCACAGCCGGTGGCTTAAGTTTACCAAATATTTCACCACCTCTGCATCCCATATCCCTCTCTTGGCGAGCCATCTTTAACAGAGAGGTTTGGTCTGTTTTTCTGACCAAACAGTATATGACTCAGATAAAATGAATCTGGGAGGAGAGTGATGGATGTATCATAGACACTGAACGGTTAGAGGAACTTGTATTCCTGACTGTATTACAATTATTATTCATTGACTGTAGTACAGTTATTATGCACCTGTTTTTATGTAATAATACTTACTGTACTTGCAGACATAGGCAGTGGGTTACTGACATACGGGTTTAATTTTTTTTGCAGACATAGACAATAGCTCACTATCTTACGGGTCTTTGTCAACGGAAGCACGTGAACTACTAAGCAACCTGAGCCGTGCCACGCCAGACATGCACCTGCCCTCCATCTACAGCTACCTCCCACACCTCCTGCGACACCCTGATGCCACTTCACCTGCCTTCAAACTCTCCCGTGGTAGACATTCAGGTATTTCTCCTTTTGACAGAGTTGTTAGTTGGATGATATTCTCTTTGTTTCATGTAGATACAGGTTAACTGTATCAGTATATCAGTGCATGGATAACACTGATTGTAAGTATATTTTTGTTTTGTTTTAACCCAGTTAATCCAAGTACATATCTCATTTTATTCTAGTAACCTCATGATGACTTTAATGTAGTTAGAAGAGGCCCCTCATATTGATGGATTTAGAAAAAAGTATCCATTAACTCCTTGAGTATGAGACATCTCCTAAACCAAATTAAATTTCTGGGCAGTAATCAGAACAAAAAAATGCCCAGTATTCATTGGTTTTATGGGTTATAGGAGCTGATACCTGTAAAGCTCTTTATATAGTCTGCGGTAGAAGTTGTAATAGTATCATACTTGGGAAGTAATTTAATGTTGAGGTTACCCTTATCCTGAAGTCCATCATCTTCATTTCAGAGATAGAGAGGGAGTCAAGTGTAGTTTATATGAATGAACAACAGTCAGTGCCACTGTGCAAAGACATCATCTCCAGCACCATAGCCTTCATTAACCTCTCTGAATGTTAGAACTTCTTGAGGATTAGAACAGAATTGTCTCCTAGTATGCTAATTAAAGAAAATAGAGTGTTTTTGCAGATTGGAATAAGGTAGCGTGATTATAATGACAAAGATGTCATGGAAGTGAAGGTGTTAAAGCAGAAATCCAATATCTGCTAACTTATCCTTTTCCGCAGCAACAATGGTGCTGGGTGTGCCAACGGTGAAACGTCAAGTGCAGTCGTACCTGATGACCACCCTAGGCAACCTCATTCACTCCATGACCCCTGAGGAAATGGACGAGTGTATTATAGTTGTATTTGTTGCAGAGGTAAGTAAAAACCACGACAACCCAATTTTTTTTTAAATTACGGTATAGAGATTGTTATTTTAGAGATTTTTGGATGGATTAGTACTTGAGTTTTCATTATACTGTACATTATTTAAATTTTACTCTCTTTATCACAGAATTATAATCTGATTTAATTCAAGAAAGGTCATAATTTCTGTCACTTGGTTTGTCATCTCTTTCACCAGGAAGTGAAATATATAATGCTGTAGATGCTTCACATTTTTTTTTTTTAGTTCTTCATTTCTTAATGTGGAAATATGCAGAAAGTTGATGAGCTCTTTCAGTATGATTATATTTGCTTTATTTTATTCTGACAACCACATGATTATTTTATTTGACCTAGGATGTACTTCACAGTGAAGGGGTCAGTCAAGACCATTTCTTACACTTTAATCCTTCATTTTGAACTTTCTCTCCAGAGCTAAATAAAATTGTTGGTGGTAAGAAGATTATAAGAACAAAATATATTCGTTAGAAAGGGTAATGTTTAGAGCTCCATAATCTTGTTTTAACACTGTTTCCTCTCATGTTGACAGTGGGACATCGATTATGTAAGGCAGGTGGCATCACAAATAGAGAGAAAGTAAGTACAGTTGAAGATCTGTAACTGTTATAGGTTTTATTACACAGTAGTAAAAATAATTGGCCATTGGCAGAACTTTAGTGTCCTAGTGTACTGTACAGCACTTTAGAAAGGCATTTGCTGATTTGTTATGATAGCTGTTTTATATTGTATGACTGTACTTAGCAGCAGGACTTGTTGTCCATGAATTGGTAATTTGTTTACCATGACAGTCATCATTCTGTTGTTTTGGTACTGTAGTCCTTTCACAGAAATTTGACCTAGAGTTGTGTCTTTTTGTGGCTTATTTCATATAGTTCAGTGGCAGAAGGCCATGCTGTTGCATAATATTCTTTTCACAGCACTCTTCACATCAAGAATTATCTTCTAGTGTTAGTTTCTTATAACCATTCAGCATTGAAGATGGAGAAATGGCACTTTTAGGCCACGTTAGCGTTAATAAAATATGATATATTTTTAAAAGGAAGCACTGTATAGGTAAAGTATAGTACATTAAGCCTGTCTATGCCTGTATATCATTCCAGTCTTCTCAGTTCAACTTCCCAAGAATTGCTTTAAGCAGTCCTCATAATGAGTCAGGAGTGTTTTCCAGTATAGTACAGTATATCACATTTTTTATACCATTAGTATTGTAAGCTTGGAAAGTGGTAGATCAGTTTATAAGTAGCAAGAGAACATCATTAGGCAGTTTTTCTGCAGTTTACTTTGGACTTAATAGCAAATACAATTAAGAACTTTAAAAAAGATGGTATATAAAGATTTCCATGATTATTTTACAGGTTCCCAGAACACTTAGAGAGTGGGCTAGTGGAAGTGATCTCTCCCCCTCAGTCATTCTACCCTGATATGGATGGATTAAGACAGACCCTTGGAGATCCCATGGAGAGAGTCAGGTATGAAGAAAGATGGCTAGGATGTTGTAAATAGTCTCTTGCAGTACTGTATTGTTGCGGCAGTGATAGATGAAATATGTAGAGATTTATATTTGCCAAAGACGGAATCTGAATAATGCTTAAGATCCTCATATGTATAGGATTTCATGTTAAATACTGTAATATATTGTTTTGTGTTAAATCACCACAAAAACTCACTGGAAACTTTAAAGAAATAGAAAAATTATCTCCTAACTTTATGCTGAGAATTTTGCTGATACTGTACTGTATATGCCAATCCTAGGTAGGCAGCTACCTCAGAGAACACACAGGCATCATGTAAAAATGAGCTTGAAAGAAATATCTCTCATCTTTAAATGAAATCAGGCAGTAGCAGCTCAGTTAAGATGTGTAAAATGAAATCAGGCAGTTTTGGCTCAGTTAAGACCTGTAACCACTCCAACCAAGCCTTAATTCTTTGAAATCTGAGCTCTGTTAGCTCATGAAGCTATTTACTATGTTGGGTACAACTCTGTAATCAACAAAGGTATATTTGGTGGTTTAGCTGGTGAAGGTGCTCCAGCTGGATGTTTTGATGTGGGGCTAGGTCTTAGAGGTGGTTGGTATTAACTTCTCAGATGATGATACCCAGGGAAGAGTGACTGGTTAACCTAATCTTAAAATTTCTGGCCCATATAGCCTAGCTTGGGGCCCTGTGTTACTGATAAGAAATGGAAGTAAAGATCTGAATGATGGATGGATGGATGGATAGATGGATGGATGAATGGCTAAATGAAAGTACTGTAGTTAGTTTTGGGCTGTAACCCTTCCTAATCCTATTCCACCTAAACTCAGGTGGCGTACAAAGCAAAATTTGGATTTCGCCTTCCTTATGATGTACTCACAGCCGAAGGGGACTTTTTATGTGCAGCTTGAGGATGACATTCAGACAAAGAAAGGTTACATCGCCACCATGAAGACCTTTGCGCTCCAGAAGACAGCAGAGAAAAAGAATTGGTTTGTCCTCGACTTCTGCCAGCTGGGTTTCATCGGTAAGTGTTTGCATCAGTTTGAAGAAGGTTTATAACTGCTACAGATGAATGATTCAGTGTTGAGTTGACTTTTGACCCTTTGAGCCCTTCTATGTGATTATCTCCTCTAAGCTGCAAAAATGTACTTGTATATGGCTTTAGCTGGAATTAGGCTGTCATCACACAGAAAGGGTTATGTTCATCATTGACTGTTTAGAGAGGGAAAGCAGCATTAAAAACTTTAGAAGCTGAAATGTTTTGCAAGAAGTATAGGAGGAACTTAAGAAATCTGCAGTGCAGTACAGTACATTACTGTATATCAGTCATGGATGATAATTTTCCTCTTTAGTCAGTAATGTATTCATGATATAAAGTGTTTCAGTGATACAGTTATTTAGTGATTTGGAGAGGATGGAGGATGACAGCTGGATGTGGAGGGTGAGAGATGTGAATGTTAAGGGTAGGCATGCAAGAGGCAGACCAAAAATGACCAGAGACAAGGTCATAGAGTGTGATCTCAGTGATAAAATAGTGAATAGAGAGACTGCTAGTGATTGAGCAACATGGAGAGATATTAAGTGACCAAGACCAACATATGCAAGCATGTTGGAGCCTTTATATGAAACAAAGCAAAATGAAGAGAAATGCCATTAATCTGACAAACTCGGAATAAGTGAAACACCTCTCACATCATGGACTTTCGTTATGGCGCACTTCATATTGAAGCAACCCAGCCTTATAAAAATCATCATCATCATTATTGTCATTGTCATCATCATTGTCCTTGTCATTTTCATCATCATCGTTATCCAGACCCTGTTACCCTTTATTAAAGTAGAGGGAGAGGATTTAGAAACTGAAGTTAGAAAACTTAAAAGGGGAACTGTATGTTGCACCTAATGATATGGCTCAGCTTGTTCATTGGTGAAGTACTGGCAATAATTTAAAAAAAATATCATGAAACTTTCAAAGGTAAAGATAAATTCCAACAGATATTTTGGAAGTACTGCATTATTTCCATTATATGTATTCATTGATTAAAGACATTTAGATATTTTGGAAGTACCAGTACTGCATTATTTCCATTATATGTATTCATTGATTAAAGACATTTAGATATTTTGGAAGTACTGCATTATTTCCATTATTTGTATTCATTGTTTAAAGACATTTCTCATAACCTTATGTAATTTTAACTCCGTTAGTTGTGTATGTCATCTGAAGTTTAAAAGAGGAATGAGAACTGAATACAATATTGTATTGAATTAAAGTGCAGTAATTTATGAATTAATTGATCTTTTAACTTAAGAAAAGTTTGAGTTAGTTACCTGGGACTCACAGCTTTCTTCCAAGCTGAATAAAATCATTCAACATTGACCAGTATATAATAGCTGTCAGTTGGCTTTACGGGATTAAATGGATGTGATACTTCTGGGTCAGCTTCAGCATTTGTGTTTTTGTATATTCCCTCTATCTTACAGTATTAGGAATGAAGCATACTTATTTTTTCCTTATTTTAAACCACTCTCATTAATAGTGTGGTAATTGCTAAGAAACATTCAGTTCCACAGTGGTTATTTAAGGTGTATGGGTCTGAGGGTCGGTTGTCATAGGTGAATGAGAAATATCTGAGTAAGAAGTCACAGAACTCGTCGGGTTCTCATTAGGATAGTATTTTAATTTTTAACCTTGTCACTCAGTTGCATGTTTTTCTTATTAACCCTTTTGTGTTTATGGGTGCTGTGCAAATTTCAACCGCTCGTTACAATTTGACGCAGGCTGTGTCTGCGCACATTTCAACCTCTCGTTACCATTCAACGCAGTTGCATCTAATGAAGTGGCCCCTGTTTTTTTGGTTATGAAACCGTTTCTGGGCGAGAACAATGCACTACTTGCATCCCTGTGTATCCCTGCGCTGCACTCGACCCACTCCGCACCCAGCGTCGCCCCACTGCCCCAGTCAGTGTGCTATGAGCCTTGCTTGAACGTAAGATAATTTCCTTTCGTGTTCTGTAAAATTGGCCATAATTGACCTACAGTAATTCATTATACACCAAAATGTAGCCAAATAAATTCCCTATAACTTTTTCTCAGTAACATTTACCATAAAAATTATATTTATGAGAAAAAAATGAAAAAACTGAAGCAAAAAATAAAAAATTAAAGCATAATTTACATTCAGCTGATCTTTTTTGCAACACCATAAGCAAGTACATTTATTCAAGACTATGGTGAAAAAAAAATTACGATTATCAAAGCTTAAATAAGGGCATAAGGATAAATCATTTATGAGCTATCGAGTGCGTGGGAATAGCGCTGTGACAGGTTGGGGGGGGGGTCTCTCAGTGTGTGGCCTTGGATGCTGAGACCCGCCTTTCAAGTACTCACTCGTGGTGGGATGCAGCCTGCGACGAATGGTAACAGGAGGGTTAATGAAGCTACGTCCTGGTGACTGTACTGAGTTATGGACTATATTTATTTAGGAAAGAGTTAATGAAGGCCTTATGGAACATATATGTTCAAGCAGGCCCTCCCAGATTAAATAATATCATCTGGAAGTAGCAAGGAAAAAAAATATATATATATTAATTTGAAGGGGCTAATGACCAGAGTAAAGTACAAAATTTTTAATCCTAAAAGATCACCGTTGTTTTCAGGTACAGGTATGCATCATCCAGGTGAATCATCCAGTAGTACAGTGTTTTTATATTTTTTTCTTCATTGTAGCTCACATACTTCTTTTTCTTATTGCAGTGTTTGGTAAGTCAGTCTTCTGCCTTTCAGGTACCATTTTTTTTTTTTTAATCAGTGAATTGTATTATTTTGTATGTATAGGGTCTACAGGGTCTCACTAGAGCCTCCTCTAGGATCAGGATGTGAGTCTTTCTCGTTGGATGATGGATGGATGGATGGATTAATATTGATTTTTTTTTTTAGATATAAGCAAGCTTCTGACTTTTGACAGCCATTGCAGGACATCCATATTTGTTAGGTGTGATCAGCTTGCCTCCCACACCACAGAATATTGTCAACAATGGAAAAGAAAGGTCAGCTGTATTCTGTCATCATCACATGCTTCAGACTTTATCATAAAAATCTGGGAGCATGTCCACACCTGAATGCTCACAGAGTTAACGTAAGGGCCCATACAGCCCTCTATGTTGGCTGAATAAAGGCTAAGAAACACATCTGAGCCTTTGAATTGCTGAGGCCAGCATGGTGGGGTGTAAGTAAAGAAGACTCACCTAAAAGAGGTTTTAGCTCAGAAAGCTTTTTCTAATTTTTATGCAGAAATGCTATTTTTCTTTTATAAATGATAAACAGATTGTTATTTTTTTATGAGAGTTTATATGTTATTCAGCAAGGTAATATTTTAGTGTCAGAAATGTTAGAAACATCACAAGAAAAAAAAAAAAAAACTTGTTTATGCTGAGAGAATCTGAACAGTATTGACCAAGTATCTCCTCACCTGAATTCTACACACCACACATTTCCCATGTTCCCTCTGATGACCTTGTCCGTGACCCATACCCTGGCTTCACTACCTCATAAATCCCATCTGGCTATCCACAGGGAAAATGTTCAAGTGTGTGGAGCTCCCCTACCTGGTGCAGTTTTTCATTATGTTCTATAACGATAAGCCCGTGGACTGGCTGCTCGACTATCTCATGCAAACCAAGATATGTAACTTGGACAAGGACCCTGTAAGTGGGCTGGAATTCCTCAGTCAGTCTCCCTTTCCCCACATCAACCTCCTTGCTCTCCCTTACGAGATGTTTCCCTCCCTTGCTCCCTCCCCTCAGTACTCCCCCATCAGGTGTTCCCTCTCCCTTGCAAGTAATCTGTGTATTCCCGTGTTATTTCCCATGCTCGGCCTGTATGCTTTGCGTCCCTTTGATTGTGAAATCTTGCCTGATCCTTTAGCTGTTCCTTCAGATGTTGTGACTATGGGTTTACACTAACATAAACATAAACACAGATTTCTGCTATTCACAGTCGTTTCCATATTAACAGGTTGTGGCGTATTTTTTCCCAGTAGAGAATAGAGAATGTGAAAGTTAAAACTAATGGTGTCTTCTTTAGATTCAGTATTAACAAGGTGATGGGATGGCAGTGCTACCATATTTGCTGCATAATGCAGTAACTAATATATCTTTTGTAAAAAATTGTGCAGAGTAGTAGTTTGGTTGGAATGTTTGCAGTGTTACAAAAGCTGTATAATTTTCAGCCTTGATTCTCAAACACATGCTCGGTTTTGTAAAGTAAACTTTATTTATAATGTGTTTCAAAGTCTGCATAGCAAATTCTTGTAGGGAAGTCAGTATTTAGTGTTGCTGTATAAACCCATTCTTTTCTGACATGGGGCTGAGATTCTGTTACTCTATGCCATTAAAGTATATTAGCTTAATGTCATAGAAGTAAAGCCCCTAACTTCTGCAAAATAAACATTTGTTTGCCCAGCATATTTGCAAATTGGTGAGGGAAAAAAAATGAAAAAATGCACATAGAGAAAACAAGGAAAATTTCAAGTATAAAAGAAAACAATGGCTGCGGAGGTATGTGAACTGTCACTGAGCCCTGACTTTTTTGGCATTATCATAGATACATCATAAATAAATAGTAAACTGAGTATTTGATGGGTTAGATATGCACACACAAGGAACATGGAGTGATTACCATGCCAAGCACATCAGTCGGTTGTAAACAAAGCCAGCTGATTGCTTGCTACCAAAGACAGGGTGGCAGTGAAAGATTTGTATATTCATGCATTTCTACTCAAAATAAATGATTTAATGCAAAATTATTTTCCCCTCATAATGTATTGGTGGGTATTGAATATAGTTATTTATATCCAACACCCACTAATTACTGTATAGTTAGTAAATTGAGTACATTTGTTTGTCCATGCTGTCTCCTGTTTGTTACATAACTTGCATAACTGGTCACCTGCATTCCTCTCTACTCATTTCCATTTATGCATCTCACCCTCAGTTTAATGAATAACATTACCTTAAGCAAGCTTTAGGTGGTTGGTTTCTTGTCAGCTAGCTGGGGTACAGGTAGGTTAAAATGATTGATGAAATGAGGAAATGATTAATGAGTAGCCATTTTTGAGAATGCTGACAATATTACCTCCTTTTTTTTCTTTCTTTCTTTTTTTTCACATCTGTGAATGTTATTCATTTGCTGTAGTTATGAAGTTTCCTAAAGACACAAAGTATGAAAAGAAAATGAGAAAATTTTTACTTCACCATGGTAGCAACTTACAAAAAGAAAATAGTGCATCTCTTGATTCCTTATCCCTCCCCCCCCATTTCCTTGCACGTTGTTGTCTTGGGGGGGTTTTTGGAGACATTGGTTGGGACGATGTGTAGGGTGGCCATAGCAGAGTACCTTAATGAACTCCTTTATGTTTGGAAGTTTGGTTGCTAGGTGGATTCCACACTTGCATCTTCACTCTGCTGTTCCCTCTCCCCTCTCCTTTGGTCCATTTTGCTGCCTCAACTGATTTTGCAAGGCTTATTTCTTCAACTGTTGCATCTTCCTTCCTTTTCCCCTAGCCTGTCTATGCTGTTTTTGGCTTTAGTGAGGAATTTTCCACATTCATCAAAATTCTGATCAATGGTGCAACAGGAAGGTTTAGAGTGTGTTTGTAGGCTTTTGGGCTAGCAAATTGTAGGGATCATGGTGGTTTGGCACCATCCTGTGTGTGGACCTCTGCGGAGGTGGACCTCTGCAGGGGCGGAACTGCTGCTGGGCTCCAACTTTCGGATCGAGGGGTGCTATTTCTTAGTGGTAGGATACTTAGCCAATAGCCAGTGGCCCATCATTGTGCTGGGAGACTGCTCTCCCACATAATGTTGCAATCTTTTCTTGGGTAGGGTAGGGAGTGCATGCTTGGAGCTTGATCCCTACGTTGCTTATTGGTTGGGCCTCTGGACTCCGAGTTCCACCCAAACAACTTTCTTTGCAACAGTCATGGTGAGCCTTTTTCCTCCTAAAGGAAATTATGGAAATTGTATCTGTTTCCCCCTTCCCCGGTTCTTCCTATTTTTTTTATTCTGATCGCGACCCCGGCTTTTCTTCCTGGTCTTTCTGTGGCTATTTCTACTGTTTCATCCTGCTGAACGATGCCATCTCCTGCCTCACAGTCTCATCCATGTACAACTTTATCTACCTGTTTATCTTCTATAGCAAATTTTGAACCTTATCTGGCCCCGCCCCCTCCTCCATCTACCCATTCTGTTTCTTCGGTTTCCTCGTCCCATCCTCATACTGTTTCCCAACTCACTAACCCTGTCTTGACCACCTCTCTCTTTGGACCCCAGACCTGGTCTCAAAATTTAACATAAGTTCCTAAGCAGATGACCTCTCGCTTCACCTCTCACTGTTACGACAGGTAGGCTTCAATATCACTTTCTTTGTGTAACTCAATGGCTCTTGTCTCCCCAGAGTACAAAATGCAAATCAGGCAGGAAGAGCTATATCACTAGTTGACTCATCAGGCACTCAGATCTCAGTCTCTCCAGATGTATAGTTGAATTCAACAAGAGGCACTGTCTGTCTTCCCTCTTTCTTGTGTTTTGGAAATAGAAACTTCACTTACTGCACAGGAGACATCAAACTCATTTTCTCTGAACAAAATCAGCAGATTTTTTCAGTTCATTGCTACACAATCCCTCCCTGAGGATGTCTCCAGCAACCAGCCAACATCTCTAGAATAGTATTTTAGTCTTGAGATCTTCTTTCCTCCATTATATTTCAATCTTGAGATCTTCCTCCATTCTATTTCAATCTTGAGATCTTCCTTCCTCCATTATTATTGGAGACACAATCCTCTCTGTCAAAGAATATGTTCCTCCCCCTTGTCAGTGCACTTCCTGCTATTGTTTTGGCCATCCAGCAAAGTACTTATGGTCACAGGCTCTTTGCTCCAGCTATTCACAGGCTGGACACTTAGCATCCACTTGTGTATCGACCTTCCAGTCCTGCCCAAACTGTGAGGGGCATCATTCAGCCTCCGTCAGAACATGCCCTGCTTATATTTATGAAGTTTAAGTGTCCCATATCCAATAGGAAACAAGGTTTACCCTCCAACAAGAATGTTGCCTGGGGCATTCCTCTGGCATCCTGTATGCACACGTGACCCGACCCACTTCTGTATCACAGGTTTCAAGCTTATTCAGTGTCTCTGTTTCTGAACCTCTCTCAAAGTCTTTTGCCACTTTTGCCTGTCTTCCTGATTCCTTTTCTTTCTTTCCATCTCTCGTTAGTTCTACTCCCTCCACCCCACCTCCATCCCATACAGTATACTCCCGTTCTTCTCCTCCCTTATCTCCCTGAGCCAGCAGAAGTAAACGTGCCGTTGTATCCTCTCCAGCTCATATTCCTGTCTCTCCCACCCTTCCTCCACTGTCCAGCCTATCCAGTGTTCCTCCTTCTCCAACCAACAATGCCATTATGCTGTGCATTCCATCAGTGGAATATAAGAGGCTTCAGTACCCATCATATGGACCTTCGTTTTCTTATTTTCTCCCATGATCCTCTTCTTATCTCTCTTCAAGAAACCTTTCTTTGTACATCCCAGGTTCCTATTTCTGGCTATACTTTTCTTAGGTCCCCTCCTTCATATGACACCGCTCTTCTTTTCCTCCAGTGATGTCCCCTTTGAACCTCTTCCTATTTCTTCTTCTGTCCCTTGTACTTCTGCTTGTGTCATTCTCCATTGGTGAATCACTGTTAGCACTTTCCATTTGTCTCCTTCTCTCCATCTTGGTTTTCCTAACTTTGGCTCATTTCTTCATTCCCATCCTCTTCCGATTCTTCTTCTTGGTGACTTCATTTGCTACCATTCCCTGTGGCGTGCCTCTGTGATCACCACTAGTGGATGCTTATTAGAACAGTTTCTTTCTCCTCAAGATCTTTTTAGCCTTAACACTGGCACCCCTACTCACTTTGATCTCTGTACTCATTCCCTATCATGTTTGGATCTGTCCCTTTGCTCAACTTCAGTTTCTCTCCATTTTCATTGGTCGGTATTGGAATACAATTGTTTTAGTGATCGTTTCCCCATCAAGCTCTCTCTTGGCTCATACTGTCCTCTCCCTTAGTCCCCCCATTGGCAGTTCCATGCTGCTGACTAGGAGTTATTTTCTTCCCGTACAGTACCCAGAAAACAACTAACTAATAATTCAAATGAGAAGCCTTGAACCAGGTCTGACCAACAGGTAATGACTAAGGACCAAACAAAGGACGTGGGACACATTGCGACATGAAATGTAAGGGGTGCGAATGATGAGGTGAGAGAGAGGAAGATTGTCCAGGTGCTTGAGGGTGCAAAAATCGATGTATGTGGATTGACTGAAACTAAATGGGACGGTAAGAGTGTGAAAGTGGGAGTATGGATGGGGTATATGCATGGGAGTAGGTGAGAATGAGACAGCAAAAGAGGGAGTATGTATTGTTGTGTGCAAGAGATGGAAGGAGAATATAAGAGAGTATGGATCAGTTGGTTCAGGGATTGTGTGGGTAAGACTGAAAGTAGGATTACAGATGTGGGCAATTGTGTGTGTTTATGCTCTGATGCAAGATTGTGCAAGCAGAGTGAAAGAAGAGCTCTGGGCAAATGTAGAAGTGTGCGTGAAAAAGTTTGAAAGGAATGAGAGAGTGTTTTTGATTGGAGATATGAATGGAAAAGTAGGGAATGTCAAGGTGGATGGAGTAGTTGTTGAGTGGGGGTGTGCCTGCAGAAGTGGATGAGAATTGCAGTGCTCTAGTGGACATTTGTGTGGGGAGGGGTTGGTGGTAGCCAATACCCTCTTTAGGCAAAAAATGATACACAGGCATAAGTGGTAACTGATGCGATGGGTGGGTGATGCACTGAATGAACGGAAAGCAATGATTGATTATGTGTGTGTGAATGACAGAATGAGAAGGTATGTAATGGATGCAAGAACATAGAAGTTGGGGAAGTGGACTTTTGACCATCACTTTGTGGTGGCAAAAGTCATGGTTCTAATGCAGTGGAGGAATAGAAGGAGGGAAGGACAGGGGAAATAGTCCATACAAGGATGGTAGAAAGGTTGCAGGAGGATATAACAAAAGGCAGAAGATAAGAGAGGAGTTGAGAGATTGGGTAAATACGACTTGGAGCAGTTGGGGGATGTGGAAGGTGTATGCAAGATATTCACAGAAGATATCTGCACAGCATAGTAGGTGTGTGGAGTAAAGAGAAGACGAAAAGAGATGCAAGGAACAGCATAGAGGAATGCGGAGGTGAGGCAAACTGTTGCACAAAAGAAGAAAGCATATAGTGAGTGGATGGGAAGCAGGGGCATGGAGGAAGTTTAGAGATGGAAGTGAGAGTTATTGGCAGTGAGGAAGAGAGAGGAAAAAGATTACTAAGAGAGAGTAAAAAGAGAATGGATGAGGAATTTGGAAGGAATTTGTTCGTAAAGTGGAGGGAATGTAAGAAATTTTTCTGGAAAGAGGTAAAGAGAGTTAGACAGCGTTATATAGAAGTTAGTTAGGGAGCAAAAGATAAAAATGGTAGATTGCTAGTGGAGAAAGGAGAAAAAGTTTACAGATGGAAAGAACACTTTAAGGAGCTGTTAAACATAGAGAATGAAAGTAGTGCAAGCATAAGTGGGTGGGGAATGGCTGGGAGATGGAGGGGTGTGAGAAGAGAGGAAGAAATCAGTAGGAAGCATGAGAAGAAAGTCAAAATGGGGAAAGTCCTAGGAATTGATGGAGAGTGTGGTGAAATGCTGAAGCATGGGAGAGAGATAGTAGTAGAATGGAAGTGGAAGATGTGCAGATTGGCCTGGGAGGAAGGTAGAGACCCAGAGGATTGGAAGTCAGGTATATTTATTCCACGGTACAAAGGAAAAGGGGAAAAAGAAGTGTGTGGTAATCATAGGGGCATTTGTCTTCTTAGTGTAATAGGAAAATTACAGTCAGTCCTCCTAAATCGCGTGTTCATAAAGCACGGATTTGTAAATCGCGGCTAAGTGGCCCTCAGACTGCTGGCAACCTTAAATCACCGTTAAGTCATGAAAATTGTGGACCTACACACCCAAGTGGGCCTTTTCCAAGGGGAACCGTAAACCATGGCATTCAAACTGAAAATCGCAACCCAGCAACCAGCTAGTGACATAATGGACGTGATTACTGAGAAGGTTGATGATGCTGAGGCTGTCGTGGAGGCTGTTATAGAAGACGACGAGCACTTGGAAAGGCAGACCAACCTTGAAGTGAGTGAAGTGAATATGCAGGAACATGGTGGGCCTTCTATGAAGGAGCTCAGTGATTTGCTTGTTCACATAGACTTGGCCAAGGAGATTGTGAAATCCATTGAACATGATGAGGAAAGGTGTAGTGAGAGTATTGGTTACCTAGAAAAAGCTGTGCATTTTTACAAGGACTTGCATAATCACAGAGTTAATGAGAGACATCAGGAACTCATCACCCACTATTTTGCCCGGGTAAGGGCAGAAGCTGAGCCTGAACCACAGCCTGGCTCTTCACACACTAAGGGCATGGATGACTTAGCATCTGTCATCTCTGAGGCAGACTTTGAGGGGTTCCTGAGGGAGGCAGAGGAGCTGGAGATGGGAGAACAGCATGAGGGAGCACCCCCACCTCATGCTGAGAGGTTCCAAGTTCTTCCCAGCACCACCTCATTCCATTCACTTAAGCAATTTTGTCATAGGATTAAGGTGAGATCTCTTAACATTGCTTATTTCTATTTAATACATGCACTGAATATTCCTAAATTTGTATGTTTGTGTTTGATGGTGCCTAGATAATTGTAGGTAGGGTGCTGTGGGGGCGGGTTGGCCCAAGTCCAGAAACAAATTAATTTTCACATAAGAGTTATTATTCATAAATCACAGAATTCATAAATCACGGCAGTGGTCCAGACCCAAATTGCCGCGATTTACGAGGATTGACTGTATGTGGTAGGATACTTATTGACAGAGTTAGGGAAATATCAGAGGAAATAGTTGGAGAAGAACAGGGAGGTTTTAGGAAGGGAAGAGGTTGTGTAGATCAGATATTCATTCGTAGATCTTTAGTGGAAAAGTTACTAGAGAATGGGAAGAAGTTGTATGCAGCCTTCATGGATTTGGAGAAGGCATATGACAGGGTGGACAGACAAGGATTGTGGAAAGTATTAAGATTATGTGGAGTAAATGGGAAGTTGCTGAATGCTGTGAAGAGTATGTATGAGGGTGCTGAGGCTGCAGTCTGTGTGGGTAATGAACTGAGTGAAATTTTCTATATGAAGGTTGGATTGAACGATGTATCATGTCTCCATGGTTGTTCAGGCTGTATATGGATGGGGTTATAAAAGAGATACAAGATAGGGCAGTGGATGTTGGAGTAGCCCTAATGAGAGAGGGCAGTGTTTAGAAACTCCCTGTACTGTTGTTTGCAGATGATACTGTGTTGTTAAGTGAAGATGCAGGGGAGCTGCAAGACTTGGTTTGATGGGTTTGGGAGATTGTGTAAGAAATGGAATCTAAAGGTGAATGTAGGGAAGAGTAAAGTTGTGGTCTTCGAGAGAAGTGAAGTCAGTGAATGTACAGTGAGGTTGGATGAGGAGGAAATGGAAAATGTGAGTGCATTTAAGTACTTGGGTAGTGTGACGAGTAAGGAAGTTCAGAGGGTGAAGTATTTGAAAGGGTACAACAAGGAATAAAGGCTGCTGGTTCTTTGAAAGCAGTGATAAGAAACAGGGAAGTGAGCATGGAAGTGAAAAAGTTACTACATGACAGTATTGTGATACCAACTCTAATGTATGGAAATGAAACTTGGACCATGTTGGAGAGACAAAAGTCAAGAGTGAGAGCAGTGGAAATGAGTTATTTGAGAAGAGCCTGTGGAGTCACATGAAGAGGGAGACTGATAAATGAGAATGTGAAAGAGCATTGTGGTGTGGATGTGGATGTGATAGGAAGCGTTGGGAGAAACACATTGAGGTGGTTTGGCCATGTGGAGAGGATGGAGAGCGAAAGACTGATGAGGAGAGTGTATGTGAGTGAAGTGGAGGGGGGGAGAGGGAGGGGGAGGCCAAGGATGAGATGGAGGGATGGAGTGGAGAGGTATATGAGAGAGGGGTGTGTGATCTGGGAGCAGGGCAGTGAAATGGTGGGGGACAGGTTGACATGGAGACGATTTGTTTGTGGCCACCCCTTACTGGATTGAGGAGTCTGGCAATAGATAAATAGATGGATAGTACAGTACTGATGGAGTTCTCTCTAGTGCATCCCACACTAGTGTGCACAGGTGTTGTATAGTACTTGATATCTTTCCCTCCATACCTGGACCAGCCTGGACAATTTTATCAATGATTCACTGTTTAATGATTCTTTAGACCTGTACATAAACTTTTGATGAGCAGTATATGCTCATACCTTCGTATTTTAGCCTATTCAGGCTTCTATGTCATTTGGATTTCTTGAGATGCCCGGGGCAGTGTTGTTTGCATCAGAAGCACAGTGACTTTTTGAAAGGGAAAGATATTCTTTCAGCATTTTTGGCCGTGCACAACTTTTTTTTTTTTTTTTTTTTTTTTAAATACAACTCCTTGTAATGATTTTGCGACAGATCAAATGTTTTCAGGTGTTTACAGATATAACACTGAAGAAAGAATAAAGAAAGTAGACTGTTAGCATTAATGAAGGATACAGTATCACTTGCGAAAGCCATTCCAGATTGAAGTGCTTGTTACAGCTAAGATTATCATTGCATTTACTCAGATATATTTGTAAATTTCTTAGTGTGCACATACTGTGAGAAACAGACAAAATACTTGCTGATTATACACAGTCCATACATTATATGTTTTAATTGTGGCTGAGAATTAATGATCTTTTCTGGCAGTTGGTACAGTTTGTGTTCCCCTGTGGTGCCCTGATTCTTTCTGTCTATACTTTGCATGATTCATGTTAAATTCAGGGTTTCTAAGCATGTACTGTATATCTGAGCAAATGTCATTAGGATGCCTGGCCTGTCGTAATTAATTGCTGTAAAACATAGGCTGAAGATTTCCAATTTACTGTTTACTCAACGTGTGCTTTGGCATTGTTATCTGTGAGCAAAGGTTATCAACATTCTCATTTTTTTTAGTGCACTGATGATGATTTTAATTCATATTATCTCTTTGTTGGAACTATCTCTGTGTTGGCTTTTTTGTCAGTTCATGACAACATTCTTGATATCTGTTTTGAATAAACGAATTCTCTGTGCTGCACTACCTTGATCATATGTCTTAATGTACTCTTCACAGTACAGTAAAACCTCACTGTATTTGACTAATTAGGGGAAGACCCAGTCTGATAAAATCAGAAATACTGTATAATACTAATGAGCTTTGACTTCATTGTAACAGAAGTATCAGACTATAGTCCAATACATTTATTTGAAAAAGTTCAGTATGAACATATAAGTCTGAGACAATAAAGTACAGTATGCATAGTAATATAATTCTGGATGCAGTACAGTTAATGATGCTGAAGAAATGCATCTGCCTGTTGATGAAGCTTGCCCCTTAGATTTCAGGAGGTTCCCAGTGCTGAGTAATGTAGTCTTTCATAATCCATTGCAAAAATATAAGTCGTCAGCTTCACACTGATGATGTTTGTTTTTGTAGTTAAGTCTTGCTGCCTCTAGACAATGTTATTTCTCTTGAGGAAAGTTTAGGAACTGGAAAAGTTTGATGTAGTCTTCACCATCCCCTTCCCTACTAGGGCACTCTATATAGTTGGAGAAAATAATCAAGAAGTAGCAAAGAAAAAACTGAAAACGATATCACCAAAGTTAATGGGTTAGTAGTTATATGCTGTATAAAGCCAAAATTATTCCTGTACAGAACACTTAAGCACTGAATATTGTAGACTTACTTCAGTTACAATGGAATGAGTCTGATGTAGAGAAGAAAGCCTGGGAGGTTTAAGGTGTCATCTAAGAGCATAGGTCTGATGTAATATAGTCTGATCATGAGGTTTTATTGTGGAAGTTTATTATAGTAATAACCAGTGTAAGCTGTGTTCTTGGAAGGACTGGTAGCTCATATGCTTTATAGATAATCGGTGTCTGTTTCGAGAATCTCATTTTCTTATTATATCTTTCTTTTTAGTGCAGTTTTTCCAGTTTCCAAATATTGGATATCTCTGATGCTGTTATTGTATTGGCAACTTAGCTTCTCCTTGCCATCTGCTGTATGGCACAAGGGAGAAATGTCTCCAGAGTAAGCTCATTTGTTGGGAAAAAAAAAAAAAAAAAAAAAAAAAAGTTAAAATGTCTGAACAGTATACTGTATACTGGTGGAGGAAGTTGAAAGATGGTTCAGTAGGGTCCGGTAAAAGTGTAGTTATGAATGTATTTAGTACTATTTATCATTCACTGTTTTGTAAGCTATTTCCAGTAAACAGTAGGATTTGGAGGGGATTGGGTTTGCTTATCTTACCATTGATAGATTCTTCACTGTAAGTTTTTCATGTGTGAAATATGTACGTAGATATTTGGATTCTTTTTTTATACCATGTTCATGAAAATGATATTGTACATTAGAGTATTTTTTTTCTGTTGGGTCTGTGTTATAAATTTATTAATAGTGAGAATAATCCACTCACTCAATGTAGTGCCGCTCTTGGGTGCCTGCCCTTTCCTCTCTTCCTTCTTTCCTCTTCTTTCTGTCTACACGTGACTCTACACTGAGTGACAAGCCAGATGTTTTCCTGTACACCAGGAAACCATTTACTATGCCGGGTGGTAACCATATAACCAAATTATGGCACCTGGTGGTTTATTGGGTAATTAAGACACCCCAATTGGATTTAGCTGGTTCAGGTTTATGTCCAAAGGGTGGTTGGGGTTTATTGCTCACGTAATCCCTCTCAAGGGTGAGTGAGGTTGGTCACTCTCATCTTAAATTCCAGGACCAACTTGCCTAGCCCCTGGTTCCTACACTTCTCATAGGGCGACATAGGCTTGGATGATGAATGGATGGATGGAGAACTTAGTAAAATTCTTGATGATAGGATCATCATTTGTTTAATATCAGTGCCATTAACAGTGGTATTACTTCATCTGCTAATAAAGTACAATATATTTATGATTATGTGAAGAACTTCAGTATAATATCTGTGAAGTATATAATGACTGTAAGTTAAGTTTATTTGTTATACTGAAAATGCTTGCAACATTACACATACAGTTTTTCAGTACTATTTTTTAGCATAGCATCTGTGTACCGGTACTTAAAACTCTTTTCATTTTTCTCAAAGGTTTTCCCAACAGAAAATCTTTCTTGTCTTGAAGTTTATCTTGGTGGAAATTTACTTGTGACAGGAGTACTGCACTGTAGTCACATGTAAAAACCATTAAGAGTTATCCTGGAAACCTAGCTGCTTAAGCTTGCCTGTACTGTATGTCACTGATGATAGTTTCACAGGTAATTCATCCTGAAAAGCCGTGCTGATTATACTCTGTTCACATTAACTTGGCAGAAAATTACTGTCTTTCCATCTTGAATGCTGAGCCATAACAAGAGTTTAACAGTAGAATGCAAGTGTGGTGCTTGTCATGAAGTACTGTACTGTAGTGTTGTGGAAAGGATATAACACCATATTCAGCCATTGAACTATGGTAAATAAACTGCAAAAAGGTGAAAATCACCAACAAGTTGAGGTGAACAAACTGTATTGCTGCCAGCATTTCATCCTTGAATGTTTTTTTTTTTTTTTTGTTACTAACATTTACAGGGAAGACGTTCAAGACTGTCGACTTATCAGCCCTGGTGACGTTCTTGCTGGTGTTCCACAATGATAAACCATGTGACTGGCTCCTCGACCACCTTGTACAGAACAAAGTGTGTCGCTTTGACCAGTCATCGGTATGTTTAGACTCACCTCACAGAATTATCTTCAGTTTTGGCCATATCTGCATTTTTTTTTTTTTTTTTTTTTTTTTTTTTTTTTGCTTCACTCCTTGTTCGTCAAGTGCCATTTTTTGTTTCACTTGTGTTTGACCATCTTTAAATATGTTGGTTTGTGTGTTTGTGTTAGCACTAATATCATGCCTTTGTTGTTTATTTGTGTTTTGCCATTTTTCACTTTGTGGTCCTCTTTTTTTTTTTTTTTTTTTTTTTTTTTTTTTTGCAAAGAAAGAAATCTTTCTTGTATTTATTCTGTATCAAAGGGGCAGTTAACCCATGGACAAATTTGGGCATTTTATTCAGGCAATATCAAGATAAATTTATTCAACTGAGGGAATTTCTAACAGTCCAAAGGTGAAATAAGATTTATTTCATCACTTTGATAGAGAAGAAAATTACCTTGTGATAGCCTAAATAGTTAACTTAATACACCCATTTAATGCAAAACGATTAAAAAGAAGATTAGTTGGGGATTGGAAGCTTCTCTTTTAGTGGTGTATGGGTGTGATACTGTAATCCACTGTTATTGTTTTGGCCTCAGGCTTATCTGAATGTGAGCCTGATATAGTGCAGGCTGAAGATGCCATTCTCCTGCAGCCCAGTGTCACACTTTTGAGGGATAGGGAGGGAGTTGAGGGATATTTTTATACTTGGGTAACAGACTTATCTGGTTATATCAGTGATACTGCATGCAGGCATCCCTCTGCAGCCAAGCACTTGTGTGCAAGCAGCATTGTGCTCTTCTGGTACAGGAGACCAGTATGTTGTATCTGGGGCTTCTTTTCCTCCCTGAACTCAAGTCCTTAGTGAGATCAGAGTGTTTTGACCAGGTTCTCCCCACCAGTTATAAATTTGGGAAATTGAATTGGGGCTAAAATTGTTTTTACTTGTCATCATCCATTCTGCACTTGTTTTATATGTGTGGGCATTCTGCTTATTTATAACCATACATACAATTTTATATCTGTCTTTCTGTATCTATATCTGTCTATCTGTATCTCTGTCAATCAGTCTATCTATCTATCTGTCTGTCTATCTATCTATTTATTTATTTATTTATTTATTTTGCATATATACAGTAAGTCCTCATTATATACACTGCCTCTTTAAGTTCTTTTTTTTTTTTTTTCCATACTAAATTGCAAAGAAGTTGCCTACTGAAGATCCATTGCTACTGATAAAGTCAGTTTACATCTTTACCTCAGTCTACATTACCAGTTGCTATTTATTTATTTATTTTTTTAACATAAATCCCCAACACATAATGAGGACTTTATGTAAACGTGTATTTGCATCAGAACATGAAAGCTGTTTATATACCAGTTGTGTTCAATGTTTTACCCAGCCTTCTTCATTGCCTTTTGTATAAGTCATACTTTTAATTCCCTCAGTCTGATGTTGTCCTTTCTGTTTTATTCTTGCTATCCAGACGACTGTTATTCAGCCTAGGAAAGGCCTTTGGTACTGAAGAGGTTTGTGAAGGCTGTATCAAACCCCTCCAGTTTAAATACTCTGTACATAGTTGAATAAAACTGTCTGGAGATAACAAGAAGATAATGAAGTAGACATTACCAGTTGAAGGGGTTAAATTTAAATCCAGATGTTTTTGTGCTAGGTAGATGTATGTGGCTTTTAGACAACAGTGTTGCATTCACTGCTTCAAGAAGTGTTTATTTGCTTAAATTGTAATAATCAAGGCAGAATGTCACCTAGAACTTAAGTTATGTAGGCACTTCTGATCACCATTTTCTTTGTATCATTCATGTCAGTGTACTGTAGTTGTTCTAATTTTGCAATAATTATGCTCTCAGCCTCTTTATCTTTTATCGTGATTTGTAAAATCTTGTGCAGTAGTACCGTATATTATTATCTGATTGTTGTAGTGTCGTCTTTCCTTTCTTTCTTGTTTTATTCTTTTAGAATGGTCTGTGGCAATACTGTTCTATAAAAAAAAAAAGTCATATGGTATATAAAGACTGCAGCAGACTAATTTATACTTGTGCTACTTATTTGAAATTTACAGACATCTGTGGTACTATATGTTGCTTATGTATAGAAGCTGATCAAGTAATGCAAGAAAGGGTGTTTTAAACTACTTCAGCATGATGATGTAATTTCTGTTTTACTCTTGTTACCTCTAGACATTTACGAGGCTTCTCCAAAAAGAAACCAAACTTTTTAAATAGCACAGCAACTAGCCGGCATAGCATAATTACGACACGAGTGCCGTGTAGCGACAACTTTGAGCTTTAGTCTAACACAAGCCATACCATGCCATGTCACTTAATCTTTAAGGTACATGCACTTTAGTGAACATGTGTTTAGTGCACTTGGCAAATATTCTTCTAGCTCTTCCGTCATCTGAAATCAGTGATCTTTCAGGGTGGTTCAACTTTAGGGGGGGGGAGGGGGGGGAATGTCTATATGGGTCAGATCTGGAGAGCAGGGTGGCTTGGGGTTGATAGTCTTCTTGTGCCTCACCAAAAAGTCACAGATAAGGAGCTATGCATGAGCAGGTGCATTGTCGTGGTGTATCATCCAGGTTTTGTTTGTCCACACCTCAGGCCTCATCCTTCATACTGCCTTCCTCAAGCACTTCCAGATGTCCATGTAAATCTTTTTGTTGACTGACTGACCACACAGAACAAACTCATGATGAACGAGACCCTTCCAGTAAAAAAAGTATCAGCTTCACCCTCACTTTTTTGTGACCCTGACATGCTTTTTTGGTCATGGTGGTGATGCTCCAACCCACTATGGTGACCGCCTTTTTGTTTTGACATCGTAGTTGTAAACCCACGTAAAAGTTTTTCGCAATCGGAAACAGAATTACACATAAAGTAAACACATTGCTCTTCAAGATCCAGCATTGTCCAGTGTGCAACAGTTTGTTGCAAGTGCACAAAACGCATTTGATCATTCACTCAAGCGCTTGTACCTTAGTGACTAAGTGACGTGGCATGATGTGACTAGTATTAGACTGAAGATCAAAGGTGACAGTACACAGTGCTCCTGTCGCGATCACACTATGCTTGCAGGTTTGCGAGCTATTTAAAGAATTCAGTTTCCTTTTGGACAGACCTCATATATTCAGCTTAGGAGAGACTTTCTGAAGTTGAAGGGTTACGTACAACCATCAAAAACTTCGTCAGTATGAAAGGTCCTTCCTAATTGTCTGGTAATATTGTAGCCTGATTAAAGTGGAAAGTACATCATCACAGTGAAAGGGTTAACCCTATATCTACACAGTGTCTTGTTTGGGTATTATTGTCCACACTGTATAATGGCATATGTATCACAAAAACTCTCACCATACTTTTGAACTTGAGTTGCATCCCTGTTGTTTTGTCATTCACCATGATAGCTGTTAGTCAGTTTGTTTTCACCTGATGGAATTGAGCCACTCCCACAAGTTGAATACTGATTTATAGGTGCATGAAATTGATGGGCCTTAGTTATACAGTAGAAATGAGTCTCCCTGGTTACTAGTAAAATCAACTCACCAGTCTGACTACACTTGGCCATCAACTGGGTTGAATCAGGTTGGATCTTATTCAGGTTAGAAAAGAATTTGGCATACTGGGTCAGTTTGCATTACTTGTTCAGTACCACATGGTGGCTTCATATACACCATGCGTGAGCACATAAAGATCATAAAAACACAATACATTTAAAGAGGACTTGTATCCTTTTTGTTTTACCATCCCCCATGATGATTGGTGTGTGAGTCTTGTTAGCCTCTTGAACTCTACTCACACACGTCTTTGCAACATCACAGAAGTCAAGTGGTTAGAGAAATGATTTGCTGTTCAAAATATGTGAGTTTGACCTCAGGTTGGAGCAGGGAAGGGTCAGAGGACTTGATTTTTGATAAAACAAGCTTTAATGTACAGGTCCTCCACAAGACCCACTGACATACCTTAAAAACATCCCCACTTATACCATCACACCAGCCTTGCATAAGATAGATCTAGCATTTATTTGGTATGGACGTTGGGTGTTACTGCCGAAGTGTTGAAAGTGGAAGCTGTGGTTACCCTGTAGGTTGAGATTTGTAGTTTGGTTACTTCCATATATGAAATGCATTCAAAATGGCTGGGCTAGCAGTAAGTTACATTTGACCTAATGAGACACACCCTGCTCTAAGGGCTCAGGTGCTGCTGTGCAAGGTAGGATTCCTTGTGTTTGATTTCATCATATCTTCTTCCAGCATCATTTAAGCAGTCTTGAAGTGTTCATAATTGCAGTCTTTGTTTTGCATCTCAGAAACTTTATCTACTTTAAGTGTCACTTTCACTGAATAACAAACAATAGACCTTATGCTTCTCACACAAAGCCAATTGACTGACTGCTCTTGTCATTGCCATTGTCGCAGAGCATTCAGTTCCATGGGTCTTATCTTCAGATTCATAGTTTCACCTCAACTTTGCTGCAGAACATATATTTCTAGATGCGTGGCTAATCTCCATGCTTTATTGATGTTTTGCAACATCTTTGTAACTCCACCTTGCATCTCCATGTCTTCTAACTCTCTTGTTTCACCTCTCTTGAATCATTCAGTCTTTCATCTTGTCTGACTCTCTACTTCACCAAACCCTAAAGTTTCTGACTGTACTCAAAGGTAGGGAGTATCATGAAGTGTCAGATTTATTCAGTAACACTTGTAAATCAATTGGAATTTTCAGTTGGATATAAAGTGGTAGTTTATGTCTATCTGTCTATCTATCTATTGCCAGACGCCTTAATCCTGTACGGGGTGGCCACAAACAAATCGCCTCCACGTCGCCCTGTCCCCTGCCATTTCACTGCCCTGCTCCCAACTCACACCCCTCTCTCTCATATAGCTCTGCACTCCATCTCTCCATCTCATCCTCGGCCTCCCCCTCCCCCCCTCTCCCCCCCTTCACCTCACTTGCATGCACTCTCCTCATCAGTCTCTCACCCTCCATCCTCTCCACATGGCCAAACCACTTCAGTGTGTTCCTCGTAACGCTTCCTATCACATCCACATCCACACCACAACGTTCCTTTATATCCTCATTTGTCAGCCTGTCCCTCCATGTGACTCCACAGGCTCCTCTTAAATAACTCATTTCCACTACTCTTACTCCTGACTTGTGTCCTTCGAACAACGTCCAAGCTTTACTTCCATACGTTAGAGTTGGTATTACAATACTGTCATGTAGTAACTTATTCACTTCCATGCACACTTCCCTGTTTCTTATCACTGCTTTCAAGGAACCAGCAACCTTTCTTCCTTGTTGTACCCTTTCAGGCACTTCACCCTCCAAACTTCCATCCTTACTCATCACACTCCCCAAGTCCTTACGTCAAATGATACTCCCCACACTCGGTTGTAATTTCCTCAGCTGCATAGAATGTCCTTACCATCACTTCACTTGAAGTCTTGTCTGTCTGTCTCTGTTCTTGAGGACCCACTGTTTGAGGTACACTGTGTGTGCTCCTGGCTTTGGATTGTACAAGTGCCTTTTGCAATGGGAAGTGGAGTCATCAGAGGCTGGGGTAGCTGACCTCAGCAGACTCACTCAGAATATCCAGGCTTTAATCTTCTGATGATACCAATGGATAAGGTCATTGGCATGTTTGCCCTGGCATGGTTGAGTTACACTTGTATGCCCATCTAACTAGCCTAGCAGCTACTCAGATTCTGTCCACTTGATTTGCTAAGCTTTAGGTTTCCACTTGGTGAATGGAAAATTCTCTCCCACTTTGTGGATAGTCGTAGGACATTTAGATCCTACCGTCTTGCAGACATAATGGGCTAGGTATCCTACCCTTGTTTTGTCATCACTTGGAAATGTCAGAAGGCTATACCAACAGAATTTGATCTTATTGCACCAGGGATCTTTTTTTCCCATCCTTTATGAGATTAAGGCATTGGGCAATAGATAGAAAGATTGATAGATAGATTGTATTGTAAATTCAACAAAGAAGAATCATGATGACTTCATGTCTTTGCTCATTTTCCTCATGGTGCCTAATGCAACCTGTTGGTGTCAGTGAGTCTCTTATTGTACAGGGTTTAACAACTGTCACATGAGCTAAGAGTAATTTAAAAATAGGAGGAAAGTTCACGTTAACCCAGCCGTTCTTGAGAGAATTGATAACTTCGTAGGAATGCTTTTGGTACTCATTTTAGGAATACTGTTGGTATTCATTTTTACATCAGTATCTGTGCTTTAGTTGTTTAAGTTTTTTGCTGTCTCATATTACACACAGTATGCAAACACTTATGTTGCACTGCATATTTAAAGCAATAAATTTTTTCTCACATATGGTCACATGGATGATTTATCATACCTGATAAGTGTGTCTGTTGTACATTCATTACTTTAGATTAGGTACCAGATGGAGAAATACAGACTGGAATTGTACAATGTATGTATTGTGCCAGGGAACTCAGTTTGATTTTGTGTGAAGTTGGCCAGGGTAAGTAATGAGTGCAAGTTTACAGTGATGTACCTTATTAGCTGACAGTGTGCCAATACTGTATTTTGTTTATTCAGTTTCTGCTCATCCACAGGTATTTCATATTCTCTCTCTCTCTCTCTCTCTCTCTCTCTCTCTCTGATATTTTGTTTGTTTGCACCAGGTTTATCCAAGTTTAGATTCTTGATTTAGATGCTGTAGAAGGTTAACACTGAGTTCCATACTATCATATTGAGGTATAGTGGCCTGGAGCTAGGTTAATATACTGTGATCCAGAACATGTGCAGTTAGGTAACTGGCTTGTGCCACTGCTGGCATTACAAGACTGAAACATTCCCAGGTGCCGCTTCAAGACACAATCCATCCACGTCACATTATCTTCACACCAGTATACCACTAGAGCACCAGAATCCTGCAGATATTAGAGTAGCAGAGACAGATTACTATTGAATTAGTACTGCATTAGATCAGAATGTAGCACAAGGTGGAGGCTTGCAGTACAGTAAATTTTAGATACCTTGTCAGAAACTGAACAGGTATACCTTCAGGTCAAACTCTCATGTATAACTTGCAGTGTTTCCATGTCACATTCTTTGAAAAAGTTTCATATTTTATGTGTACTGTAATTACAGTTTATATGGTGATCATGGTTACTAATGTGTAGATATTAATATGTACTGCAGTGCCTCTGTGTGAGATGTTTCTCAGTTATACAATGGTACGTGATGCAAATAGTGCCATAGCCTAATACATTGCTTTAAATGAAAAAAATGTTCATGGTGTGTAGTTAGAAGAATTCAGTATCTGGCCTAGCTGAACATCGGGATTGGAGCTCAACCTTTCAACGTTAGCCAATCTTATCAAGCTGTTTTATACAGTCCAAAAATAGCATGTTCTTGGGAACAAATGAAGCCTAGGTGAAACATTACTCATTCATCTTGTGCAATTGATTATAAGTGTAAAAAATTTGGGGGATGTAGATTGAATTAGTGCGCTGAAGATAGGATTGTTTATTGTACAGTCCGTCCTCCTCTAACACGGTTAATTGCTTCCACACCCTTACCATGTTAGAAAAATTTCATGCTACAGGGGCTCTTGAAACACCCTATTTCCTTCTGCACCCCTGCCCAAAGGTCACTTTTTCCACCCCTTGTGGTGCAAAATTTTTTTATACCCCCGAATTTTAACCTCCTAGAAAGCATTGATATGGTTCAGAAAATTATAAAAGTGTATTATTACAGTTAAAAGCCTCATTTTATTTACCTTATTGGAGGATAAGAGGAAACACACTATGTCGGAGAGGAGGTAGAGGGGAGAACACTGGTTAAAATCCTTCAAAATCAGTAGCACTTGTAACACTTCTCACATCATCATCTATGTTATCCATGGCTTCATCTTCCTGTTGGTGTTGGATATCCTCTTCCTGGAGTTCAGCAGCAGCAAGAATGCTGAAGTGTGAATGGCTGGGAGGTAGATGACGCCTGTTGGCAAGGCAGTGTTCCTGTGATTCATCTCAACACCACCCACCCAGTTCAAATAACCATGTTAGCTTCATCAATGGCCATGTTAGAAGCAATAGTCTATCTATCTGTCTGTCTATAGGCCGATGCCCTAATCCCATAAAGGGTGGCCGCAGACAAAACGCCTCCAAGTAGCTCTGTTATCCACCATTTGGCTGCCCTTCCCCCAACCCACTCCCCCCTACCTCATATACTTCTCAACTCCATCCCTCCACCTCATCCTCTTGACTGGTTCCTTTCTAGCAAGGTCTGCGTCTCGCTTCCATATGTCAGGGTAGGGATCACAGTACAGTACTATCATGCAGTGACTTCTTCCATACTCACCTCCCTATTTCGCATCATCACATTCAGAAGCGATAGTGCTTCTGGAAAGTTGTACCGTGTTAGACCATTTTCGTGTTAGCGAAAAACATGTTGGACGAGGATAGACTGTATTACCTTGTGGTCATATACCTCAGGATTAATTTAGGTGGTTCCGTATGATGATTTTTTTTTTTCACTTTTATTCCCACAAGTGCCAGATTATTTTATCCAGCTGAGGAGAGACTTTTCAGGCTAGAGAGGTTAGATATTGCCTTCAGGAGAATGCCCTTACTTCACTTGCACTCCTCTAAGCTGAACAAAATCATGTGGTAATAACAAGAATAAAATAAAAATGTTCATCACCGATCTGAAGAGAGGTTGTTTTGCATAGTACTCCATCAGCACATCGTCAGTAATCCTTCTTATAAAGTGGATACAGGCTGAGTGATTAAAGTATTAAGTAGACTGGCTTGCTTCTTATATCAGACACAAGTCAATACAGTACTTGTACAGGTATTTGATGCATTCCAGAAGATTTTTACTTTTCAGATTTATTTTTCTTGTACCTATTCTTCAGCATTGGAAAACAGAGAAATGATTGGAAAAAATATGATGCAGTTGGGGGTTCTCACCTGGTCAGAATAAGATAAAGGAACTAGTTTTATTTTTACCATTTTATATTTTTCAACATTTATAACATTCATAAGAAATCCTCAAGGTTATTTTGCCGTTACAGTTTGTTGGTTATAGGTGGAATGAAGTCCTGTAGTAACCTTTAGTGTTGTAATTTGTAGATTTCACAGTTTAACCACAGCAGCCTGAGATATGTTTTTTGTATTAATTTTGCTATCTGGATAATATTATTCAGCTCAGATGAAACTTTTTGAGCTGAAGGGGATATAAGTAGCCTTCTGTAACTCATTCATTACAAAAGGACTCAAGCTGAATAAAAGCATCGTGAGGTAGTAAAACAAAAGCAAACTTGCTTGGGCTGATGGGGTTAAGTACTACCTCATCTCAGTGCCTTTGTGCCTGCTTCCAACCATCTGCTTTGCTTCTGCATGTATGCTACCACATTATTTTTGCATGCCTTCGGATATTTAACTAGCTTGTTTTAAAACCTACAAGCACTTGACAAGCTATTATTTTGTTCAGTTTCACTGTTCTGTTTTTAATATACTGTACTACAAATACTGTACATTAATGTTCATGTGTGTATCTGTAATGAGAATTTTAATAATTCAAGATTTATGTATAAAATGCATAGAACCTAATCCATTAATCAGCTAATAATGTAACTGTTTGTGGTGTTTGTGCTGTAATCCAGTATAATTACTTTACAGATTAACTGTTATCTGCAGTGTAACTTTATACATAGTAGCCATTATATAATGTTCTGAAAACAGCATTCATCATCTTTATCATCATAGTGAATACAGTTGTACATTAATAGTCAGTTTGTTGATTATTGTTAGCCATCACATAGAATATAAAATATGCTGTATTTTTAATTGACTGCTATTTTCTTTGTCTCTCTTTCTCTCTATCTTTCTCCTGGCCCCAATAGAAGCACTGCAAGAAAGCCAAGGACAATGTATGGATTCACTACAAGCCTTCTCTCTTCCAACACATTGGCACACACTCCTCACTCAAGGGAAAAGTGCAGAAGTTAAAGGTAAGGCTTGATGGTGGGAATGGTGATTAGGCATGCTGAGAGAGAGACAGACAGACAGACAGAGAGTGAGTTTGCCTAAATATTATTGTTCTGTATATAACTGTGAGAGAGAGAGAGAGAGTGAATATTACTGTATACTGTTCTGTATCTTACTGCATAAAATAAGACTGAGTGTAACCCTTGCTAAGGTTTGTTCTTGATTGACTTCTGACTGAGTTATGGAAACTTACACCACATTCAATGGTCTCTTGGATATTGCACATAATTGATTCTGAGCCTGGTGCAAGATAGTGAAATTTTGCGAAAATGAATGCACAACACCAATGGGATTCCTAATTGGTACCGGGCATCCCAAGTGCGATCCCAAATTTTCCCTCATAGAACAATATAGACCAACTAAATACATGCATACTGTTATGGTAGGTATCAGAAACACACATAAGCATAGTAAGAGTAATAGAAAGTGATGAAGAGGGCACAGTAAGGAGGAAACAATTATCACAGAGAGATCTGAGACCTTAGATGGGCTTGAGGTAAGGGGTTCTGAGGCTGAGGGATGAAGAATTAGTGGTCTCCACCACCTGGGATTAACTCCTGGAGTAGGGCCTCATCTTAGAATCCCTCAAAGTCATCAGAAACCATAGACACAGCACCACCATTGTCAGCAGAGACCAGCTCAGGTGCATACTAATTATGTGTTTTAGCCAAAAAATGCATGATAACAGAAGGAGTGCAGATTTTTATATTGCAGTGATAATGAAAACTGCTTTAACCAAGTGTGCAATAACCAAGGGATCTACAGTATATATATAGGTCAAGTCGCCTAAGGCGTGACTAATTGGTTCTGGACCGCGCCTGTGCCATAGAAAACCGTGACACACAAATAACTAAACTTATGGGAAAATGGAATTTGGTTCTGGACTTTTGCCCAAAGTCTCCCTTTTCACCCCACTTTTCCCCATTTTTCCCCACTTTACACACGTACATAATCAAGCAGTCAGTCAATGCATGTATTACATGTAACAATAGGCACAAAAAATGGGAGGGTGATCAGCCTTGTATCTACTTGGGCAAGACCACACGCTGCAGATCAAGCGAAAAAAAGCTCAGCCAAGTAGACACAGATCAGCTGACCGACCAAAATATTAAAGATAGTGGAGGCTGCCTGGTCAAGCACTGATTGAAGAAGTTTATTTGATAAAGTTTGTATGCTCAAGTGTCAACGAAACTCACATTCAACATATTAATAATCATTCTTAAATATGTGATGAGGATAATGGGAGGCAGTATACTTTGTCTCAGCTCAGAGATAGGTGCTTCGTCACCAACCCATTCATAGCAGTTTTTACGAACAAATAAGCAACGTTGGGTCTGGTTAGGACTTGGATGGGTGACTGCCTGGGAACACCAGATGCTGTTGGCATCCCTACATGTCAAGTGGGGTTGGTGGAGGATTAGTGCCCCTCCCTGTAAAACAATTAACTCTAAGCCCTTGGTCACCCCATTTGGGATACATGGCATCTGGCAATGAATGAATGAATGAAACCTATAAACTAGTCACAATACCCAAAGAATCATTAATGTTTCATTACTTAACACAATGAATTTGGTGAAGTTCAAGAGTGAGAGCAGTGGAAATGAGTTATTTAAGAGGAACCTGTGGAGTCATATGGAGAGACAGGCTGACAAATGAGGATATAAAGGAGCGTTGTGGTGTGGATGTGGATGTGATAGGAAGCGTTAAGAGGAATACACTGAGGTGGTTTGGCCATGTGGAGAGGATGGAGGGTGAAAGACTGACAAAGAGAGTGTATGTGAGTAAGGCAGAGGGGGGGAGAGGGAGGGGGAGGCCAAGGATGAGGTGGAGGGATGGGGTGGAGAGGTATATGAGAGAGGGGGGTGTGAGTTGGGAACAGGGCAGTGAAATGGCGGGGGACAGGACAACATGGAGGCGATTTGTTTGTGGCCACCCCAAAAGGGATTGAGGTGTCTGACAATAGATAGATAGATAGATTAACCTCCTCATAAGAGAGAAAAAAGTCCACAAGGAGCACTTGTAGTATGGAGCTGAAGTGGTTGCCATCTTTGTTCACAAACAGGGGAGCATGCCGCCATGGGAATTTGCCCACGCGCTTCAAACCTTGCCGTGCCCGCGCGATAGGTAGTTTACGCACGTGGTTCATTTTTCTTGGGTCTGGCACCTTGCCGTGTCGTAGAAAACCGTGGCATAGAAGTCCGCGCCATAGGCGACTTTACTGTATATGTACTCATATATAAAATATATATATATATATAAGATGTAAAGAAACAGGAGTGAGAGCATTAGAAATACATCTGTTGGGTAATAAACAGTACTGTATACATAAATATAAATGTTTTATATAACTTTAATAAACCTAGAAGTATGAGAGGGCTTTCCTAACTTGAAGGAAATCATCTGGTAGCATCAAGAATGAACTAAGAAGGACCACTTGGATTCAAGAGCCTATTCATGCATTGCTGCATCTGTTTAATGGTAAATTGTCCTTGATACTTTCACAAGCACTGCCTTACCTCTGGTGATGAGTGACTTAGTGGCCTGTCCCTCTGTGTGCTGACTTTCAGGACAAAAGTGCCATAGGTATTCCTGATGTGAAGGCAGCACAACCCAAAGGGATTGCCAAAAAGGTAGCAGTAGAAGTATGGTGTGGTACTGAATATATAGTGAGATCTCTCACCACTGCCATAGACTGGAGTTGATTGAGTGTTAAGGCCATATTTCTGGATGAGTACAGAGTTTGTAACGACTCTTTCCTAGTATTTTATTTTGTACACCACACCTTAATAATTCTCCTGAAAGTTACTGATGCAACCTGTGGCAATATTAAGCAGATATACATAATATACTGGTACTGACAAGGAGTCTGAACTTGGTGGTGCTATGTATGCTGCATGGAGCAGGTGCAATGTCCACTCAGGAGCCAAACCTCATCTTATTTTCCTGCGCCACACCATGCAGAGGACCTTAGTCTGACCCTTGTGAGGCACTGTCTGCCACCAGGGAGTGTTGGATCATTACGTGGGGAATGTGCTGTACTGTACTTGTAGGACAGGCCCACGGCAGCAGTTGTTTATCTGTGGTCTGTGGGTCTGCTAAGTCAGATAAACTGGGGTGAAGCAACAACGACAACATGTTATACAAGAAAATTTTGTATACAAGAGACAATAAGGTGTAAAATAGAAAATAAATCACTAAGAAAGAGAGACAATGAAGTCACTGTATCAGCAAAAATATGGTCATGAATCATTAACTGTTCTCATCACTGCTTTGAATTAGATGGTTATTATATTCATATTCACATTAAGGTTCTTGTTGCTATGTACTGTATAGAGGAAAGTTGTTTTAACATCTGCACCATGTTAATCCAACCATAAGTCATAATCAGCAAAATGCTCTCAGACTATTTTCATTGAATCAGAAAATTGCCTGCATCATGGTCACTGCTTGAAATATTCACTGCACTTTGGCACAGCATGAAATTTTTATATGGTTTTATGGTTTCTCTATGTGTTTGAATATGAGTTTATGTTTTAACATTTTGTAATATGTTTTGTCAGTACATTGTCATCAGCACCCGCTTATTTATTTATGGACAAAGCTACACCTCTCAGATCAGTTCTGTTGATTATTGCCACAGTTTTTCAGTACTGTACTTTCAAAAGCTTCCAAGTTATGATTAAGGTTGTTTGAACCAGTATTATGAAATATGATAAGTGGATACAAAATGGTTTATGATCACTGGTGATAAAATGTAAACAAATGTTAAATATTTCAATTAGGGAATACAGAAGTATATGTGGAAGAGCCAAGCTGTTAGAGGCAATCTGTAATGTAAGCATGAGATGGAATCTTAACACTGACAAGGAATATCTTTAGTATGGGCCATTTAATTGGGTAGACTTTTCATAGCTCTTTTTTTTCTGGTTATTTTGCTCTGTGAACCCTGTTTCACTTCATTGTTAGGTGGTAAACAAGGTCCGGACAGTGATGATGCTGATGAATAATTGGAGGTGAAAGGAAGTACTTTTATACAGCCTTCTCCTCTCATGTGAGACTTCTTGCAACACAGTTACAGGATATTTGGGTTGTCACATCCATATACAGCATAAATATTATACAGAGAGAGAGAGAGAGAGAGATGTCTAGGCTTCAGTCCCTGCACCTATTACTCTATTACAGAATACTGGTACTGTGTATGTATATGGCACAATATATAGAGCAGTATATTCAAGCATTCATTGCCCAGTTAAAAGGACCATGTGAAAATCAACACCTATGTAGAGGCCATACAGCTGTATGAAACTTGCCAAATTAATCACTGTACTGGCTAGGATGCAAACTTGCGTTCATGCACTTGCCAAGTGGACATATTTCAGTTGAGGTAAAGAGAGGATCCCCTCACTGCCTTTGGTAGTGTGGGTTTATACTGTATAGACCCCATTACAATACTCTTTTCTTCCCATAGTGATTGATTTGGTGAGTTTTGAACACACGGAGAAGGTGAGTAATGTATTAGAAGAGCATAAGGCAAAGTGGGCACATGTAGAAGAAGAACAGAAAGAAGTGGTCAGCTTAAGAGAGATCATCCAAGAAGAAAGGGAAATGAACAAGAAAAAAATGGAAGAAAATGTAGTGAAAATACTGAAGAAAAAAGAGAAAATAGTGAGAGAAACTGTAGAAAGGAACAGATGTGTGGTAGTATTTGGAAACAGGGAAGAGGAAGAAAAGGTTAGGTTCGTAAGACTCGAGAGAGACATGAACCTGGTGAGAGGAATATTAGGCAAGATTGACCCCGAAGGAGACAAGTGAGTAAAAGAAACTGAGGAAGTAAGGAGGATAGGGCCGTATAAGAAAGGGGAAACAAGACCAGTGAGAGTAAAGTTTACATCAGAAAGTGTAATAAATGAGATACTTAAAGTGACTTGGAAATTAAGCAAAGAGGCGGGGATGGAAAATATTATAATAAGAAAAGATCTGAATGAAGAAGAAAGAGAAGTTTTAAAATCATTAAAGGAAGAAGCAAAGGGAAAAAATGATAAGAGGACAGAGGAAGAATATAATACTTTTTTTTGGAGAGTATTGGATATGAAAGTAAGGAAGTGGTATTTGAGGAAATAGAAGTGAAGGAAACTAAGGGGGATGGCTGTGAAAGATCAGAAGTTGAGGAAGTTTTACGGATAGAGAGTAGGAGAGAAGAGGGTATTAAAAACGTCAGAAATAATTTGAAGGTGATATATACTGATGTTGATGGTTTCATATCGACAAGGATCGAAATTAACGATTTCTTGAGAGAACATGAACCTGATATCATGTGCCTTGTAGAGACCAAATTAAGAGAAGATATTGATGTTCATTTGGGAGATGGTAAATACAAACTGTGGAGAAAAGACAGGAAGGAAAAAAAGGGAGGAAGAGTGATGATAGCAGTGAAGAACAACATAAATGTAGATACTGTGGAAATGGGAGAAGGCAGGGCTGAAGTGATATATATGAAATTAGAAACTGGAGAGAATGTTAAGAGAGATATGGCAGTAGTGTATGTTCCCCCAAAGACGAGAGCATGGAAGGATGACGAATACCGTGAGATGTTGTCAGATATGGCTATCTATTTGCAAAAAATTGTTGAGAAAAGCAATAATATAATTTTAGTGGGTGACTTTAACTGTAAAGAGGTGAACTGGGAGGAATGGTACTCGGGAGGCGGCGAGGATTCATGGGGCACTATGTTATTAAATATAATAATGAATAATGTGATGACGCAATGGGTCAAAGAAGAGACACGGTTTCGAGGTGAGGACACACCAGCAAGGTTAGATTTACTGTTCACCAAAGAACCCGATGTAATAGAATCACTGAAATATCTCTGTCCTTTAGGAAAAAGTGATCATGTGGTCATTGAGTTCCAGATGTTAATAGGGAACGTCGAGCCAAGAGACGAGCTTCATAGACAGGGAAGATACAACTTTGGGAAAGCAAATTTTACAGCATTGAGAAACTTTTTTGAAAATGCGGATTGGAGAAAATTCAGAGAAACAAAAGAGATACAGAAGTGGGATTTCTTTCTAGACCTCTATAATTTGGGAGTGGAAAAATTTGTACCAAGAGTAAGAGGGAAAGAAAACAGGAAAAAGGAGTGGTTTAATAGAAGGTGTATGATAGCAAAAAAAGAGAGAGATAAGGCGTGGAACAATTGGAGAAAGAGAGGTAACAACAGAACAAAGGAAGAATATAAAAGAACAAGAAATGAATACCCAAGAATACGTAGAGAAGAAGAAAGGAATTTTGAAAAAGTTATAATAGATAAATGCAAGGATGAACCCAAACTGTTTTATAGATTTGTTAATGACAAACTGAAACAAAAGGAAGGAATCACCAAACTGAAAGTAGAAGGAGAGGTCTTAAGGATGCGGCAATGCAAGCAGAAATAATGAACAAATGTTTCCAGTCAGTTTTCACTAAAGAAAAGGAGCTTGTGGAAGGGGAGGGAGTGATTAGAAATGTTCCTCTGATAAAAGATATAAAAGTGGAGGTACAGGAAGTGTATAAATTACTGGAAACTCGAGATGTAAGGAAAGCCCCAGGACCTGATGGAATTTCTAATTGGGTACTGAAGGAATGCAGAGAACAACTAGCGGATAAAATTCATAGTTTAATCGTATGCTCACTGGAAGAGGGGAAAGTGCCACAAGAATGGAAGAGGGCAAATGTGGTATCAATTTACAAGGGAGGAAACAGGGAAGAACCCCTGAATTATAGACCAGTGTCTCTAACCAGCATGGTCGCAAAATTGTGTGAGAGAATCCTGAAAGACAGATGGATAAAATATCTGGAAGAGATGAATATTTTGGCTGAATGTCAGTTTGGATTCAGAAGTGGAAGGTCATGTGTTTCTAACTTGTTGAGCTTTTACTCAAGAGCGATTGACGTGGTACAGGAGAGAGATGGTTGGGTGGATTGTGTGTACTTAGACTTAGAGAAGGCCTTTGACAAGGTACTTCATAAAAGACTAATGTGGAAACTAGAATATATAGGAGGACTGAAGGGGAAACTTCTGGAATGGATGAGAGACTTTTTGAGAGACAGACAAATGAGGACAGTAATAAAGGATAGGATGTCAGGATGGAGGGAAGTAACAAGTGGAGTCCCTCAAGGCTCAGTGTTGGTGCCAGTAATGTTCCTGATTTACGTAAATGATATGGCAGATGCAGTGAACAGATATGCAAGTCTGTTTGCTGATGATGTAAAAATCCTGAGGAAGGTAGAGGTTGAGGAGGATTGTAAAATACTGCAGGAGGATTTGGATAGGATACACAATTGGAGCCGGACGTGGGAAATGAAATTTAATGTAAAGAAATGTAAAATATTGGAAATGGGTAAAAGTACCAGGAGGCCATCACTGAATTATTTGTTGGGTAATGAATTAATCACAAAAAGGAGAGAAGAGAAAGATTTGGGAGTGCTGGTCCAAGATAGTTTGTCACCAGAAAAGCACATTAACAAGATAGTTGGAGAGACTTATAAACTCTTGACTAACATAAGAGTAGCATTTCATTATATGGATGAGGAGATGATGAAAAAATTGATAGTGGCAATGATCCGCCCCAGGTTAGAATATGCAGCGGTAGTGTGGTGCCCACACAAAGAGAAAGATATAAACAAGATTGAGAGAATACAAAGAACAGCAACCAAGATGGTCCCCAGTCTGACAGACCTGTCATACAGAGAGAGGCTGGAAAAACTGGATTTGCCTTCCTTAGAGGAAAGGAGAAAGAGGGGAGACATGATTGCAGTGTTTAGGACCATGGTGGGAGTAGATAAAATTGACAAAGAAGATCTGTTTGTATGGGATAAGAGCGCAACAAGAGGACACGGAATGAAATTGAAAAAGTCAAGCTGCTTGAAGGATATCAAGAAATATAACTTTCCTTACAGAAGTATAGACTTATGGAATAGCCTGGACAAAGAGACTGTCCAGTCTAAAAACTTAAACGAGTTTAAAGCCAGATTTGACTTACTGAGAAACAGCGATGGAAACCCACGAGCATAGTACATTCCATGTATATCACAATTAGGTATAAATACTTAAATATTGGAACGATTTAGACAAAGAGGTGGTGCATGAGAAAAACATTCATGTGTGTAAAGGTAGACTTGATAAATGTGGATATGGAGACAGGACAACACGAGCATTGCTCAATTCCTGTTTACTACAAATAGGTAAATACACACACACACACGCACACTCTCTCTCTCTCTCTCTCTCTCTCTCCTCCTCCTGCTCCTCCTCCTCCTCCTGCTCCTCCTGCTCCTGCTCCTGCTCCTGCTCCTGCTCCTGCTCCTCCTCCTCCTCCTCCTCCTCCTCCTCCTCCTCCTCCTCCTCAGAATGTCGCAGCAATCTCTGGGTGGCCAACATCGTGAGAGGAGCCAAAAATAGAGCATTTAATGAGAAAAAGAGTCATTTAGACCTAGCTGTTTGTTATTGTGTGTGACTGTACAGCCAAATAATGCTCTATAGGTAATGATCTTTGTTAAGTAAATGCCACAACATCTGAGAAATTACCAAACAGCACAGTGTTTGGCTTTAACGAACTATTGGCTTTAACGTCAAGGTTCTGGTACCAATTAGGTTATTATATCGAGGATGTACTGTATACCGGTATATATCGATATATTTTATGTGTGACTCTTCAGTGTGCTGATGTGTTTTGGTACTTGAATGATATGATTAACATGGATTAGTGCAGAAGCTACATCAGTTATAAGAGTCAGTAGTTTTGGTACTTGAATGATATGATTAACACGGATTAGTGCAGAAGCTACATCAGTTATAAGAGTCAAGTAGTTGAAAGATATTTTGAGTTGTTGCTCCTGTTGACTGTGAATGTAATCTGTGTTTCATTGTGAAAGGGAAACTGTATGCTTGTTGTGTAAAAAATGTGATACTGAGATAAACATGGGAAGTAAAGGATTAGGATGTCTGGAAATTTGAGCCTGCTGTCTCTCCCAGTTTATAATTAATGTTTGGGCTTCTCTTGTTTCAGCATGAGCAATTGTTACTCATTTCCTATTCTGTCCCTTACTTAACCCCTTCTGTTTTCCAATTTCTCCCCCTAGGACAAACAGTTTGGTAAGATACAGCTGTTCTTCCCACACAACAACCCACCAGCAGTTGTTGAGACTAAGATCAAGCCTTACAAGACCTACACCCTTCAGCGAGCATACAGAGGAGAGTCCTACTTCTGGGGTCTCCTTCCTCAGGAGGGCGATACATTCCTTTTCCACTTTGAGCCTCCTGTCACACTAAAAGGGTGAGTGTTATTGCTGTTCTGGCATATCTGGCCTTATTCTGAAACTTGTCCCTCATACATTCTGTTTTATGCCCAGTAAAAACAGTGAGTAAATTCCATACACACAATTGAATTCATTAAGTTGGTACCACAGACCTTATAGCATGCTGTATTTTGCTAGTTTGTGAAATTCTGAGGACAAGCAGATCCTCTTTATACAATGAACTGGCTTGCAGTTAAATGTTTATATGATGAAAAAGTTAGGGCCTTTTTTTTATATAGTATTCTCACTCATACAGTCATTATGATCCCCATACGAAAACTCGCTGATCGATAAAAGATTGTTGTTTTTGCCTTCATGATCACCCCACATTCAAGTCGAAAGTCATTTGTTTGTTCCAAGATGATCTTTGTGCTCATCTCTATTGAGTGTGTTAGTGATGGAACAATAGTGTGGTGTTGGAGTTCAGACATCAAGTAAAGTGCAGTGAAGTGAAGTAACTACCAGCTTGGGTGAATTGGAAGGTTGCTTTTAATTTTATTTTTAAAGGTAAGCTGCAAGTGACTTGCAGTCAAGTGGAATAAGTAACAGTTTAGTTGAGCCACAAACTTGTTTGTAGACTTTTTTGGTTGGGTGACACCTGGCCTAAAACATATCTCCATTGAACCCATTTTATGTTTGATTTGATATGCAGTAAATTATTATGTGATGAATGCATCCTCGTCATAAAACGAGGGCTTTCTGTAGTAAAAAATACCAAGGTTAATACAGTATTTGCAATGACATCTCGATGCAACCCATATATCAAGAGTGCTTTGTCTCGTGTCTGATGTTAAGTATGACAAAGGGCTTAGGGCCATTTCGTGGGCTGTAGAGAGAGGTAAAATTACAATATGTGTAATGTTGTCAGTGTGAAAGAATCATATACAGTAGTGTGAAACTGTATACCAGATATGTCACTGATTAGATGATGGGCTGTGAATAGAGAATGATGTGTTACAGTATTGTATTAAACATGCCCATTTATAAAAAAAAGCAGTGATATGAGTTACACAAACTATAAAAGGTAATAACCATGCATAACTCATCCCTACGTCAAGTGGGGTTGGTGGAGGATTAGTGCCCCTCCCTGTAAAACAATTAACTCTAAGCCCTTGGCCACCCCGTCTGGGATACATGGCGGCTGGCAATGAATGAATGAATGAACAGTAAATGGCTGTAGTTATGCCCATACTGTACTGTATTCAGACAGACAGACTGACATAGCAGGATCTGATTATCTAGTTCTGTCTGCCTGTATCAACTGTATATGTATCTATTTGCCTGTCTGTCTGTTTCTACCTATATCTGTCTGTCATTACTGTATGCACTGTATATGGTAAAACCTTATCAGGTTATAAAACACTTGTGTCTCTTTTCCCATTACACCAGTTATCTGTTCCGAAGTGGTAACGTAGAGCATCCTTCTGACCGGCTTTACAATACCAGTGTAGAGGTGGAGCCTGTTAGGCTGCCAGCCAATCCATCTCCCAGACTCAAGCCCACAAAAGATGGCTTCTTCATTGTTGGTAGGTTTGGGCCCTTGTTACCTATTATGGTTGGTCATAGTAATAGTAGTAGTAGTAGTTGCAACCCCAGACTCCGGACAGCAGGCTGAAGTTCCCTTTCTGTAGTCCGTCATCATTCTTTTGGGGGATAGGGAGGGGAGTAAGGGGCATATGTTGGGAATTCTGTCTGGTAGAGGACTAAATCACGAGACTCATAATTTAAGATGCTGTTCATTATGAACCTGGTGATTTTCTTCTTCTTTAAGGTGGTAGATATAAAATACAAAGTAACTTCAGTGGTTTTCAGAGGTAACTGGTACTTTGTTAATGTTTCTTTTAGGTGGTGTTGCTGCTAGTGACTGCCCAAGACTGTCTCTTAATGTTTTAGTCCAAGAGGTCTGTTGTAATCTTATTCCCTTGAATCTTTTGATGTATATTGATTTCATTTTTTGTGTCCCCAGGCAGGCTTATTCAGTTTAGAAGATACAGTACTCTTCAGCCTGCTGGAGTTACAGAAAGTTGTCATCAACCTCTTTACCAATAGAGGACTTCTTAAGTTGAATAAATTAGTCTACTAGCAGCAAGACTTGAATGAAAATGACATCCCCTGGCTGAATGAGGTTACTTGTCAATTTAAAAAATGAAGTCAGAATAATACCTTTTTTAGTAGAAGCAAAGAAGAGGCCATCTAAAAACTCCAACAGAGGTTACAGTTAGCATCTACACTCTCCCAGTTTACTACTTTCTAAAACCTTTTCCCATGCAGTATAGTTAGTCCTCTTCATTTTCTCCTATGTGGTTCAGTTAGTCCTCTTTATTTTCCCCAGTGCAGTACAACTAGTCCTCTTGATATACCAGTTATTGGTTGAAAAATATTACTGTATAACTTTTCCATCCAACTGTCTGTCTGTCTATCTGTCTATTGTCAGACACCTCAATCCCATATAGGGTGACCACAGACAAATCGCCTCCATGTTGCCTCATCCAATGCCACTTCACTGCCCCGCTTCCAGCTCACACCCACCTCTCTCATATCCCTCTCCACTCCATCCCTCCTTCTCATCCTTGGCCTCCCCCTCTCTCCCCCCCCTCCACCTCACTTGCATACACTCTCCTCGTTGGTCTCTTGCTCTCCATCCTCTCCACATGGCCAGACTACCTCAGTATATTTCTCCTAACACTTACTGTCACATCCACATCCACACCACAGTGCTCCTTCACATCCTTATTTGTTAGTCTCTCTTCATTTCACTCCACATGCTCCACATGCCCCTTTCAGATAACTCACTTCCACTGCTCTCACTCTTGACTTGTGTCCTTCCAACAAGGTCTAAGCTTCACTTCCATATGTTAGAGTTGGTATCACAATACTGTCATGCAGTGACTTTTTAACTTCCATGCTCACTTCCCTGTTCCTTATCACTGCTTTCAAAGAACCAGCAACCTTTCTTCCCTGTTGTACCCTTTCAGGCACTTCACCCTCTAAACTTTCATCCTTACTCATCACATTACCCTAGTACTTAAACACACTCATATTTTCCATTTCCTCCTCATCCAGCCTCACTGTACATTCAGCGACTTCACTTCTCTCAAAGACCATAACTTTATTCTTCCCTACATTCACCTTTAGGTTTCTTTTCTTACACACACTTCCAAACTCATTCCTCAAACCTTGCAGTTCCCATTCGTCTTCACCTAACAATATGGTATCATTTGCAAATAACAGTACAGGGAGTTTCCAAACACTGCCCTCTCTTATTAGGGTCACTCCATCATCCACTGTTCTATCTTATATCTCCTTTATAACCCCATCCATATACAGATTGAACAACCATGAGGACATGACACATCCCTGTTTCAATCCAGCATTCAGATAGAAAAATTCACTCAGTTTACCATCCACAAGCACTGAAGCCTTAGCATTCTCATATGTACTCTTCGTGGCATTCAACAATTTCCCGTTTACTTCATATATCCTTAATACTTTCCACATTCGTTGTCTATCCACCCTGTCATATGCTTTCTCCAAATACATACAACGGGTGCTGGAAATTGTGAGAAGCTGGCAAATAAGCTTAACGGGCAGCAATGGAACTGTAGTTGACAACTTTTCTGTAAATCACTGTAGACTTAATTGCAAATAAAGGACAAACAGATATCAAGAACAAAGATTATGAACCTGCAGGTGAGTTTGATGACATGGGTATAGCAGAGGGCAATATAGCAGAGGGCCTAGGGGACATCAAGACACTGCGGTTGACTGTCCACATGGAAAGCGACAATTGGGCCATTCTTAGTGAGGTAAGGTGCCTAGAAGGAGAGGGAGAAGGACAGTTTATTAATTTAAGTACAATACTGTATGGAAACAGAGCTTTCAGTTGAAATATGACACCTTTTGCTAGTTGTCCTATAAACTGTTGCAAAGAAAGTAAAGTATTTTTGTTAGTTGTTGACATTTTTATGCCACCTTTACAATTCAGACTACAGTTCAGTATATATGGTACATTTACATTGTCTAGGATACTTTTTTTCCTTGCAAAGTTAGATGTGGAATAATGATTTATTTTTAATAAAGAAAACTGAACATCTGTATTATGTTACTTTCTCTACAGATTAACATAGAAACAGCTGATCCGAGGTGACCCCACGCTGCCTGGCATTCACCCACTGTGCCCTGCTACTCGTCACATCACCACTCCTCTCCCACAACACTCTCTCTTCCATTATTTGATGCAGACCCCATCCAGTCCCCTCCCTCCCAGTCCCACCTCTGCCCTCTGGTTCATGTAATTCTCCTGAACTTTCTGTCCCATTTAAAAACTCAGACCACATCATAATATTCTGTTCCTCACTGTCCAGTTTTTACCCTATAGTCCCTATCCTTCTCCTGAGCAAGCAGTTGTGACCTATTATCCTTCTCTTGTTTCTCCTTTAATTCTCTACAGTATCTCCTTTCTGCTCAACCATTTCTCACTTTTCCAGAGACATATACTGTACTCATTTCCTGGTATCTTTCCCTGCTTCTCTCCAAACCGCATCGACATTCTGATGACACACTTGTTAGCTTAATCGTACTATCTCCCAATAAGTTTATTTGGTTTAGAGAATGGGTTTTGAATAAGAGAGATTAGGAACTGGCTTCACTAACTCCTTCACAGTCAGGTATCCTCTCTACCTTGACTAAAATATTTTAACAGTAACTTGAATAAGATGGAAAAATATGTGTCGCTCTATAGCCCGTATGTTTTCACATGAATGAGTTGGGCCATTCCCACAACTTTAATACTAAGTCACAGTAACATGAAATTTGATGAGTCATGGTTACAAGGTAGAATAAGTCTCCTTGGTTACTAGTCAAATCAGTCCACAGTCTAACAACACTTGGCCTCCAACTGAGGTGAAAAAGATTAGGGATCTTTGCCAAGTTAAATCAGTTTGCTGGAAGTGAAATGGTTAGCACCCTTGTAATGCCAACAGTTATTCCCCCATTCTTTCTCATCCCCTCAGTTCTCATCATCTGTCTCCTTACCCCTGATCACCCCAAATGTCTCACCTCTTTTGTTAACCCCTTCAGTCCAGTGATTTTTTTTTTTTTTTAAATCTCCAAATGATTTCAGTCACCTCAGGATAAACGGTTCAAACTGGAGGATTTAAGTATTGCTTTCATTAACCCTTTTGTTAATAAAGATTCTTCCTAAGGTGAAAGTAATTGTTTGGAGATAACCAGCATAAGATGAAAACTGTATCATCATAGTAAAGGGGATCAAAGAGAGTTTTAAATCACAGGGTTTGAAGTAATGATTGAAATTACAGAGTGTGGCAAAGTTTATGAAGTTCTTTGTATAATATTGCATTCATGTAGATGTGGTCTGGTCTGTTTAAGTGTCACAGTTTGTCTGTAAGGGCACCATCACCATTAATATTTTATGAAGGTTATAAGGGTGGTAATATGGTCAGTGGTCAGCTGGCTGGGAAAATGTATGCTGCAGTGACCAATCTGTGATTTTTGCAGTTTCTTGTCATTTGTGGCGAAATGTGGTTACAGTTACAGTCATTTGTCATATACAATAGTGCAGTAAGTTTGTTTAGGTGTGTTGTTTATTCTCATATTCAGATACACTGTATACTCAAATTAGGCCTCGTATGATTACTGTATACAGTATATAAAGACATGAGGAGGTCCATTTGTGAATAAATGGAGTAAGTGCTTGTATTGTTGTCATCATCATCATCATCATCATCGTTGTGGTCCTCCTCCTCATCATCATACCAACTGTAGCTGATGCCTAAAAAATTAAATGAGGGCTGATACTTAAATGAAGAGAATTCACAATTGTAGGAGAAATTTCACACTGTTTACTAAGTGAAATAGGCTACACAGATCATTCACACTTTATTCAAGCCTTCTGATTCCAAATTTTTGTTAATAATGTCATCAGATAGATTCACTGACTCAGTCAGAGTTTGCTTGTAGATAGTACCTCTCACATATACCTAGATTGGTCATTGTATCAGGGATACAATGCCACAGTAAGTTCATGTTAAATGCTGCCTTTATTTTGATGCTTCTTTTGATGTTAATTTCACAGTAATTTTTAGAAAAATTGTGTATTGAAGCTCCATTACTACCTAGAAAGTCAGTTTACTAGTTTCCACCACTTTGTAATACCATTTGTGTGGAAAAAGGTGTGATGTTCTCCATGCATGGGTTACACTTCTGCAAACCTCCCACTCGCACCACCAGGCATTTGGTGTGGATGCATTCTTATAATGTGGACTGCCTGTACATGACTCATAACTCCTGTGCTGTGGCAATTGAGCCAAACATCACACAGTCAGTACAATGTCAGATGGTCATGAATGTTCGCAGATCTCAGCATAAAGGGTCATATTCTAAATGACTGAAGAGGCATCATGGCACCTCATCCTTAGCAGTTCTTTAAATTAAGCTTTAAAATTTGCTAACATGTTATTTATATCATTTTAAAAATGACAAAGTTTGCATCAGTAATATACAAGTGGATATTTAGGTGTAATGTGCAGAATATATCACTGGGTTAGATGTTATGGTCTCCAAAACCACTTAGAATATTACCCAATAATCCAGGCTGAGTATTAACTGTCCTAATTTGATGTTCAGTTTTTCTCAGTAGAAATTTATAAGATACTGCAGGGAAAGGTGCAAAATAAGGGTGAGTACTAAAAAAAAAAAAAATGCTGAGGCTTACATTACCATCCGCATAGACCTCCTGTATTAACTGCATTAGCAAATATTTTAGTAGCCACATTGGGCAATAAAAGCAGCTCTTTATTTATTGAATTCAGTTCGATCTCTCTCTGCATTCGATCTCTAGAACCAGTTCAGCACACACACAACAGCACGATGTGTAACATGATGATGAATTAGGTTATAGTGAGTTATGATTCCTTCACAATTAGAATGTAAAATACAAGATTCCAGTATGAATTAATTAACATGCAGTGTTACTTAAATATCAGAAGTACAGCACTGTGATTTTTTTTATTATCAGTGTTTCAGTATTTAAACTGTGATGTTTCCATATTGATGTGCAAGAGTAATGTTCCAACTTCAGAAATGGATGCCATTGGTGCTCATTAAATGTTGTAGGGAAATCCATTGCAGTATGTGTTCATGTTAGTGCTCAGGTAGTCAGTAAAGTCATCAGTTAGTACCTATAAGTGGTTTGGGGAGGGTTGGCAAAAGTGACTGAGGAAAAGATGAACTTAAATATTTGACCACCATCTGTTTTTGTTGTTATTTATAGCCTGATAAATTACACTCAGGGGCAAAAGTTTACCTAGTATTTCACCTCGTCTTCTTATTTTCCATTACGGCTGATATTCTTCTGGTAAGAGAGGCTTGATATATTTCTCCCTCCATAGATAATTCTCATTGATGTGATGAAGGAGGAACTTGACAGGCATGTTGTTAATATGAAGTAGATGCAGTGGAACAGTAGGTGAATTTTTGTCCCTGACTATATATATATATATATATATATATATACTGTAAGCTGGCAGTGAGGGAATGCCTGTCTGTGATACCGTATTTTGCCAGTGTGCCGTGTGTTCCATATTTATGAGTGTTCAGCTGTGATAACCTCTTCATTATGATGACATTCCTTTCATTTTCATCTTGCCACTTAACAGAATACTTTATGCAGTTTTGAAGTAATATCTTGTAGTGAAAGGGTTAATGGAGGTCAGATTCAGCCCCTCCATGTCAAAGAGTCTCTCCTTAGCTGCATAAAGTCATCTGGAGATAGCAAGGATATTATGAAAATGCTGAAGGGGTTAAGGTGCAAGCTACATATTGTTAGTCAGGTTTGGTAAGTCATGAGTCACAGACATGAATCAACATGGCACTAGAGTATGAAAATAAGATATAGTAGAATTATCTTTTTTGTGTGTGTCTGAAAATGGAGACAGTTATTGGATCTCAGGTTACAGATTGAGTGGATGAGAATACTAACTCACTGCAGCTTTTGAATACAACAGATTTTTAAACACATCATTTTGATGACATACTCTGTACCCATCTCTTGCTACTGTCTGATGGGTTTATTAATTTAGGGTAAGACCTTATGTAGTGAAGGAATTAATGGAATTTATTTGTATCTGATCCATTAGCTTATATCTCTCCTAAGTTGAATAGAATTGCTTGATGGTTGGAAGAATAAAGTTTTGTATGCATCACCAAATGAAAAAGGTGAAACTCATGGCTTTGTAATATCATATGAATTAGGTCATTGTCACTGTGCTTCATCTCAGTACAGATTGTACTAATCTCATCCCCCAACTACCAGTGCCTGGCCTATAACTGATGAGAAATTATTGTTAGCTTACATTGCGTGGAAGCATGGTGCAAGGAAATGTGAAAATCCTGCGGGTTGTGGACAATCAGTATTCTCAACCCTGTGTGGTGATCAGTGGACTTCAGTGGGGCAGTTCCCATAGTTTTGCATTTATAGATAGCTTCAGGTTTCCAGCAACATTGTGGTGTTGTTTTTGTTGATATTTGACTGCATGGTTTTCTTTACAGGTGACATGCAGTGGAATCTAGGTAACTATGAAACTACTGAACAAAGCTATTTCATTTGAAGATAGTGCTGGAAACCTGAAGTGTGCCTGTAAATATAAAACTGGGGAGGACTGTGCCAAGATCCTGTCTAACCTTAAAAATCACAATGCCAGTCTCAGAGAGCTAGTTGCCTTAGATGGGTGTTTGTTTTACTGCATGAGATATACCATTTCTAAAACTGTAACATGGTTTGAGGTTATATATTTATTCATCATAATACCATTTGAATTATCACATATTGTATAACTCATGTCTCAGCATTTTCTCAGAGGCTTTATCACTTATCACCAGAAGGGTCAAACACAGATTCTCCTATGAGGAAAATGCTATTATATGTATATATTTTCTCTGCTAAGCCTTGTCAAGCAGGGAAGAACAGGCTAAAAGTCAAATCTGGACTCAAGATCATAAAACAAATTCATTGCTTAATTCAGAAGGTCCTCTAGTATCAGAACCGTGGCCATTTGTATAAGGTTTGTTGTAAGAGAACAAGATTTGTGCCAATTGTAGAGTAAGAGCTTGTATTAAGGCACCTTTTTTAATGCTTTATCAGTAGTGGTGGTTGCAACCACGGGCTCATCTGGATGTGAACTTGGTGGACTGGAGGCTGAAGTTGCACATTCCTGCAGCTCACCATTCTCCATTCAGGGGACAGGGAGGGACTTTATGGAAGTTTACATAACATGGTATTTGGAGTTGTCTGGCTATATTGATGCCATCATGTGAAGTCATCCTTCACCAGCCTTTTTCGATGCTGTTTCTGCATTTAACACATTCAGTATGATTACATACTTTTGAGTTTATTCTTACTACTACCAAATCCTTTTATTCAGAATTGGAGAGACTTTTTGATGTGGAGAAGTTAGAAAAAAGATTCATTGGTCCCCACACCACAAGAGGTCTCCTAGGGTTCAGTAAAATTGTCTGAAGGTAGCACAGATAAGTAATAAACACATTGTCAGACTGATGGGTTTAGGGCCACAATAAATTACAGAAGAATTGCCAATTGAAGTTCCATTATTATATATATAAAGCTAATTTGCCAGTTTTCCCCCAAATTACAGTATTGGGTGTATGGAGAATATTTTGATTTTTTAGAATACATCCTGTGCTTATAATAATGCTTGCTTGGACCAATCCTCACTGTGTTGGGACGTTTTCCAAAATATATAATGTTTTTCCATACAACTGGTGCTTAAGTAGTGTGAACGGCAAATCAGCTTTAAAAATTGTAATGGGACATCAGTTCTGTAATATACTGTGGAGTTTACCCTCTTCAGTCTGGTGATATACTTTTGGTTTTGTTGTAGCCACCACCAGATGGCTTTATTCAGCATTAGGCAAGCATGCAGGCAGGGAAAGGTGTAATGAAGGCTGTGTCTAACCCGTTCATTTGAGTCAGTCCCTGCTTAGCCAAATAATAATAATCTCCAAATGTATAGTAAGAATGAGGAAAAATAATAGCCGAGCATAATCAGTATAAAGAAAAGTATTAAAGAAGGTGGTTTATAACAAGGACTACATGTACTGTGAATTCTCATGCAAAGTACTAATCCATCGTGTTGAAAGATGGTAGATGCATTTGTAGCAGAGTTTGATTTGTAGTTTTGAGTCCGGGTAGTCAAGGTGTACAAAGTCAGAGATATACAGATTTATATTTTGTAGTTATGTAGCTCAAATAGGAAGGATTATTTATGAGAGATACAAGGCAGTATTCTTGTCAATTTAGGAGGCTTTTTAACATCTCTTAGCGATTTATTTTGTATATTACACATTGCTATGGACTTGTCTGTCATTTATGTCTTTTTAGATATTGACATAGATTGCATAAATAACAAACAAGAAGTCATTAATGTGCCTTGTACAGAATTAAATTGGTAAAAAAAGAGATAGTAGGGAGCTTTCTCAGCTGATGAGTATACGAGCCACAGTGATTTAGCCCTTCAAGCTTATGATGTATATTATGTCCCATTATTGGTATCACCAGATGATTTTATTTGGCTGTAGAAAGACTTTTTGAACTGGAGAAGTAAGATGTAGCATTCATCAACCCCTTCTTTATCGGAGGTCTGTTCTAAGTTAAACAGAATCATCTGGAAGTAGCAAGAATGAGCTAAATATTACATCACTGGGTACAAGGGGTTACTGGGTTATTTATGTGAGGTATCAACACACCTGCCATAATGATATAAGCTGTGAGAAATATTACACAATGTTCCTCATCACTTCAGCAGACTTTTTGATGCATTTTGTTCTTTGTATCTGCAGATAGTTCATTTATCATTCATTACATCATCACTTGTGTTCATAGGGTCATATTTTCAGTGTCATGGGAGATTTTGTAGCTCTTCTTCCTCTGCTATAAGTTTTGCAAATTACACCTATACATGCTTTTGTATGTTATTTATGGCTAACTTTTTCATTAGGGATAAATTTTACATATATCTCCTTTTATGTTCTTCATTCTGTTTATATCATTCTGTTATTGACAGATAAAGATATCGACTCTTTGGCTATGGGAAGTTTCTGAGTTGAATAAATCATCTTTTGTGAGCTGCAATAACATAGCCTTTTATTCTCAACTAAATCCTTAATAATGAAACCTTATAATAGTTTTGGTCCCTTTTACTACTCTCCAGTGTATTGAAATTGTCTGTGTTACCCAGAATACAGAGCATGGTAACAGAAAGTAATTTTGCGGTCTGAGGGTTAAGGTGCAACAGTTAAAATTACTTGGTGAGGAAGAGGTGTTACAAAAATCCCGTGTTAATGAGCAAATGACCCTTAGTGTCACCTTGCCATATGGTGTGGCTTTGTTCATCTGAGGCTGTTAATCCCTTCACTCCGATACTGCCTTTCTTATTTGTGGTACTTCAAGATGCCTTTATTTAGCTTGGGAAATGCCTCATACTGAAGGAGTTAATGAAAGCTACATCATTCTCCTCAAGTCCATGAAAATTTGGGAACTGGTGGAGTTGTATGTAGATTTCAGTAACCCTGTCATTATTGCGGGTCTGTTTTACTCTGAATAAATTTGAAGGTAGCAAGAACGAAATAAGAATAGGTCACTTGGATCAGAGGGGTTAAATACCGTGCAGTACTGTACAGTATCATCACTTATAAGTTGTAAAGCCTATTAAATTTTGTTTAGTGATGAATTAGCAAACATGCTGTATGTCTGTGTTTTGTACCTCTTGTATTTGTTCCTGTATTATAAGAGCATTTGGCCTTATTAAATTATCAAGCTTGAATAAGTGGTGTAAGTTTTCTCTCCAGCCATATCCTGTTTTCTAAATCCCTTAACTCTTTCTCAGGAATTATGTACAATCATGTTATTCTTTCAGTATCAACATGGCCCCTCCTGTTGAAGATGTTAAGAAACAATCTCCAAAAATCCTCTCTACATTTTTTTTTCTATATGTCTGAGAGATTTTTTTTCCTTTTTTTTGGGGTAAATCTGTTATAGTTAAGGAGTTGATGTGATGTGTAGAGAATGAGAAAGCTTGTTTTTTATTAAATAAATTTACATTGGGATGTGGTAGTCCTAGTGTCTAGCACATGGGTTAAATCCAACTTAACTCTTGTGGCAGAGATGTCATAAGAGCTAACACAAGGGTTGAATTGTACACTCCGATTCAAATGTTGAACTCATATGTCATGTCTTGTACTGTACTAGTAAGTTGCGGGGCTTGATATTCCATGTTCATAGATGCTTCTTGCTGATATGATGGATTAGGAGGAAAAGTAATGGACTTGCACAAAATGTTATGTAGACAGTGGAATGGCAGCCGAACTTATGTACAGTACCTCATTGTACCAAGAAATTGCTTTCATCTTGGATTCTTGTCCTTCAGAGAGATCAGAGAAACCAGAAGCTTCCATTCTCCTCCTTGATTCATATCCTCAAAGAGATTATGGAATACCTAAAGCTTCCTGTCACTGATTATGTCCCACAAGGAGATCAGAGGGTTCCTGAAGCTTCTTTTCTCCTCAGGTGGATGCTCCCTTAGAAAGTAAGAGGGTTTCAGAAGCTTCTTTCTCCTCTGATTCATAAGCCCCCGTCCCCCAGTGAGATCAGAGGGAAGTTGAAGCCTCCTTTCTCATTTTAAATCATGTTTCCCAAAGATTTCTGCACCTCAGGGAAGTGCGTGCATGACCTAGAAATGTTGAAATGCATTACAGCAGTCCAGTGGTTACCCTTGGAGTAACCTTCTTGCAAAACACCGATCAGCATTCTGATGTGACATCCTCAATGTGATCACCCGTATTCTAATGTCATAGGAATCACCAGCTTGGGCCCGATTTTCGTCTTTTTTCATTTTTTTTTTTCCCCACGAAGTTTTGTCGTAAAAAGCCAACAGTAACCTTTACTTAACCATCTTCGTGAATGGCACCGTATTCTAGTGTTAATCCGTGTTACAGCTCAGAACCCAAGGCAGATGAGAATTTTAGGCCAAACTGGTGTAAAAAGGGTATAGGAGGTAGTGGAAATCGTTAGTGGTTGGGGAAAGGGCTACTATGTGTGCAACTGCGTTAAGAATTATCTTTATCAAGTCTTGTGATGGGATGCACATAGGTACTCATTGTGGACAGTCTAAGCCGATTGAATGAATTTAAGGAAAATATTAGCAACACGAGAGTGGTGATATTTGGACATAATAAAATTATTGCAATCGAGACAAGTTGGCAACATTCTGGTTGTTGGAGCACCAACAGGGAGAAGCTATCAGACATACATGGGATCATAAGTTATATCCATTCTTTCGCAGCCCTGTGCGTAAGTAATGCTGAGTTTTTGCTCCTAACATGTTCCTGACATTTAAATATAATTGCTCATATATAAGACAAGTTGTTATTCATGCCAGGGCATCGAAAATCGTAGACGTAATATTTACTTCAACCGAGTAGCGTTTTATCATTGTGGGAAACATGAGAAATTATTTTCCTAAGTTTCTAGCCTTTCATGACTTTGATTACACTAATTACTTCTTGGTCATGTTTGTCAATTTTTTGTTTGCCCAACCACTCGTCCACTGACCTAAATATGTTTAATGTAGCATAAGCTATGGAGGCCTATTAGACCAACTCACTGATTTGGCAACAGTGACAAGATCGGCGTCGTCGAAGATGGAGTGTTGTAGGCGTACGGAATTATTTGTGTTGCATTCCCCCCCCCCCTCATCATCAGTGATATTGAACGTCAGCTAGGCACTCTTCAATATCCCCAGCACACCAGGAGATGAAACGAAAACACGAAAAGGTACTATTTATTCAGTAAATCCTTAGAGACCTGAGCTTATTCACGTTCTCCATTGTTTACATTGTCCATTGAAATCCATTCATTCACCTTTTAACTCCGTACCCAAATGCCTTTAATTGTTATTGATAACTTCACTCATGCGCGTCTGTTTATCTCTCTAATTAACTATGCCCATGTAGTTTTTACATGCGTCAGTAGCCTTATTGTTAGAAATTATAATGCCACGAGGTCTTCCGCGGTGACTGGGACATGCGGACGTATGTGTAGCTCACAGACAGATTAACGGGAAAATGGGGAACACAGGAATATCGTAAGTGTGATATTGTCGGAAAATAAATGACATGTTAGAGAAACAACTGAAAAAAGATAAATGTGATAAAGTTGGGGAAAAAAGCTTGGTTGCGAAGATGCTGGAACAGGGTGTTCAGGAGAGGGACTGCTATTGCTGTGCGGAAGTATTTTAGTTATTTAATTCGTTATTAAAAGTGATCGTTAAGGAGACAGGGGAACACCCTTATTTTTTCCCCTCCATCGCCGTCCATCTTGAGCTTTCTGTTTCATGGATATGCTGGAATCAAATTTTCTCAAGGCAACCCGTATCAGTGCTAATAGTAACTTATGTATCTAGTGTGTTTTGAGACGGATTAGCCTCATTCTCAGAAATGTAGTTTACACTATCGTAAATTGTCTGAAAAAAAGCACTTAGATTTTTTCATCTTAATGTTTGATAGGTGGCCTCTCTTTCATTTAGTAGGCTGTACCGTATTGTCTGCGCTGTTGTTGAGATTGTTTTTCTTCTTTATTCTTTGATATTCCTAAATTTTGAAGGTCCTGAGAATACTGAGCGGAGTCTGGGTCATATTTGTAGTGTATCCTAACCATTTCGTGGAGAGTAAGCAAGTCCCCTAGCTAATTATTGATATAAATTTTGTTTTTCCTGTCGCTTTAATATTTACTGTATATAATTGTGAAGTCCTTTGTAACTGTATGAGCGAAGGCAAGAAGTATATAGTCAGTCGTATACAACTTAAGCCTAGGAAAGTTGATAAATAGGGTCGCTGGTCATACTGTAACGTCAGATGGGGTATGTGCACTTTTTTTTTTTTTCCCCTCTAAGAAAACTATGTCACTACTTTTCAGTTTTATTTGTATTCTCTTCCTTTATGATATTGTTATTCAAAATATACTGTGACCAGTCCGCTTAGCCTCCTGGCTTTTGATTTTTTCTTTTACTTGATAGTAATTCAGGTACATTTATTTTGCAGCTTTTAAGATACTTTATCGGTAGTCAGTACACAGCAGACGAAAGACGTAAACCATTACAATTGAGCCTAATTAGAACCCCAGCACAGCACCATTTGTTGTGCTTAAAAATGGAGGCGATTGTACACCACATGCACCTCAAAGGTTAATGGAATGTGGTTTCACAATTTCATCCACTTTCAGAATGTACAGATGGAGAAAACAAGAAAGGTATTCTCATGCTAAAATACTTTTCCTTTCTTAAATACCACTGGAAATAAGCAGAACGGAAAATGCGAATTAAAACGAGAAAAGCGAAATAAAGCGAGAAGAGAGGCGAAATAAAACGAAGACAAGTTAAATACATCCTGTTCAGCAATACAACCGTGTTTGACTACGTCTTTTAATACAGGCGAGAAAGCGCTTTTGTGTGTGCATAAGGAGTAATTTTTTGTGTCTCCCCTCCCTCCTCCCTCACTGCTTTGGTATGCTTGTAAAACTCGGCTCCCTTTCTGCTAATTTATGCCAAGCAGATGCAAGCACCGTCCTCAGTCATACTCCGCTGCTCCTGCTTCGTCTTGGAGTTTAGTGAAAGTGCTGTGTTTAGGGATATTAGGGAAGAATTTGAGGATTGTGGGATTTTAGGGGGAATCGGGGGCAAGGAAATTGGGGAAAATATTGAGGATTGTGGGATAGGGGGATTTAGGACAAGGAAATTAGGGAAGACACTGAGGATTGTGGGATTTTAGGGGCTTAAGGACAAGGAAATTGGGGAAGACGTTGAGGATTGTGGGATTTTGGGATTTAAGACAAAGAAATTAGGGAAGACTGAGGATTATGGGGTTTTAGCGGGGATTCTGGGACAAGGAAATTAGGGATTGTGGGATTTAAAGGGGACTTTAGGACAAGGAAATTAGGGAAAATATTGAGAATTGTGGGATTTGGGAGTTCTGTGGAAATGCAATACACTCAGATACCCAAGTGAGGTTATTTTCTCTACATTGTCTTGCAGATTCTTTCTAGTTTTCCTGTCTTGCCTTAACGTATTCCTACCTTCTTTGCCCTAACCTAACCTAACCAGTTTTCCATTAGTCTCGCTTACTGTATCCTTCGTCGCTTTCCCTTCATATCCTACTGTTGTCCTAGCTTTTTCCATCGTTGTCTGTTGTTTCCTGCGATACCGTTTTTCATCATTGCCAACGCCTACCCATTTCCATCATTGTTTACTGTTGTCCTAGCCACCTTCATCCTTGCCAACACTTCCCTATCCTCTTCCATCATTGTGTACTCTCTCATAATGTTTTCCATCATTGCCAACACTTCCCCATCCTCTTCCATCATTGCCTACTCTTGCCTGTTCTCTTCCATCATTGCCAACATTTCCCTATCCTTTTCCATCATTGCCAACATTTCCCTATCCTCTTCCACCATTGCCAGCACTTTCCTATCCTCTTCCATCATTGCCAACACTTCGCTATCCTCTTCCACCATTGCCTACTGTTGCCTGTACTTTTCCATCATTGCCATCATTACCCTATTCTCTTCCATCATTGCCAACACTTCCCTGTCCTCTTCCATCATTGCCAACTCTTTAGAACCCTTACTCATAATTGCCTCCTCATACCACCTCTGCTTCGTCTTTGCTTTGTTGTTGACCTCATCCATCAAAACTGCTTATCTCGGCTTAACCTTTATTAACCTGGTTCTATACAGGTAACGTTTGAGAGGCTGTGGTGGTGGTGGTGGGTGTGATGAATGGTTGTTGTGGTGGTTGTGGGTGTGATGAATGGTTTGTTGTGGTGGTTGTGGATGTGGTGTGTGGTGAAGAACGGTGGTAAAGGAGGTGGTGTGGGGGTGGTTACGATGGTGATTTTGTTCATTATTTGTTTTTATGGTGCCAGTGATGAGTGATGGTGAAAGTGATGATTTTGATGAGTAGTTGTAGTGACGTTGGTGATGGATATGGTAGCACTGAAAACGGTGTAATGAAGGAGGTGGTGAAAATGATGTTAATGTTGAATGGTCATTTTGGTGGTGATAGTGATGGTGATTGTGATAGTGGTGGTGGTGGTGGTGGTGATAATGATAGTGGTGGTGGAGATAGTGATGGTGGTGATAGTGATGGTGGTGGGGGTTATGGTTTTGGTGGAGATGAGGCGAGACTGATGAGGGAGAAGAGAAATGAGAAAAAGGAAATGAACTTCAGCATTACTCCCGTTTACCTCTTGTTTGTGTGTTTTATTGTGTTTGTGGAGGCTTTTTAGTAATGCATAGTGTTTTTCTTTCGTGCTTATGATTCTGCCGGTAGCAACCTCTTTAATCTACTTTCCTACCCCTATAATCTACTCGTGCTTTGCCGGTGCTTGTTTGTAGTCTATATGTTTGCTTGGCTGTGTTTGAATTTACTGGTATATGAAGTGTATTTCTTGGATTTTTCCTTTTTCCACCTGTAGTTTTGTCGACTTGTGTATTTCGGTGCTTGTGTGTGTGTGTGTGTGTGTGTGTGTGTGTGTGTGTGTGTGTGTGAGAGAGAGAGAGAGAGAGAGATTTATCCATTCATTTTATATATCTGTAATGCTTCTCATTACTCTCTTTTTATCCATGCTTTCGCCTGTCTGTATGTGTGTGTGTGTGTGTGTGTGTGTGTGTGTGTGTGTGTGTTTGAACGCCCCTCAAGCACCCAGGATATTTACAGGGGGAGAGCAGGAGGGAGAGGGAAGGAAGGGGAGAGAGGGGGAGAAGAGGCCTGGGGAAGACGTGGAGTGGGGAGGAGGAGGAGAGGGAGAGAGAAATAAAGAAGGGGAGACAACGTGAGGAGAGGAGAGGGGAGGGAAGGAGGGTGGAAGAATGAAGGTGTGTGGGAAGAAGAAGGGGAGATATGGGGAAGACGTGAAGTGGGGAGGAGGGGGAGAAGTGGGAGAAAAAAAGAAATACAGATGGGGGAAGGAGACAAGGAGAGGAGAGGAGAAGGAGGGGGAGGAGGAAGAGGAGGCCTGGGAGAGACGTGGAGTAGGGAGGAGGGATGAGAGGGAGGAAAGAGGAGAGAGGACGCAAAGGAGGTGGAGAAAATGAGAGGGGTGAAAGGGAGGAGATGAGAGTGAGGGAGACTTAGGGAGGGAGGAGGAAGAGAGAGGGGAAAAGGGTAGGAGAGGCAAGCAGGGGAGGGGGGATGAGTGGGAGAGGGAGAAGAAAGAGAGGAAAAGGAGATGAGAGAGAGAGAGAGAGAGAGAGAGAGAGAGAGAGAGGGGGGGGAAGGGAAAGGAAAGGAGAGAGGGAAAAAAAGAAAAAAAGAGAAAAGGGAGGGGGGAAAGAGACAATAGAGGATGACGAGGGAAGAAAAAAGGAAGAGGAAGTGGAGGAAGGGAAAAAAGGGGAAAAAGAAAGGAGGGGACGAGAGGGAGGAAAAAGAGGTAAGGAGAGCGAGGGGAGGAGGTAAAACGGAAGGGGAAAGAGAGGAAACAGAGGGAGGAAAAAAGACAAAAAGGGAGATAGCAAAAAGCAAGGGAAGGGAAGGGAAGGAGAGAGAGAGAGAGAGAGAGAGAAGGAGGAGGAGGGAAGGGAAAGAGAGATTTTTGGAATACGTACAGGGCACTGAAGGAGAGAAAAAAATTTGGTGGAAGGAAGGAAGGAAGGATGAAGGATGGGGTGAGAAAAATGGAACAGAGAGAGAGAGAGAGAGCAAAATCGTCTGGTATCAGCCTCCATCGCAACGAAAGGGTTGATTATCATTTTCTCACACTCCCCTCCCCCCTCCTCAACACCCTACCCCCTCCCTGTCCTTCAACACCCTTCCCCTCTCCTTAGACTGCCCAAACTTCCTCTCCCCCTCCCTTATCCTTCCTCCCCCCTATCCCCTTCTCTCCCCACCTCCCCCTTCTCTCCCCGCCTTCTTCTCCCCACCTCCCCCACCTCCTTGTTCCCTTCTCTATGCTGTTGAACTTTACCAGGCAAAAATAAGAATAACATCTAACATAATACTGAGCTTGGAGAGAGCAGGTATTTTCTCAGGTAAGCCAGACACAGGAAGACTATTGACCTAAGGAAAATTGTGTTCTTAAAAAGGGTAAGATTGTGTGTGTGTGTGTGTGTGTGTGTGTGTGTGTGTGTGTGTGTGAGAGAGAGAGAGAGAGAGAGAGAGAGAGACACACACACACACACACACACACACACACACACACACACACACGCTTCCCCCCCCCTCCTCCTTTCCCCCATCATTTTTCCTTCCCCATTGCACTTCCTCATCACACTTTCCTAAAACTCGACTCCTGATTTCTTTATTCTCCTTTTTCGTCTCCTCCGCGCCTCTGCTCACAATAGGGTTAATTATGCCTCTGTTTACCGAAGTCCCCCTTCAAATAAAAACAAACGTCCTCCTCCGTTTTCTGGGATAGCGAGGTTTTTTTTTTACTGCCCTAGCCTGAATTCCTGTACTGTGGCGTCTTTTCCTATACTCTTTTTACATTAAATTGGTCTAATATTGCACCCTCTCCATCATAAATGCTGAGTTGTAACAAGGGAGTAAGGCAGGAATGTGTTGCTAGTCATGAAGAAGTGCTATGGAAAGGACAGAAAGGAAAGAAAGAAAAACCACTGTGGGAATAGGAAAAGGAAGGGAAGAGAAGGGGCGGAGAGGAGAAAGACGGAAACAGGAGAGGAGAGAAGGAAGAGAGAAAGAAGAGAGGACTGATAAAATGTAAAAGAGGAAGAGGAGGAGGAGAACGAGGAGGAAGAGGAAGAGGAGGGGGACAAGCCGTGAAGTGGTACCGTATCAGTGGTGTTAATCTCCGGCCTTTGAGTCTGTAGTGGGTTATTTTCTGGGACACAAGGCCACAGGTTACCACAGTTACCCATCCTGTTACCCACTCTTGTCGGGTAAGAAGCTCCCTAACGCCTTTTCCCAAGCGATTTATTTTGCTTATTACTCTTGACAGCCCTCTTCCGTGTTATTCAGATCATTCAGATGCCACATTGCTCATCAGAAATAGCATACAAGTTGATAATAACCAACCGTATCCAAAAGTAAATCGCTGAGGAATAGGTATTAGGGAGCATCCTTAACCGACGAGAATACGAACCCTTATAGTTACCAGGGATCGAACTCGGGTGGATTCTGACCTGCAGTTTTGAACCCAGGACGCCAACCACACGGCCACCGCGACAAGGATGGAAAGAAGGATATAGGAAGGAAATAGAGTGGAGGGGAAGTGAGGGGAAGGGGAGTAAGGGAAGGGGATGAGAGGGAAAAGTTGAGGGGAAGGGAGAGAAGAAATTAGAGTGGAAATGGAGGCGAAAAGGAGAGAAATGATTGACGGGGGAACAGAAGGATGAGGGGAAGAGGGAGAGACGTAGGTTCGGGAGAGAGGAAAAGGGAAGGGAGGGAGGAAAAGGGAAGTGAAAGAGGGAAGGTGAGGGGAGGTAGGATGGAGAGAAAAATAGAGGAATAAAAGTATGCGAATTGAGGGGAGGAGAAGGAGGATGAGAGAGAGAGGTATATGAGTGCGGATATCAGTTACACAGGGGCGTGGCTTGGGACCAGATTTTTTTTTTTTTTTCTTCAGTTTCTTTTATGATAAGCTGTGGTGGTGGTAGTTGTGGCAGGGGTTGTGGTGGTGATTCATGGATGGTGGTGGTGGTGGTGGTAGTTGTGAAGGTAATGGGGGTAGTTGTGATGGTGGTGATGGTAATGGTATTTGTGATGGTGGTGGTGGTGGTGCTTGTGATGGTGGCGGTAGGTATGATGATGGTGGTGGTGATGGTGATGGTAGTTGTGGTAGTTAGCGATTCAGTTTAGAAGTTAGTTTCCACAATTAGTTTAAGGATTGGTTTTCACGCCTGTTTTTTCAGTGTATATTTTATCATTTAATTTAGGGCTAATTTTCCGAAAGTTACCTGCAATATCGACATGTGATTTTCTGAACATGATTTTGGAATTTGATTTTTACACTCTTAGGAATTCACTTATAAAAATTTGACATATTAGAATTTAATTTTTGGATTTGAATTTTTACACCTCAGATGAAAATATATTTTTTGCTATTGAATTTATGGATTTTTTTTTTACGTGATAAAACATGCCTTTTTTTTACAAGTTAATTTTGGGTTTGACTTTATGTAACTAAATTTCCCATAAACTCATTATATATATATATATATATATATATATATATATATATATATATATATATATATATATATAAACAATGTTCACACTGGTCGCGGAGTTGCACCATTCTGCGTGCTTTACTAATTTATATATATTTCAAGGTAAAGCGCGTCCACACTAAATACGTGCGGGTGCGGGCGAGTTTTGCATCACTATAACTTAATGCATCTTTCCCCATTGGAGGCGGGCGGGTGCGGCCATGAAAGTGTATGGGATACAGCGATTCAGTGCTCTCGCACGCACCAGTATGTATGTGGTGAGGACGCTGGTTTATTTTGGTAATCTCTCTCTCTCTCTCTCTCTCTCTCTCACACACACACACACACACACACACACACACACACACACACACACACACACACACACACACACACACACACATACACACACACACACACAAAATCCGTTCAAAAGGATTTTTGTTTGAACAAGGATATTTTTATGAACACGTAGCCTAAGTACAGTCTCTCTCTCTCTCTCTCTCTCTCTCTCTCTCTCTCTCTCTCAAACTTAAATGAACTAAAGCTGTGAACTTTCCTCAACATGAGTTACGATGCAATAAGAGAAACGGGGAAAGAAGGTGAAAAAACTTTACTCAACAAACGAGCGAAATTACAGCAGGTGAGGCTGTGTGTGTGTGTGTGTGTGTGTGTGTGTGTGTGTGTGTGTGTGTCCAAGCTCAAATCCTGGCCAGATAAAACCTAAAAAAAAAAAAAATACAGGTAAAGCAGCATAATTGAAATGTTCATCGTTATATATGTAATTGTCCAGGTGTTGAAAAAGCAGTTAAGGATTATTACAGGTTATTAGGCAGATGAGGTAATTCCTGACACTGAACCACGAGAGAGAGAGAGAGAGAGAGAGAGAGAGAGAGAGAGAGAGAGATTAGTGTAGTAATAAGATGCATTTTTTTCATAATATATCTGTTAAAGAGGCTCCCTAACACCTTTTCCTCAGCGATTTATTTTTGGATTCGGCTGGTTAATATTGTTCTTTACTTATACAGAGAATGGCGATAGTAGAATGATTTATGCTAGACAGATGACAACAGTAACGTATAATAAGCAAAATAAATATCTGAGGAAGAGTTGATAGGGAGATGTCTTAATCGAGGCAAATACTGGTCCAGGGTTCGTATTATCACCAGTTAAAGCTCCCTAACACCTCTTCCCTAGCGATTTTTTTTTGGGTGTGGCTGATTAATATCCTTTTGTGCGTTATCCGTGCAGAGTATGGCGATGCTGGAAGGATTTATGTAACACAGGAGAGGACAGTGAAGTATAATAAGCAAAATTAATCGCTGAAGAGGAGATGTTAGGGATCTTACGGTTCCTGATAGTCTAGTGAGTTTAGTCTATCCAGTAAGATGTGTTCCGTGAGGGTTTGAGTCCAAGGGTTGGTTTGGGGGGTTTGTTGCTTCCATCATGCAACTCAGGGAAGTGTGGCTGACCAACCTTACCTAATTTTCTGGGTTAAGTAGCAGAGCGTAGATCCCTTGAGGTCGTGGTTTTAGGGGCAGTGTATTTTGGTATGTTAGGGTGTAAAGATAATAATAATAATAATGATACGGTAATAAAAACAACAAAGGCAACAACATAAGATAATAATAATGATACGGTAATAAAAACAACAAAGGCAACAACAACAGCATCATCACTACCACCAACAAGTACTACTACTACTTCTTTAACTACTACTACTACTACTACCACTACTACTACAACTACTACTACTACTACTAATAATAATAATAATAACAAATCCCCATAATCTTGTACATACCTAGCTCGTGTATGTTGTTAATTAGTGTGTACCAATGAAGGTAATTAATTATAATGACCTGGGCGAGGCAGTGATAATGGGACGAGTACCGATAAACACAAGGGATCTGGGTGCGAATAGCTGATTATGATGCTGTAATTGGCTTTATGATTATTGTGATTGGTATGATGATGATGATGATGATGATGATGATTACTGTTATTATTACTACTACGGTACTACTACGACTACTACTACTATTATGGTGATGATGATGATGAGGAGGAGGAGGAAGAGGATAATGATGATGATGATTATTATTATCGTAAATTGTCATTAATAATTATTGTTATTAATATGATTATTGATATTATTATTAGGGTGCTGTTATTAACACGTTTACTCTCCTCCTCCTCCTCCTCCTCCTCCTCCTGCTCCTCCCCTTCTGTTTTCGTTATTATTATTATTATTATTATCATCATCATCATCATTGAGGTAAATAATAACATTGTCTCCATTATGAACACACTTTCCTCATTTTTTCAGACAAATGCCAGACGATTTTATTCAATGACAGGAAATTATACCAGCCAGGGGATTAAATAGGGACGTGAAAAGTGCAACGGGATGAGTTTAAAAAAATGCGCAAAAAATAACCGAAATGTCCACTGAAAATTTCCTGTGCATAATATAGTGGTCTCTCTCTCTCTCTCTCTCTCTCTCTCTCTCTCTCTCTCTCACACACACACACACACACACACACACACACACACACACACACACACACACACACATTCCTTCCTACCTTCTTTATTCTTTCCCTCTCACACTCCTCCCGTCCTCCTTCCTTTTCTTAACCCTCCCTTCCTTCCTGCCTCCTTCTCTTCCTTTCTTTGCCCCCCTTACCATCTCTCCCTCCCTCCTTCACACGTTCCTTCTTTCCTCCCTCTCTCCCTCCCTCTCTTGCTCTTTCCTTCTCTCCCTCCCACACTCCCTCCCTCTTTCCCTATCTAGTTAATTCTTTGTGTCAAATAACAATAATAATAATAATAATAATAATAATAATAATAATAATAAAAGAGATGAGAGACAGAGGGAAAGAAGGAAGGAAAGGATGGATGAATGAATAAATGAAGGAAGGAATACATAAATAAATTAATTAATAAATAAGGGAAGAATGGAAGGAAGGAGGACTAAAGGAATGAAAGAATGGCTGAAGGAAGGAAGGAAGAATGGGCTCAGTAAGGGAAGGAAGGAAATGAATGAACTGAATGAATGAAACTGTATGAAAGAATGAGTAAATGAATTAATGTACGAAAGAATAAATGAATGAATGAATGGACATAAGAAGGAAAGATTGAGTAAAGAATGGATGAATAATGAAAAATAAAGGACTAAATAGTGGATGGCAGAGGCAAAAGAGGGAGAGGAAATGAATGAGCGAGAAAATACATGAATGAATGAATGAGTTGATGAATGAATGAATGAATGAATGAATGAGTGACTGAATGAATGAAGGAAAGAATGAATGAATAGATGAGGGAATGAATGAATGAAGGAAAGAATGAATGAGTGGATAGATGAGGGAATGAATGAATGGATGAATGATGGAATGAGTGAATGCATGAGTGACTGAGTGAATGAAGGAAAGAATGAATGAATAGATGAGGGAATGAATGAATGAGTGAATGAATGAATGAATGAATGAGTGACTGAATGAATGAAGGAAAGAATGAATGAATAGATGAGGGAATGAATGAGTAAATGAATGAATGGATGAATGTGGGAATGAATGAATGAATGAAGATAATATGTCTCTTTAATGGGTTTCCGTCTAATAGTAAATTAATGATCCTGGGTGATTTAAAAACTTATTCCAAATTAATTATCCTAACCAAATTTTTACTCCCCCCCCCACCATATTTCCAAACCTCCTCTCCCTTCCCCTTCTTTCCTTCCTTTCCTCTCCTCCCTCCTCTGCCTCTTTCCTCCCTCCACTTTTCCCTTCATTCTTCTTTCCTTCCATCCATTCCTCCCTCCACTTTTCACTTTCCTTCATTCTTCTTTCCTTCCATCCTTTCCTCCTTTCACTTTTCACTTTCCTTCATCCTTCTTTCCTTCCATCGTTGTCACCTTCCATCTCTCCATTTTTCTCGCTCTTCTTCATTCCCTTGCTTCCATTCTTTTCCTCCATCCCTAACTTTGCCCTTCCTCCTGTCTATTTTCTCTCCCCTTCTCTCTTTCCTCCTGTCTTTTCCTTCCTTTCCTTATCCTGCTCCTTCTTTCTCTTCCCCTCTCGTTCCTTCTCTCTTCAATCCCTTCCGTTTCTTCATTTCCCCCTTTCCCACCTCTTCCCTCTCTCTCTCTCTCTCTCTCTCTCTCTCTCTCTCTCTCTCTCCTCCACTCATTTCTCCCTACTTCCTTCCATCTCTCATTCTCCTCTTTCTGTCTTCCTCTTTTCTCTTTACATTTTTTTTTTCTTTCTCCCTCCTTCATTTCTACTATTTCCTCTCTTTTTCCCTTCTATGTTTACTCCTTTCTTCCGTGTATCACCCTTTTCCCTCCTCCTGAGAGAGAGAGAGAGAGAGAGAGAGATCAAATGACAAGTGAAAAAATAAGAACAAGTTAGCAAGAAAATGAATGAGAGAGAGAGAGAGAGGGAGAGAGAGTATTCACCTGCCAATTTGTCCACCGCTGGAGGCTTAAGTCGCACAGCCTTGTTAGCAGCTGCTCTCACTCACTCACTCTCTCACTTTCTCATCACCCCTTCTCTCTCTCTCTCTCTCTCTCTCTCTCTAGATTTCCCGGAGAGAGATAGAATAGTTATTTATTTGTCCAACGGATGGTGCTCAATTTGGCCCAATATTTTATCTTCTCTGAAATTTTCATTCAGTTTTTCCCCCGTTTTGTTATTTGTTTTTATTAATTTCGTAGCTTTATTTTCATTTTTATTTATTTTTTTCCCTTTATTTTTTCCTCGGTTTACTTATTTTTATTTTCGGTTTATTTTATTTTTTTCCTCGGTTTATTTTTTCTTTATTATTTTCTCGGTTTATTTTTATTTTTTCCTCTTTTTTCTCGGTTTATTTTTATTTTATTTTTTCCTCGGTTTATTTTTATTTTTATATTTTTTTTCTGATGATAAAGACTAATTATCCTCCCGTCCCATCATCGAGGGAGTGATTTCGGGATTGATGTTCTTAATTGCTTTCTACAATTTATTTATTTACTTTTACCTTCTTTTCTGGGTTTCCCGCGCAACAGATGGCTTCCAGCTCGGCCAGGTGTTTTAGTATCTTCCCCGGGGGTCCTCACGCTTTTTCCCGGGTCTTGCACTCTCCTTTTCCCCTGAGTCTTCCTTCCTTCCTTTTTCCCTTTTTCATTCATTGTTTCTTTTTTCATTCTTCTTCCTTTCTTTCTTCCTTTTTCTTTCTTCCTTTCTTTCTCTTTTCCTCTTCCTTTCTTGGTTTTTCTTTCTTCCTTTCTTCCATCCAACTTTTCCTTCACTTTTTCTTTCTTCCTTTCTTTCTCATCCTTTCTTTCATTCTTTCTTCACTCCTTTCAGTCTTTCTCTTTTCTTCTATCTTTTTTTTTCTCTCTTTTCTGAGTATCAAGACTAAATTTCTCCGTGGACAAGCGTAGGAGATTGATTTAGTATTATCGTAGTTACCCATATTCTGTTTCATTTTTACGTTTTCTTTTACCTCTTGTTTGAGATAAGTTACCTTGATTATTTTTAGTGAGCAATTTTATTTTTGATTTTAGGTAGATTTTAAGTTAGATTCTTATTTATTTATTTATTTATTTTATTTTATTTTAATATTTAATGTTTTTCAGGAGTATTTGGTGTAATTGGTATGAGTATTTTTTTTTTTATTTCTATAAGTAAAATAAATGTGTCTAGCAAGCGGGATGCTCGAAAAAGAAATATAATAGTTGTGATAGTGATAAATCCTGCCTTCACCCACACAGTAGCATTTTACGGTGAAATTATTGCTCTCTCTCTCTCTCTCTCTCTCTCTCTCTCTCTCTCTCTCTCTCTCTCTCTCTCTCACTCTCTCTCTCATTCTTGTTTTTATTCATCATTGTCATCCTCGCGTATATTTTCGTGTGCTTTATCCCTCCTCTCTCTCTCTCTCTCTCTCTCTCTCTCTCTCTCTCTCATTCTTGTTTTTATTCATCATTGTCATCCTCGCGTATATTTTCTTGTGCTTTATCTCTCCTCTCTCTCTCTCTCTCTCTCTCTCTCTCTCTCTCTCTCTCTCTCTCTCTCTTATTCTTGTTCTTATTCATCATTGTCATCCTCGCGTATATTTTCTTGTGCTTTATCTCTCCTCTCTCTCTCTCTCTCTCTCTCTCTCTCTCTCTCTCTCTCTCTCTCAGTCCAGGTTCAGAGTCTATTTGCCCTAAGAGGATTGCTTGAAGTCTCACTTATAAAAAAAAAGGAACGTGTTGTGTGCACTAACGTCAGCAAAACAACAACAACAACAACAATGTGTGTGGGTGTATATGTATGTAGGTTGTGGGTTGTGTGATGTATATGTGTGTGTGTATGTGTGTGTGTGTGTGTGTGTGTGTGTATGTGTGTGTGTGTTTAGGTTGTGGGTTGTGTATGTATGTATGTTTGTATGTGTGTGTGTGTGTGTGTGTGTGTGTGTGTGTGTGTGTGTGTGTGTGTGTGTGTGTGTTCTCGTGGGCTTTGAAGACTCACTAACTTTATTTACCCTTTCTGTACGATGACATTTTTCTATATATCTTCACGCTGTGTTTTGGTGTTTTAATTTAGCTCAAAATAATTTAAAAAAAAAAAAATCTCTTCATTGATGGAAATATGAGAGGAAAAAAAAGAGTAGTTGAGAAAAGTGAGGAAAAAAGAGCATGTGGAAAGGAAAAGAAGGAAAAAAGATTGTAGGGAAGAAGAAGGAAAAGAGGAGAATAATAAAGGAATAGGGAACGAATAAGGATGAAGGGTAAGAATGAGAATGAAAAGAGAATGAAGGAGGGAAAGGAGGATGAATAGTGGGGATACAGGAAGGCATGAAGGAAAAAAGGGAAGGAAGAAAGGGGAGTAAGAAGGAAGTGAAGGAGAGGGAAGGAAGGAATGAGAATAGGAGGATGAAGGAGAAACAGGAGGGAATACAGGAAGAATAAGAGGAGAAGAGAATAATGGAGAAGAGGTAAAGGAGAGGACTCTGGGAAGGGAGTGTCTAGTTTGGTCACCTCTCTCTCTCTCTCTCTCTCTCTCTCTCTCTAACACCCCATTCTCTCCCCTCTTCATCATTCTCCTGCCAGTGTTCGGCTCTCCCCTCCTCACTTTTGCTTCTTTTCCTCCATTTCCTCTTCTCTCTTTTACCTCCTTCTCTCCATTTCCTCTTCTCTCTTTTACCTCTTTTCCTCCATTTCGTCCTCTTTCTTTTACCTCCTTTCCTCCACATCCCCTTCCCTCCCTTTTCTCTTCCACTTTCATCTTCATTTTCGCAGTCCTTCCCATCCTGTCTGCCTGTCTACGTATTTTTGTCTTTTTTTTATTTGTTTTATTTTTTCCAACTCGGTCTTAGCTTGTAAATAGTTTGCTCCCTACCAACCTTTCTGCCTCCTGGCTATCCCATTTGTCTACCCGCATTCCTACCTACTTATCTGCCTACCTGTCTGCTTGCCTGTCTACTTACCAACCTTTTTACTTACTTGCTTTCCTGCCTGCCTGCCCACCTACCTACCTACCTGCCTGCCTGCCTGCCTGCTGCCTGCCTACGTACCTACCTACCTTCCATCCTTCCTATCAGCCGACCTACATGCCTACCTACCTACCTTCCTTCCTTCCTTCCTTCCTTCCTTGCTACCTACTTACCTCATGCTTACCTACCTTGCCACCCACAGTACCTGCCTACCAGCTTACCTCATGCCTTCCTCCCTGGCTACATGCACCTGCCTACTTACCTACTTACCTACCTACCTAACTGGCAAAGGAGTACAAGTGAGAGAGAGAAACCAACAACTTACTTATCCTTGTGAGGCTTTGACTGCGGTATCTGTTTTATGAGTCGAAGAAAAACTAAAATGAGACCCCCCCAAACCAAAAAAAAGCCCCCCCCCCAATTCACCAAACCCTCAAGCTCAAGTCGTCAGGAAAAAGCGAAAAAAAAAAAAAAGACCGATACAGCACAGGAAAAAATATCACGGAAACTTCATAGGAAAGGACGAATGAAAATCTGGAAATCACATTCGAGAGTGTTTTAATCTGTTTAGGAAAATAATACCGGGTAACATAAAGTGAATAGCGATGTTGTTGTACGGGTAGCCTATGTCCGCTGTAATCTGGAAATGAGGATAAACACTGTACATAAGAGTTTTTTATATGCAATGGGATTACGTGAATATAAGAGGTCAGGCACTTATTCCAGCCAGTTTTAGGTACGGGTGATATTATGTTGTGTGTATTTATAACTCCAGAAAGCATGGTTTCTCTCTCTCTCTCTCTCAACGTTTGTCCACAGTTTTATTATTACCTTTAGTATTAATCGACCGATCAGCTGTGAAATACCTGTCAGCCTTCATATCGTAGGTTTTCCTTTTAATATGTGCTCAGTTAATTTAAGATACGAGTAAACAAATTATTTTTTTTCTTCTATAGTTTGTTGCTTAATGTAATGATAGCGTTTGTCACCCTTCACAATGATCTCTTGAGCTTCTTATCTGTTTTGTAATTTGCTGACCAGACCTGGGCAAAACAGTCAGTGCAGTAGGGACATCAGGTGAGGAGGATATTTTCTGATTTATCTGATGCTTTACCAATGAAGCCAGATGTTGACAAGGAGCCTACACGTGATGGCGCTGTGCACTCTGGGAGGACAGCTTAGGCGTCCACCCGGGAGTCAGACCTTCTCATGTTTCGCTGGATTTCATGGGGGAAGGACCCTGCTCCGACCCTGGTAATACACTTGTTACCTCAGGGGAACGCCGGATTCCTACACGGTGTATGTGCAGTGCCTTGCTTGTAGGACGGCCCTTCAGGAGTTGCTTACTTGTGGTTGAGGGATCTGATCTGCCAAACAGACCGGGGTTAAGCTACAGCAACAACAGCAACAGCAAAGCAACGTCAACAATAAAAACAAAACGCAACACAACTGCAACCTATAAAATCAGTGAATTTATTTGTTTTCTTAACTGCCTGTGTATATTCCTGGCTTCGATTCAGATGATTGAGTGTAATTCCCAGACACTTTTATTGGTTTTCGTTATGGCCATAGTGAGTCTGGTATTATTCACAGTACAGCTTTTTCATTTTTACTGCCAGTGTTTTGGTACTTTACATTTACCAGTATTATATTCGCCGTGTTTGGGTTCAGTGAAAGTTTATAAAGATTTCTCAGAATCACCTGCCCGTGTAAAGGTGTATCCGCTTTGTTGACATTCGTTTGTAACGTCAGGATTTAGGATATCATACAGTAGAAACTTCAACATTACACTTTTTGTATATCTTTACTGATAACCTTAAATGACCCAGCACTGAACCTCGTAGATTTCGACTTGCACCATCCCTCCATTGTGTCTCATTTCCTTGTGAGTATTACGGTTCTGTTATCACTGTTATTTCTGTCGCCCTCTCCCCTCTTCTGGTATTTCTGTCTTCCTCTTCCGTCTTCTGGTATTTCTGTCTTCCTCTTCCCTCCTCTCGTACGTCTGTCTTCCTCCTCCCTCCTCTCGCCCTACCTGCCGACGTACTTATCTGTCAGCTTATCAGCCTACGTACCTACCTACCTACCAATAAACCAGTCTGTTTACCTGCTACCCAACCAGCTAGTCAACTGTCATACCTACCAATCAACCTACTTACCAACCAGTCAACCTACTTACCAAGCAACCTGTCAATCTACCTCACTGCCCACTAACACTCCTCACTTATCTCACGTCCCCACCCTGTTCCCACCACACCTACCCTCCCTGTCGCCCTTCCTCCCTGCTTACCTGCCTACCTCCCTTGCTTGCCTACCTGTCTGCCTATCTCCCTCCCTGCCCATCTGCCTTCCTTCCTGCCTGCTTGCCTCCCTATCAGCCTACCTCCATGCCACTCCCCTTCACTCTGAACTCCCTTCCGTTTAATCTCCGTCTCCCTTCCTCTTTCTCTCCTGACTCTCTCTCTCTCCCTCCCTCCCTACCTCCCTACCTCTTCCAAACCTCCCACCCTGCCTGCCTTCCTCTGCCATCTTGTCTCCCTCTTGGCCGACTCCCACCCTGTCTGCCTCCCTGTCTACCTGTCTTCCTGCCTGTCTGCATCTTCTCCTTCCTTCCTCCCTCTGCTTGACCCCCTGCCTGCTTATCGTTCACGCTTCCCGCTTACCTGTTTCTCTCTCTCTCTCTCTCTCTCTCTCTCTCCCTCTTCATCTCCCCCACCCTCCTTCCATATCTCCCCCTATTTACCCTCTATCCACCCTCCCTCCCCCTCATGCCTACCCATCTTTCTCTCCTTCATACCCCCCCTCCTCTCCTTCCTTTCTCTCCATACTCCTTTCTCGTCCCCCATGCTTCTTCTCCGTCTTCTTCCATTCTTCACATATCACTTCAAAGCTCTCTCTTCCCCCTCTCCCCTCCCCTCTTACCTCCCTTCCCCTCCTCATATTTCCTACTCCTGCATTTTCCCTCCATATCTCCCACTTCCACCCTTCCTCCCTCCCTCCCTCTCCCTCCCTTTACCTACTCTCCCTGTTTTACTTATATCTCCATGCTTTTTCTCTCCTCCACCTTCTCCTCACCCTCGATACCACCCTTCCTCTCCCCCTTCCATATCTCCTTCCTTCTCTTCCTTTCTGCCAACCTCTCCCTGCCTTCACCTTCTCTCCATATTCACTCCATAACTCTTCCCTCCCCTCCCCTCCCCTCCCCTCCCCCTCTCTATTTTTCCCTTCCTCCCACTCTGCCCCCTCCCTCCCTATCCTAGTCTTTACCGATTCTTCATATTTCATCCCGTAACTCTCCCCCCTCCCCCTCCCCCTTCTCGTTCCTCTCCCTTCCCTTCTCCCTTCCTCTTTCCTCCTCCTTCCCCTTCCCTCTTTCTCTCTCTTTCTCTCCCTTCAACCCAACATCTGAATCTATACCGACTTTTATCACTCATTTCTTCATTTTTTTTTCCCTCCCCTTCTCCTCCCCTTCCCTCCCCACCTTTTCCCTCCTGCCTTTCTCTCCTCCTCTCCCTCTCCCCTCCCCTCCTCTTTTTTCCCCTTCTCCTCCCTTCCCATCCCCTCCTTTTCCCTCCTGCCTTTGTCTCCTTCTCTCCCCCCTCCCCTCGTCTCCCCTCCCCTCCCCTCCCCCCAGGTGTTGACCAGGGGTGTCCTAAAAATTGTGACACCGGAGACCCATTAGAGGTTATAAATGACACCTCCCTCTCTCTCTCTCTCTCTCTCTCTCTCTTTTTTTCTCTCTCTCTCTCTCTTTTTTTTTTCTCTCTCTCTCTCTCTCTCTCTCTCTCTCTCTCTCTCTCTCTCTCTGTCAGATAATAGATGGACGGCTTAGTGTCAAGAGGGAAGCAAAAGGAAGAAGGAGGAGGATGAAGAATATATTGCGAGAGAGAGAGAGAGAGAGAGAGAGAGAGGATGGAAGGGAATAGTAATGAAGAATATATTGCGAGAGAGAGAGAGAGAGAGAGAGAGAGAGAGAGGATGGAAGGGAATAGTAACGATCGAAGATACTGTAAAATGGAAAAGGATCAAGAAACGTGAAGAGAATGAAGGAACTGCCGTATATAAGGGAAAGGGGGAGGGAGGAAAATTGAGAGTGAGAGTGAGATGACAGGACGTGGAGAGGGAGAGGGAGAGGAAGAGAATATGGAGAGGAGAGGGAGAAGGTGAATGTATCTATAGTTATCTTTACCGGTATCTGTTTTATGTGTTCTGCATGTGTGTTTGTCTGTCTGTTTATATATATGTGTGTATGTATGTATGTATTGTATGTGTGTATGTATGTATGTATTGTATGTGTGTATGTATGTATGTATTTATAGTCTGTGTGTACTAGTGGCTATGTATGTATGAATGTATCTGTCTATCTGCTTATCTATCTACCGTATCTCTCAGTCCGTCTGTCTATCTATCTGTCCGTCTATCTGTCAGTCTGTCTGTCTGTCTTGAGAATGAGGGAGATATCAAAGGGAGAAGGAGAGAGGAAGAATGAAAGGGGAGAAAGAGAGGATGAGAGGGAGGGGAGAGGGAGGGGGAGATGAAAAGTGGAGGATGAAAGAAGATTGAGATGAAAGGGAGAGAGGTAGAAGGAGAGGAGATAAGTTTTTGGTCATTTCCTCTCTCTCTCTCTCTCTCTCTCTCTCTCTCTCTCTCTCTCTCACCTCCAATAATCGAGCAACTTCACACACAAGGTCGGCATTCCCCCTCTGTCTCCCTCGCTCACCGCCCTTCCCGACATGACCAACACATTTTCCCCACACAGATTCTTCCCCGCAATATTCCTCTTAACAAATGCCCAAAGTTTCTTGCTCTTTTTTCCCTTTTTCCCTGTTTTCTCCCTTTTTTTCTTGTTTTTCTTTTTTCCTTGTTTTCCCCTTTTTTCTTGTTTTCCCCTTTTTCTCTGTTTTCTTCCCTTTTTCTTGTTTTCCCTGACTTCTTCCATTTTTTATTGTTTTCCCATTTTCCTTATTTTCCCTTTTTCTTCAGTCTTTCCCTTTTTCCCTGTTTTCTTCCCCTTTTTTTTCTTGTTTTGCCCTTTTCGCTTTTTCTTCCCTTTTTTCTTGTTTTCCCCCTTTTTTCCTTTTTTCTTCTTTTTCCCTTTTCCTCTGTTTTCTTCCATTTTTTCTTGTTTTTTCCCCTTTTCCCTTGTTTTCTTTCCTTTTTTCTTATTTTCCCTTTTTTCCCTGTTTTCCTCCCCTTTTCTTCACTTCTCTCCTTTCTCCCTTCCCATCTTCCTCTTTCTCGCCGATTTTCTTCCTTCATCTTTTCTTTTAGTGTCCCTCCTGTTCATCTTTACTGGTAGTGTTTGACAGTTTGTAGTATTAGTAGAGTGCTAAACATTGATGGCCTGTAAATCCATCTGTCTATATATCTGTCCGTGTCTCAGCCAGTCTGTCTATCTATTTAGGCTATCTGTCTCTGTCCATCTGTCTGTCTGTCTATCAATCCCTACGGTGTCTATCTGTCTATATATCTGTCTATCTGTCCGTCTGTCTATCTATCCCTACGGTGTCTATCTGTCTATATATCTGTTTATCTGTCCATCTGTCTATCTTTCTATCTATATCTGTCTATCTGTCATTGTGTCTATTTATCTATCTGTCTAGCTGTATCTATCTCTCTGTGTCTGTCTATTTATCTATCTGTCTATATATAAAACAACCATAAATATTGAACTTGCTATGTTACACCCCCCAAAAACTTCGAATTATAACTAACACAGAGCGAAGAGTGTTCAGAGGCTGTTAGGAAAGTATGCAAAATGAACAAGATGCACACGTAAATTATTCCAGACTAAATCATAACCTAGCATCCTACCTTTCCATAATTTCTCAGCACATCCACACTTAGAATGCCTTTCACGGTGAGAAGACAATGGAGAAGGTTGATACAGTGCAGAGAAGGGTGATAAAAAAATGTACAGATAAGGGTGATAAGAAATAATACATAGATTGAGAGATGGACAAAAGAGGAACGTTTCATTTCTCAGCACGTTCACACTTATCATGCCGTTCACCTTAGCAGAGTACAGAGAAGTTCGAGAGGGTGCAGAGAAGCGTGATAAAGATGATACGTAGAATGAAAAATGGCTATAAGAGGAACGTACCGAGGAGCTGAGTGTGCTTTCCTTTACCATAGATGAATTACGACGGGATTTAATTAAGATATAAAAAATTTTCAGAGGATGCAATAATATGGTACCGTAACAAAACAAATTCTTCACAGTGGCTCTACATCCTTCTCATGGCACTTCTTCATGATTAGCTTTATACTTTGTTGTTAATCTCATGTTTCAGTTCATTACTGAAGATGGGGAGATGGCAATATTAGGCCAGGTTAGAGTGAAAAGCGTTTGGTAGTTGCAACCTGTAGTACTGAGGACCAAAACTGCCTCTCTTCAGCAGTCCACCATCCTCCCTTCGGTGGATGGGGACGGGATTGAGGGACGTTTGTATAACCAGGCAGCCCCACCGTCCACCTAGTCTCTATCGGTGCCACCACGTGAAGGCGTCCCCCTCTTGTATCAAATTACCATCCGGTGTGATTAGCTGTGATGCGATAACTGATATATTACTCCTTTCATTGTTTACCATCTCTTCTCCATCTCTTCCTCCTCCTTCTTCCCTCCCTCTCTCCCAACCCCCTCCTGCTCCTCCATCTTTCTCCTGTCTCTTCCTCTTTCCTTTCATTTTTTTCTCTTTACCTCCCCCTTCCCCTCCTCCCTTCCCCATGCCTTTCCCCCCTCCCCTCCCCTGCCGCTGCCTACTTCTGTCTCACTTGTTCCCTGCTCTTGTCAACCCTCTTTTACACCCACTCACTCACTTTCTTACTTTCTTTTTCTGTCTGTCTATCCATCTGTCTGTCAGTCTGTCGTACACGTAGTCGCACTCACCCTCACCAAAACACACACACACACACACACACACACACACACACACACACACACACACACACACACACACACTCTCTCTCTCTCTCTCTCTCTCTCTCACTCTCCAGCTTATACCCCAAATTCCTCCTTTCCTCTCCATTCCACGCCCTTTCAGTACGATGACGCATTTTATCTTCTTCCTCTTACCCCCTGACGATTTAAAGGTTCAGTGGTGTGTGTGTGTGTGTGTGTGTGTGTGTGTGTGTGTGTGTGTTTGTGTGAATATGAATTTATGCATACATGTGTTTGTGTGTTTATATGTATGTATGTATGCATGTCTGTAAAGTATAAGGCTCAACATGTGTGCGTGTGTGGGTTCGCGTGCGTGTGCGTGTGCGTGTGTGTGACGTGTGGGTGAAGACGTTTCAGGCAGCACAGGAAAATTATGCTGCTGTGAGACTGACATTCAGGCAGGCAGGTGAGAGAGGCAGGGAAGGAGGGAAGGAATGGAGGAAGGAAGGAAGAGAGGGAGGAAGAAAGGAAGGGGGAGAGGGAGGAGGAGAGGGTAGAAAGAGGGAGGGAAGAGAGGAGGGAGATTGGGAGGGAGAAAGCGGTGAAGGAGGGAGAGAGGGAGAAGGGCTGGAAAAAAGAGAGAGCAGGAGAATGGAAGGTAATGAGGGAAGGAGAGAGAGAGAGGGAGGAAATGAGGGAGGGAGGGAGGGAAGAAGGAAGGGAGGGAGGCAGGGAGGAATAGAGGTAGGAAAATTACGGAGACAGGAGACTGAAAGAGAGGCAAGCACGCAGGGAGTTAGGGAGGGAGGGAGGGAGGTTGAGAGAGAGAGGGAGGTAGGGAGAGACGCAGGGAGGGAAGGGCAGAGGTAAGAAAGTGACATGGAGGATGAGAAAAAGAAAAAAAAAAGAGGGAGTAGGAGAGTTAGGATGAGAGGGCACGGGAGGAAAGGGAGGGAGGGAGGTAGGAAGGAAGGAAGGAAAGAAGGAAGGAGGGAGGAAAGAAGAGAAAGTGATTAAAGTCAGGAGATAGGAAGAGAAGGAGAAAAAAAAAGGTAAAAAAGGAGGGAGGGAGGGAGAGAGGGAACGTACAGGAGAAAAGGAAGAAGGTAAGGGATGAGAGAGAGAGGGAGAGAAGGAAAAAGTAAGGGAGAAGGGAAAGGAGAGAGGGGTAAGAGAGTGAAGAAGAGAAAGTTAAGGACAATGGATGGAAGAGAAAGAGAGGGGGGGGGGAAGGAAGGAAGAAGGAAAGGAAGGAATGAAAGGAATTGGGGAATGGAAGAGGGAGAAGAAAATGAAATCTAGAGGAAAAGAAGGGAGGGAGGGAGAAAAGGGAGAGGGAAGGAAGGGATAGACGGAGGGAGGAAGGGAGTAAGGGAGGGAAGGACAACGGAAGAAAGGAAGGGAGAAGAATTATGTAAGGATGTGAGCGAAAGAAGGAGGGAGGAATGAATGAATGAAGGAAGGCAGGAAGGAAGGAAGGAAGGGAGAATAATGAGAAAGAAATCAGCTTGAGGCGACAGGGAAATTAAAAGTATGAAAAGAAATTGGTGCCAAGGGAGAGAGAGAGAGAGAGAGAGAGAGAGGGAGGGCAAAAATTTAATTAGTGAGAAAGTGAGACAGCCGCTTGAAGGAGACAGAAAAGCGGAAAATAGAAGAATGGGAGAGAGAGAGAGAGAGAGAGAGAGAGGGGAAGGAAGGTAGCGAGAGAGGAAGGAAGTGTGTAAGTGAGAGGGTGCAAATGTAAGGGAAAGGAAGAGAGAGAGAGAGAGTATCGGCAGCTGTGTCAAACTTTCAAACTTCACCACCCAAGGGACTTCTCTACTCGTCTTTGTGGCTTTATTCGTCCTCGAACTAACTCATCCTCGAACCACCTTGCCCTCGAACCAGGTTATCCTCGAATCAATAAGTCCTCGATGCTGCTTATCTTTGAACCAGCTCTCCCTTGGAATTACTTGTCCTCAGACCAGCTTCTTCACACCCCCTCATACTCCAGCCAACTCGTCCTCGTCCTTTTTTCGTTCTCGTACTGACTCGTCCTCGAACCACCCAGTCCTTGAGCCATCCCATCGTCCCACCAGCTCGTCCTCCAGCCACCTCGTCCTCCAACCACCTCGTCCTCGAAACCATTTGCTGTTCCGTACACACCCCATCCTACCAACTTGATACCTACTTCTTTATCCTCCTCGATTTTTTTTTTTTTTTTCGCTTTGTCGCTCTCATTTTTTTTTCATATTGTGAGGAAGGTAAAAATATGTGTTTGCGGGAATGTGTATGTGTATTTATTTATTTATTTTATTTTTACTTACCCTTTAAAATAACTATCCATCTTCATTGCTGAGTTGTAAAAATAGATTAGCACTAGAATATGATGCTAGTCACGAAGAAGTGCGATGCAAAGTATGTAGAGCAGTAACATTATCAATTTCTGTCACTAAACTACGTGAAAATAAGCTGCAAAAAGACGGAAATCTGGGCCAAGTTAAAGTGAAAGAAGTATAGGCTTGTGGGTGAGGCTGGAGAGTGGATCCATGTCACATACCGGAGTTGTACGAGAGATAACATGGACGTGGTTGAATCAGGTAGAGAGAGAGAGAGAGAGAGAGAGAGAGAGAGAGAGAGAGAGAGAGAGAGAGAGAGAGAGACTGCGTATTGGAAAATGACACACCAATATGGAACTGGTGCGTATTTTTGTCTGTAAACATTATATACATCAGAGAGAGAGAGAGAGAGGCTGCGTATAGATGTCTGTACACATTATACTGTAAACATCATCACATGCCTCACGTAGGCAGCTCTGTTAGCACGCATATTTGTGTCTACATTCACTCGTGTAAAGAAACGTAAAACGAACACCCAATTATTGAAAAAAAAAAAAAAATCCATTGATTAAGGATACAAAAACTGAAAGATGGAGATTTTTTATTTTTATTTTTTATTCAATTACGATTCATCGTTTTTTTTTTTTTTTAATTCATTTATCGTTCATTTTTTTTAAGGGAATTCCACGGAATGGTTCGTGTTGTCAATGGCGCCCCGGGAAACAAATGACGGTCGCTGTTTGTTTACATCTGTGCGGGGCTGCTTTGTGCAAGCGTTGTGCTT
>NC_137049.1:22654769-22697269 GCF_032717465.1 Coenobita brevimanus | reverse complement strand
ACCGATATAACTGGTTGGTTTAGCACGCCTTCACGTGGTGGCACCGATATAACTGGTTGGTTTGGCACGCCTTCACTTGGTGGCACCGATATAACTGGTTGATTTGGCACGCCTTCACGTGGTGGCACCGATATAACGGGTTGGTTTGGCACGCCTTCACGTGGTGGCACCGATATAACTGGTTAGTCTCTGCCGGTTATTTTAACATCCCTCAGCTCCCTCCCTCTTCCCTGAAAGGAGGATGGTGGACTGAAGGAGGATGGCAGCTTCAGCCTCAAGTCCATCGGGTCGATATTTCAGGTGAACAATAAAGATAATGGAAATGTCTTTATTGTTAGACCTTTACTTCTTTACTGTATGAAGCCCACTTTATTTCCCCTGCCTCTTGTTACAGCCGGGGCTCGATCTCTGGACTCTACAAACTCAGGGTGTAACACAGAAAGGGGGTTAATTTAGACAGAGTGAAGTAACATGAAAATGAAAGGGTGAAGCTAACGAAGGAGAATTACAAAGGGTGTTAATGGAGGGATAGTGGAAGGGTGAGGAGTGAAGAGGCATGGAGATGAAAAATGAAAATGCTGGGTTGATTCTCTCTCTCTCTTTCAAAAAAAAACAAAAAAATAAGAAAAACAGCAACAACAACAACTCAAGGATGTACTGCTCCTGCGTAGCAGGTTTATTTATGGCGTTTTGCGACTTTTTTTCTTTTTTGCTTTTTTTTTGGGGGGGGGGAGGGGGGAAGTTTGATATCACTGGAAGGCAATTTTTGTAATGGTTCCAAAATGGTATAACTTGGCACGATTGGTACAGTAGCTTTAGAGAGAGAGAGAGAGAGAGAGAGCTTTGGTGGTCCTTTTTGATAAGCCGTATGGGACAAAATTTTTCCACACCAAATTTCGGACGCAGTTTGGTGTTCTCGCTCGTTTCGCTCGCTGGAATAATAAAAAAAAATCTGGAGGAGAGGAAAATGAGAAATAAAACCAAAAAGAGGAATATGAAGGAAGGAAGGAAGGAAGGAGAGAGGAAAGGAGGGATAATAAGGAGAGAATGAGGAAGAAGGAGAAAGGCCTGGAAGATGAGATTGGGGGAAAGAAGGAAGGAAGGAGGGAAAAAAGGAAGGAAGGAAGGAGGGAAAAAAGGAAGGAAGGATGGAAAAGAAAGAAGGAAGGAAGGAGGGAAAGAAGGAAGGAAGGAAAGAAGGACGAAAGGAAAGAAGGAAGGAAGGATGGAAGGTAGGAAGGAAAGAAGGATGGAAGAAAGGAAGGAAGGAAGGAAAGGAGGCAGGAAGGAAGAAATGAAAGAAGAAAGGAAAGGAAGGAAAGAAGGAAGGAAGGAAGGAAAGAAAAGGAAAGAAGGAAGGAACATAAAGATAATTTTGGCACTAAGGAAGGAAATTAGCGTGAGAAGTAGGGAGGCAGTTAGGGAAATGAAGAAGGAGTAAGACAGGAGAAGAAGAGAGAGAAGGTGAGAAAGTTGAGAGAGAAAGAGAGAAAGGAAAGTGAGAAAGAGAAAAAAAATGAAGAAAGAAAAGACATTAGAGAGAAAAGAAGAGGGAAAAAGAGAAGAAAGTGGAAAAGAGGAAGGAACGGAGGAAAGCAGAGGGAAAATAACATAGATACGGAAATGAGAGATGTGGAGAGTAGAGGGAGAGAAATGAAAGAGACAGAGGAGAGAAGAAAGTGAAGTTGATGATGAAGAAGAAGAAGAAGAAGAGGAGGAGGAAGATGAGAAAGATGGATACAAGGAGAGAGAGAGGGAGGCATGGGGTGAAGGAGGAGAAAAGACTGGAGAGGAAAAGCGGAGGAAAGAGGAGAAGAAAACGTGGAAGAAAATGAGAGAAGAGAAAGTGTATGAGGGGTAGAGAAGAAAGAAAAGAGCAAGAAAAAATGGGGAAGAAGAGGCAAATGGAAAGATGGAAGATAAGGGGAAGAGGAGGGAAGGGGAGGAAGAGTAAGAGGTAAGGGGGAGACAAAAGGCGGAGGTTGAGGAGGAGGAGGGAAGGTGGAGGAAAGGGGAGAGATTGGAGGAAAAAATTATGGAGGGGAGAGAGTGCCTTTCCACCCTCCCCTCACTTCATATCTCCACCTCCCTCCTTCCACCTCCTGTTTATTGTATTCTATTCTTAGTTCATGCTTTCCCCTCTCCACTTTCTCCTTTTTTCCATGTTTTTTTTTTTCTCTCTCTCTCTCTCTCTCTCTCTCTCTCACACACACACACACACACACACACACACACATTTAATACACTCTTGTTCATTAGCGTGTGTTTGAGAGAAAAAAAAATCGCACTACCTAGAATCTCTCTCTCTCTCTCTCTCTCTCTCCCCAAAACGAAAATGAGCTGCGTCAAAAACAAGGCAAGATAATTAATAAGATCAGAGTTTTATTTTATTTTTTTTAATCTGACACTTTATGTGGTAATTTTGATTGACATATAGTTCTCCCCTTTGGGGCTAAGATGCAAATGAATGTGTTTGAATGGATGAGTAAATGGAGAGTGAGTCGTCCTGTCTCGGCTACCTCCCTTTCCTTGGGGGAAGCAGCCTAGGTATATAGATAGATAGATATAGTTATTGATAGACAGGTAGATAATTGGATAGATACACAGGTAGACAGGTATATAGGTAGGTAGAGAAGTAGGCAGAGGAATGGATGGTTAGGTAGGCAGGTAGATAGATAAATTTAAAGATAAGGGAGGTTGATGCTGAGAGAGAGAGAGAGAGAGAGAGAGAGAAAGAGAGAGAGGTGAGCAGCATCCATCCAATCAATATGCATTATTTCACTCATTTTTGTGTATCTTCATCTCTTCCATCCATCAATATGACCAGTCCGTGTGTGTGTGTGTGTGTGTGTGTGTGTGTGTGTGTGTGTGTGTGTGTGTGTGTGTGTGTTTCTGTGTGTGTTTCTGTGTGTGTTTGATCGTCCTTTCATCGCTCATGCCCGTAAGGAGTCTGTCTGTCTATGTGTCTGTTTGTTTCTGTCTATCTCTTTGTCTGTGTGTCTGTCTGTTCATCTGTTCAACTCTGTCACCCCATTCAACCATCCAAGCAACCATCCTCCCATCCTTGCATCCTCCCTCATCGTCCATTCTTCCAACTAATTCTCCTTCCTTCCCTCCTTCCATCCTTACTTTCATCCATCCTTTCATCCATCTATCCAATCGATCTTCCTTCATTTTCCCGTCCATTCGCCAATCCATCCATCCATCCATCCATCCATCTACCTACCTACCCATCCATCCACCCATCCCTCCCTCCATCCGTCCTTTTCCTACCTAGAGGCGTGGCCATAGAAGTACAGTAATGAGAGAGAAGATGAGGGTAGGAGAGAGCAAAACACCTCCCTAAATTGTATCTCTCATCTTCCACGATCTACCTCTATCTATCTGTCTATCTGCGTGGAGGTGTTCTGTGGGAAGTAATCACAGAGTAGATGAGGTGGGTAAGAGCAGAATACCTCTCTCTCTCTCTCTCGTCTACCTCCTCACCTTTGTATTTGCCTCTCTACCTGTCATCTCTTCTTATCTACCTCTGTCTCTGCATCTGTCTGTGCTTCTACCTCTTCTTTACATTTGCCTTTACCCATTTAAATATCAGTATTGTATCCCTCTGCCTGTCATCAGCATTTTATAACTACCTGTCTTCTAATTTACCTGCTTGGGCAAATTACCTTCTGCCACGAGTTCCATATCAACACATGTCTCTACCTATATTGACCTTTCTTCCCCTTGTACCTCCTTACCTATCTGTCTGTCTTTCTATCTATCTATCTATCTATCTATCTATCTATCTACAGTATATATGTATCTATCTATCTGGCCACCTTTTCCTAATTACACCTGCTTATTGCTCATTACCTGTCAGTCTATTGTTTGTCTTTTACGTTACCTGGTTGTGCATGTATTTTCTTGACTTATTTCATGCTGCTGTTTTACTGTAAAGAAAGAAAGAATCAAAGGCTGAAAGCACGCAAAATTTTATCGCTCCAGCAAAAACAAACCATAGTGATTACGCCTTTTATTTCATTACCAGATTTTTCCCTTCTTATTTATCCTTGGTTTGGCTATTTATTTTTTTTTTTTACGTATTTCGTCCTAGAAACGTGGCATATTGATTTGTTGTATTTTCAAGTGTGTGTGTGTGTGTGTGTGTGTGTGTGGAGGGGGTCAATCACTAGTTACTTCAGTCCCTCTCCATCCGTGAGGTGATCAAGACTTTTACACACACACACACACACACACACACACACACACACACACACACACACACACACACACACACACACACACACACACACACACACACACACACACACGGGTAAGTGAGCGAGGGTTGTGTATAGAGGAAGGATCGAGCAGGAGACAGGAAACCCAGAATTTTAACTCAATAGCCCTTGATATTAAAGTGTGTGTATGTGTGTGTGTGTGTGTGTGTGTGTGTGTGTGTGTGTGTGTAACGGCTCACGCACACACAGACGCGTAGTTACAGAGAGAGAGAGAGAGAGAGAGAGAGACGTTCATCCACACTCTTACGTGAAGATATATATGTAAGGGTAAACACATGTGCGTGCAGCCGGACTTATATAAGCAGTGTCTCGTAGTTACACACACACACACACACACACACACACACACACACACACACACACACACACACACACACACACACACACACACACACACACACACACACACAGCAAAAGCACATACATAACTACATACACAAGTACACACAATGGCATGTCTAATCAGGCAAATGTAGGTGGAAAATAGCAAGAACGTACACACAGAGCAAGCACACACACACACACACAGGCTAGACCGGGCGGCAAATAACTGCGCACACACAATAACACACACACAAAATCCGGTACACAAACACGCACACAAATGCACATACAGGCACGGGCATGAGAGTGTTCCCTTGTGGTGCCTGGAAAGAGTGCCAGAGTGCCTGAGGGGCCTGGGGAGGGGGAGGGGGAAGGAGAGGGGGAGGGTGAGGGTGAGGGTGAAGGAGGGGTAGAAGGAGGGAAATGGAAAGGGGGAGAAATGGAAGGAAGGGGAGAGGGAGGGGTAGAAGGAGGGAGAGGGGGAGGAGGAGGGGGAGTTTTGGAAGGAAGGGGAGAGCAGGGGGTAATGGATTGCTGTTCCCTCCTCTATCCTTCCCCCTCCCCTTCCCGTCTCTTCTCTCTCCTTCCCTTCTCTTCACTTTCCTTCCCCCTTCTTCCTTTCTCCTTCCTTTCCTTCCCTCCGTCGTGGTGGTGGACAGGGGCGCCTTCTCGTGGTGGCACTGATACAACAGGGCGGCTCCACTATCCTCTTATACAAGCGTCTCTCAATGTCCTTCCTATACCCCGAAAGGAGGATGGTGGACCACAGCAGGAGGACCTCAGCCTGCAGTCCACTGGGTTCACGTTTAGATGAGCCTGGGGTTAAAACTACTCCGTCCTAATTCTTTTATTATTATTATTATTATTGTTTTTTGAGAAATAGGGATGAGATTTTGAGAAGTAAGGATGAGAAAATTGTATCTTCATACGTGCCATGTTGTTCCTGGAAAAAAATAATGTTGATTTTGAAAAGAAAATTGTCGTAATAGTTTTTCTGTTTATTTATCTGTATTTTATAATATTATTGTTTTATATATTTATTAAGGATTATCTAGGTATGTGAAGATATGTCAAAGTTTGTTGAGGTATGTCAAGGTATGTTAAGGTGTGTCAAGGTATGTCAAGGTATGTTACGGTGAGTCAAGGTATGTCAAGGTGTGTCAGGGTATGTTAAGATGTGTCAGGGTATGTCAAGGTATTTTAAGGTATGTCAAGGTATTTTAAGGTATGTTAAGATGTGTCAAGGTATGTCAAGGTATTTTAAGGTGTGTCAGGGTATGTCAAGGTATGTTAAGGTATGTCAAGGTATTTTAAGGTATGTTAAGATGTGTCAAGGTATGTCAGGGTATGTTAAGGTGTGTCAGGGTATGTCAAGGTATGTTAAGGGGTGGAGGTATATATAGCCAAGGCAACGGTGAGGTGGTGATGTGATTAGAGAGTGTGCGTTGATGAGAGAGAGGTTACGACCTGTGAGAGAGGGAGGGATGGAGGGAGGAGAGGGGAAGTGAGGGAGGGGAAAAGATGATAGAAGATGGAAGGAAAGGAGGGGAGGGGAGGGAGGGGAGAAGAGAAGAGGAGAGGAACCGTGAGGAGGGAAGAATGGAGAGAAAAGAGGAAACGAGAGAGAATGAAAAAAGAAAGAAGGAATAATGAGAGTGGAAACGTGAGGGACAAACGAGGAGACAAGATGGGAGAGAATGATGAGAGAGGAGAATGAATGGTGATGATGATGATGGTGAAATTAGAGAGCATGTGCTTTGATGAGAGTGGTTACGATCGTTGACGGGGTGTTTGTTTGCCGGGGTAATGACGTCCTGATGTGTGGGTCAGAGGGAGAGGAAAGAAGAGAGGATGGAGGAGAAATGAGAGGAGAGGAGTAAGAAGGAGTGGAGAGGAGAAGGCAGAGGATGAGAAGGGAGGAGAAGGAGAGATAAGAAGTGAAAGGAAAGGGTATGTGAGGAGAGGAGAAGAGAAGGAAAGTTGGGAGAGGAGAGAAGGGGGAATTACAGAAGAAATGAGTGGGAAAGAAAAGAAAGATGACATATGAGATGAGATGGCAAGAGAAGAAGTAGTAATAAGGAGTGATAGAGAGTGTAGTGTTATGGTATGTGATGTGATGAGAATGGGGCAGCATAGCATGGGTGAGAGGGTATTTGCATGTTGATGTGATGGTGAATAGTGGTGCTGCCTTGATTACAGAGAGTGAGAAGGAGAGGAGAGGAGAAGAGAAGAGAAGAGAGAGGAGAGGAGAGGAGAGTTTTATAAAGACCGTTAGAAGTATGGGGCTTAATTTCCGTTTGCGTATTTACTTTTAATTATCCACCACCACCACCACCACCATCACCACCACAACAACAACATCAACAACAGCAACAACAACAGTAACAACCTTAGTCCCTTCTACAGGCACAATCACAACAATCTTAGTAACCCACCGACGTAAAAAAAAAATACTCACAATAAAAGCCTCTCTCTCTCTCTCTCTCTCTCTCTCTCTCTCTCTCTCTCTCTCTCTCTCTCTCTCGGGCTTGATAGAAAACGGGTGCAATGCAAGAGCGGCGCTACAAAGAACGATTACGGTACGATGGGAAGTAATGCGAAAATAAAGGGAAAAAATGGTGCAATAAAGAGGGGAGTGAGGGGAGGGAGAAATGGACCGTGAGAGAGCCTGAAGGGAACGATGGAGGGAATATATATATATATATATATATATATGTGTGTGTGTGTGTGTGTGTGTGTGTGTGTGTGTGTGTGTGTGTGTGTACAGAGAGAGAGAGAGAGAGAGAAGATGGGAAGGTAGTAAAGGAAGGGAGGGACGGGAGGAGAGTAGGATGTGAGATAAGGAGGAAAGTATAGGGAAAGAGGGAGGGAGGGAGGGAGAGAGGGAGGGAGGAATTGGAGTGAGAGAGAAGGTGGTAGCGGGAGAGGGAGGGAGGGAAGGGAGAATAACAGGGTGGGATGTAACGAGGAAGGTAGGGAATGAGGTAGGTGGGGAGGAAGGTAGGGAGGGATTAGAAAGAGAGAAAAATGGAGCAAAGAGGAAAACAGAAGTAGAGAAGGAGGAAGGGAGGAATAAGAGAGAGAGAGAGAGAGAGAGAGAGAGTATAACCTCCTCACGTCACTGCAAATCTCACTGAGAGAGGTGATGACATTTATATATATATATATATATATATATATATATATATATATATATATATATATATATATATATATATATATATATATATATTAATAAAAAGTATATTCTTTTTTTATTCATTCTGATGTAAGCACGACATATCAACCTGCTCAGAACGATGACGTATTTTTATATATTAACCCTTCACTATGATGACGTTTCTCTCTCTCTCTCTCTCTCTCTCTCTCTCTCTCTCTCTCATACGGCTAAGCTCCGGTACAAGCCATTTGATGTAGGGATAATTTTGTGTTAGAGATATTTAGTTTATCTGGTTGTACAGATAGATAGATTGACAGATAGATAGATGGATAGAGAGAGAGAGAGAGAGAGAGATAACGGGGTCGGATAAAGAAAATTGGTTAAGGGTAGAGAGGAAGAGAGAAAAGGAAAGAAAGGAAAGGAAGAAGGAAAAAGGGAGGAAAGGGGAAATGAGGAGGGAGGAAAGAAGAGGGAAGCATGGATGAATAAGAGGATTGAGATGAGGACTGGGGAGGAAGAAGGGAGGAGGTGAGGAAATAGGAGGAGAAGGAGGTGGAGGGAGGGAGAAGAGAGGAAAAAGGAGGGGGAGGAGTTGGAGGAAAGTAGAGAGAAGGGCAAACTGACAAGAAGGTAGGGTGGAGGGGAATGGAGATGAGGGAGGAAGGGAAAACGTGGAAGGTAAGGAGTTGGAAGAGAATGGAGGGAAGAAAAAAGGAGAGAGAGAGAGAGAGACTGCATATGAAAGAGGGAGGGAAGGAAAAAATATATTGAGAGGAGATTCCTAGACACGAGCGAAAGAGAGAGAGAGAGAGAGAGAGATTTTCTGGCTGGTTCGTCCTTATTATTAAAAGAAAAACTTGCCCTCTAATTACAGAAGTTTGACCCCAGTAATATGGTGACGATTTTTTCATTTTATTTTTCATTTTTTTGATTTTTCATTTTATTTTTCATTTGTTTGGATTTCATTTTTTCATTTTTTTGGATTTTTTCGTTTTATTTCTTTTTTTTTATTTTGCATTTTTTGGATTTTTACATATTATTTTGCATTTTTTGGATTTTCTTATTTTTTTGTCTTCTGTTTTTTTTAATTTCATTTTTCGTTATCTGGATTTTTCATTTTGTTTATCTTTTCCTTTATTTTTCATTTCTTTCTTTTGTTCTTTTTTTTATTTATTTTTTTTTTTTTATTTTTTTTACCACGGAAGACACATGGGGTTATGAAGGGGTTAATGGAGACCTAAATAATTCCATGTCTATAATATATATAATTCTTTAAAGCTAGATTTAGAGAGAGAGAGAGAGAGAGAGAGAGAAGGGTACTCGGAATGAAAGGGCTAAGAACTGACCCTCCGCCAATGAGACGTACAGGAAAAATGGGAGAAGCAGGACCTATGATTGTGTATATATTTGAAAATTTGGATGTATTACGAAAATTATTTACGGAGTTCATCTGAGAAAGACTTGTAAACTCTCCTCTCCCTCCCCGCCTTCTCTTTCCCTTCCTTCCTCTCTTGCTACTCCCCACGTCCCCCCTTACCCCCCCCTTCTCTTCCCTAACTCTCTTCCATCCTCCCTTGCCCAAGCCTTCCTCCCTCTTTTTCTATTTTCCCTCCCCTCCTCCCCAACCATCTCTCTCTCTCTCTCTCTCTCTCTCTCTCTTCCCGTAACTCCCCGCAATTTCCTCCACTTCCAGTTTACTCTCTCTTTCTCTCCTTACTCTCCCTCACTCCTCCCTCTCATTCTCTTAAACAGCTTCGTTTTTTCTTTCCTCCGTTTTCCACCTTGTATATCCATTCTCTCTCTCTCTCTCTCTCTCTCTCTCTCTCTCTCTCTCTCTCTCTCTCAGGTAAAACAGGTAATCATCTGTTTTTCCTTTGTAATTATCTATGGACGGGTTCTGTCTCATTTTTTCTGTTCAGTTCGTCAGTCGTTTCAGCTGATTATTATTATTATTATTATTATTACTCTTATTATTTTGTTATTATTGTTGTTCTTGCTGCTGCTGTTGTTGTGTTGCTGTTGTTATCAAGAACACCACATTCCGTGGAGTTTTTATTGACATTGTTGATTTTATTATTATTATTATTATTATTTTTTTTTTTTTTTTTTTTTTTTTTTATTTTTTTTTTTTTGAGTAGGGGAAGATCCAGAAGGTTGACATTCCAAGACCATTCGGGATAGACTTGCAATATTCAGGAGTGATGTGTCTTGGTTGCTGGCTTCTTTTGGCACATTTTTCCCCAAGCCTTAGTGCCGTCTGTCATTTTTGCTATTTTTCCAACTTTTACACTCCTGCGCAGCCAAAACTACGAAATCGATTAATTTGCAAATATTTCAGTATGCAGTCATCAGCATATACTAGTGCACCTGGGTATTGATATTGAGGTCCAACGAGTACTTTTTGAGATATTGAGGAAAATCAAAATGGCCACCTCATTCCTGAAAATGCTAAATCGGAAAGTATTTGGCCGATTTTGACCAAACTCGGTGGAAAGGTGGTTGGTCATGAGTGAACATGATTTGCATATTATGAATGACCTGGACCTTGATCTCAAGGTTACAGGTCAAAATCCGTGAAAATTTTTGAGTCATGCCATAAGTCCCTTAATATTAGGTCTGCAGTGATAACAAAACTATTTTCATCTGGAATATGGAGTTCTTTGAATATTACTTTTGCAGTTTCAGAATTCAGTTATCATCATCATCATCATCATCATCATCATCCCCCCCTGGGGGTAGGGGGGTTTTCAAGAATACTCCCCCAGTATCCCTGCTTGTCGTAAAAGGCGACTAAAAGGGTTGGCGGAGGGTTAGTGCCCCTCCCCGGAAAACAACTAACTAAAAAAACAAACAAGAAGCCTCGGACAAGGAATGACCAAACGTTGACGACCCAGGACCGGACAAAGGACTTGGTAATGTGTACATGGAATGTAAGAGGAGCGAATGATGAGGTGAAAGAGAGAGAGATTGTCCAGGTGCTTGAGGATGCGAAAGTGGATGTATGTGGAATAACTGAAACAAAATGGAGAGGAGAAAGTGTGAGAGAATGGGAGTATGGATGGGGTATATGTGCAGGAGTAGATGAGAATGAGAGGGCAAAGGAAGGAGTGTGTATAGTTGTGAGTAAAAGATGGAAGAAGAGCATAAGACAGTATGGATCAGTTGGGTCAAGGATTGTGTGGGTAAAGTTGAAAGTTGGAATACAAATGTGGGCGATTGTGTGTGTGTATGCGCCAACGCAAGATCGTGCTAGAAGAGTGAGAGAAGAGTTCTGGACAAATGTGGAAGTGTGCATGGAAAAGTTTGGAAGGAGTGAGAGAGTGTTTTTGATTGGTGATATGAATGGTAAAGTTGGTAATGTGAAGGTGGATGGAATAGTTGGTGAGTGGGGTGTGCCTGCTGAGATAGATGAGAATGGGAGTGCGCTAGTGGACATTTGTGCTGGGAGGGGGTTGGTAATAGCCAATACCCTCTTCAGGCATAAAATGATCCACAGGTATACATGGCGAGTGATGAGAAGGGTGGGTGGTGAACTGAATGAAAGGAAGGCAATGATTGATTATGTGTGTGTGGATGAAAGGATGCAAAGATGTGTAAAGGATGCAAGAGTGTATAGAGGTTGGGGGAGTGGACTTTCTGACCACTACTTGGTGGTGGCCAGAATTAGGTTGCAAGTAAGATGGAGGAATAGAAGAAGGGAAAGACGAGAGGAAGGAGTAGTTGCAAGGAGAGTGGAAAGGTTACAAGAGGATGAGAAAAAGGCAGAGTATAAGAGAGAAGTGGAGGAACGATTGGGCAAATATGAATTGGAGCAGATGGGAGACGTGGAAGGTGTGTGTAAGATATTTACAGAAGAAATATGTGCAGCATGTGATGTGGTGTGTGGAAGGAAGAGAAGACGGAGGGGGTGCAAGGAACAGCGTGGTGGACTGAAGAGGTGAAACAGGCTGTGGCACAAAAGAAGAAAGCATACAATGAATGGATGAGAAATAGGGGCGTGGAAGAAGTTGAGAGGCGGAAGAGAGAGTTATATGTGGAAAGGAAGAGAGAGGTGAAAAGATTAGTAAGAGAGAGTAAGAAGAGAGTGGATGAGGAATTTGGAAGGAATTTGAGTGTAAAGTGGAGGGACTGTAAGAAAATGTTCTGGAGAGAAGTGAAAAGAGTAAGACAGGGTGGAAGTGAAGTTAGCAGGGGAGTGAAAGATAAAAATGGTAGATTACTAGTGGAGAAGGGAGAAAAAGTGAGCAGATGGAGAGAACACTTTAAGGAATTGTTGAACGTGGAGGATGGAAGTAATGCGAGTATAAGTGGCTGGGGAATGGCTGGAAGAAGGAGGGAGGTGAGAAGACAGGAAGAAATCAGTAGGATGGAAGTTGTGGAAGCAATGAAGAAAGTTAAATCGGGGAAAGCCGCAGGAATTGATGGAGTGTGTGGTGAAATGCTGAAGCATGGGGGAGAGATAGTAGTAGAATGGATGTGGAAGATGTGCAGATTGGCCTGGGAGGAAGGTAGAGTCCCGGAGGATTGGAAGTCAGGTATAATTATTCCCTTGTACAAAGGAAAAGGGGAAAAAGAAGTGTGTGGTAATCATAGGGGCATTTGTCTTCTTAGTATAATAGGAAAAGTGTATGGTAGGTTACTTATAGACAGAGTTAGAGAAAGAACAGAGAAATTAGTTGGAGAAGAACAGGGAGGCTTTAGGAAGGGAAGAGGTTGTGTAGATCAGATATTCATTCTTAGATCTTTAGTGGAAAAGTTTCTAGAGAAGGGAAAGAAGTTGTATGCGGCTTTCATGGATTTGGAGAAAGCATATGACAGGGTGGATAGACAAGGATTGTGGAAAGTGTTAAGAATATATGGAGTAGATGGGAAGTTGTTGAATGCTGTGAAGAGTATGTACGATGGTGCGAAGGCTGCAGTGCGTGTGGATGGTGAACTAAGTGAATTTTTCTCTGTGAAAGTTGGTTTGAAACAGGGATGTGTCATGTCTCCATGGTTGTTCAATCTGTACATGGATGGGGTAATAAAAGAGGTACAAGGTAGGGTAGTGGATGTTGGAGTGGCCCTGGTGAGAGAGGATAGTGTTTGGAAACTCCCTGTACTGTTGTTTGCAGATGATACTGTGTTGTTGAGTGAAGACGAAGGGGAGCTGCAAGGCTTGGTGGATGAGTTTGAGAGAGTGTGTAAGAAACGGAACCTAAAGGTGAATGTAGGGAAGAGTAAATTGATGGTCTTTGAGAGAGGTGAAGTCAGTGAATGTACAGCGAGGTTGGATGGTGAGGAATTGGAAAATGTGAGTACATTTAAGTATTTGGGTAGTGTGATGAGTAAGGATGGAGGTTTGGAGGGTGAAGTGCTTGAAAGGGTACAGCAGGGAAGAAAGGTTGCTGGTTCCTTAAAAGCAGTGATAAGAAACAGGGAAGTGAGCATGGAAGTAAAAAAGTTACTACATGACAGTATTGTGATACCAACTCTAACGTACGGAAGTGAAGCTTGGACATTGTTGGAAGGACACAAGTCAAGAGTGAGAGCAGTGGAAATGAGTTATTTTAAGAGGAGCCTGTGGAGTCACGTGGAGAGACAGGCTGACGAATGAGGATATAAAGGAGCGTTGTGGTGTGGATGTGGATGTGATAGGAAGCGTTGTGAGGAACACACTGAGGTGGTTTGGCCACGTGGAGAGGATGGAGGGTGAAAGATTGACGAAGAGAGTGTATGTGAGTGAGGTGGAGGGTGGAAGATTGAGGGGGAGACCGAGGATGAGATGGAGGGATGGGGTGGAGAGGTATATGAGAGAGGGGGGTGTGAGTTGGGAGCAGGGCAGTGAAATGGCGGGGGACAGGGCGACTTGGAGGCGATTTGTTTGTGGCCACCCCAAACGGGATTGAGGCGTCTGGCAATAGATAGATAGATAGATTATTATTATTATTATTTTTATTATTATTATTATTATTTTTATTATTATTACCCTGGGCTCATCTGTAAGTGAAGGCTGTGGACAACAGAAGGGCGGCCAGTTCAGTTGGTCGCTCTCGGTACCCTTTTGTTGACGCTATGTTGAAGGACTCTTTGTTGTGATGGTGTGGTGGGTGAGATGAGTTAGTGTTCATTACTTATTTACACACAACCTTATTTACGTATTTACTCATCTATTTACTCACTCGGTTTCTTACATCAGCTAGAGACTTTCAGCTCCCTGTTCTCACGCTTAGGCAGGTCTGGGGCAAAGATGAATAAACTTGAAGAACTTACATTTCCAGTACACTTAAGAATTCAGAAGTCTCCCCAGTAATTTCTTCTCAGTAGACGTGGTGATATGGAAAATGGATGGAGTTGTTTACAGGTCTGATTGCTCTGTCTTGCTTTGTGTGTGTGTGTGTGTGTGTGTGTGTGTGAGAGAGAGAGAGAGTTACGGTTGTGAGAAAACTTGGAACTGAAACTGAGATAAAGAGAGAGTAAAGAGAGGAAGTGGGCTTGGGAGAGAGAGAGAGAGAGAGAGGAGGGGGAAAGGAGAGTCTGCCGTGTAAGTAGCTTTTCTTTTGTTCACTATCTTTCACCATCTCTCTTTTCTCTCTTTCGTATCTTTTTTCTTTATTTCCCCACCAGTTATCGTATTTTCTTTTCTTTTTCACATTTTCTCTCTTTGTTTCTTTCTCACATCAATCCAGTTTTCCTCCTCCTCCTCCTTCTCCGCCTCCTCCTCCTCCTCCTCCTCCCCTCCTCCGTCGTTACTTTCTCGTATCTCACATTCCCACACCATACTCCTTTTATATTTCTCTCTCTCTCTCTCTCTCTCTCTCTCTCTCTCTCTCTCCTTCCATTCAACTCTCGTACCCTGCTTCTCTCCCCCCCTCCCTCTCTCACTTTTTTCATCCTTCCTTCCATTTCATTTTTCTCTCTTCCTCCCCTCCCCTCCCCTCCCCTCCCCTCCCCTCTTTTTCCTTCCTCCTCCCTTTCCTGTCACTTCATTGCCTTATGTGAGTTGGTTGGTAAGTAGATAGACAAGCTTACAGGGAGAGGAGAACCTAAGTAAGTAGGCACTGGGAGAAAAAGCTGTGAAGTAGGTAGGTAGGTAGATGGGTAGGTAGGTTGGCAAGTAGGTGGATGGGTAAGCAGGTAGGCGGGTTGGTAGGTAGGTAGGTAGGTAGGGAAAATGTAGGTAGGTAGGTAATTAGGGAAAGTGGAGGGAAGTAGGCGTTTAGGTAGGTAAGTAGATAAAGAGGTATGCAGACAGAAGAGGAAGAGGAGAGAAGAAGAGAGAAAGAAAGAATAAGAGGAATGAGAAGTACCGGCAAAGGAAGTTGAGGAAGGAAAGGGAGAGAGAGAGAGAGGGAAGGAGGAGGAGGAGGAGGGAGGAGCAAGTTCAGGTCAGTGCGCATGGGCCCTGTGAGATAGTTCAGCCTCTCTCACTCTCTCACAGTCCCTCTCACACCGCCTTGCCGCCCAGTCAGTCCCTCTCTCACTCCGCGGTCAAGGTCTCAGCCGGTCAAGGAGGCAGACGGTCACACAGCCGGTCAGGAGGAGGAGTTAGTCAGTCGAAATATAAATAAATAAATATCAGCCACTCGAAAATTTCCATGAAACTAAAATCACTGAAACTTTTTTGGACAATTTAAACTTTTTTTTCGAACTTTGGAAAAAAAAAAAACATATAACCTTATAACTTGAAAAAAATTTTAAACTGAAGGAGAATTTACTTTTGAAAGTATTGAAACTAAAAAAATTTTTTTTTTTTTTTGGGCTAGTAACTTTTTTTTTTTCGAACTTTGGAAAAAAAAATGTAACCGAGAAACTTGAAACTTTAGACATTTTGAACTTCTGGAAATTTGAAACAGGAAAATATAAAACTTTTGAAAAATTGAACTATTGAAAATTTGAAAGTTTTGAATATATGAAACTTCTGAATATTTAAACTTTTGAAAATTTGAAACTAAAAATTGGAACTTTTCGTAACCTTGAAAACTGAGAAAATTTTGAAAATTTTGGAACTTTGAGTCGCCTTGTTTCATTGACTCGAAAAACCATGACCCGAAGCACTGACGAAACGATATGAAACGCCCGAAGGAAACAGGGAAAAGAAACTGAACGAAATGTAAACAAAACCTTCACGTAAAGAAAAAAAAAGTACTTTGACGAAAAATAACAAAAAATAATGACGATAAAAAGACCAATAAATGAGTTAGAGGTTAGAAATTGATTAATAAACTGCTTTGTATATATTTTTTTCCTCGGTAAAGTATTAGACACTTTATCTCTTAAGTGTGTGTGAAAAGTGGAGGTGGTTACTTAAATAAAACACTTAAGTCTCTACGTTTTCTAAGACTGATTACTTGGAAAGACTTCAGGTGGTTTGACAGTAAGTGTGTTTTTAAGTGTTATAAGTGCTTGGGTTTGGTTACGGACACTTTAGATAGATTATGTACTGTTACTTATAAGAGAGCTTCGGTACTTATAAAATAGTCTTGGTAGTGTTGCGTAAAAATAATCTTCGGTACAGCTACTTATAAAAAGCTTCGGTTCTGCTACTTATAAAAGAGCTTGGTAATGTTACTTATGAAATCGCTTCGGTACTCGTACGTAAAAAAACTTCGGCACTTCTAATTATAAAAGAGCTTTGGTACTGTTACTTACAAGAGCTTCAGTACCGCTTCTTATGAGAGAGCTTTGGTACCGCTGCTTATAAAAGAGCTGTACTAGTTACTTATAAGATTAGTGAGGGAGAAGGATACTGGTCATATCCTCCTGTTGAGTACCTAAACTACTTAAATAATTCTAACACTACAGCTTCTACTGCTACTACTACTACTACTATTGCTGCTACTACTACTACTGCTGCTACTACTACTGCAACTACTACTACTACAACTACTACTACTACTACCACCACACTTGCCCTCGCATCGGCTGTTCCTCCACACCTGTTGAATCAGAGGTGAGTTAGAGAGAGAGAAAGAGAGGGAGAGAGAGAGAGAGAGAGAGAGAGAGAGAGAGAGAGAGAAATTGTGTATTTTTGTGGTACGTTCCTTAAGACCCCTTAACTTTCACGTGTGTGTGTGTGTGTGTGTGTGTGTGTGTGTGTGTGAGAGAGAGAGAGAGAGAGAGAGAGTTGTCCATTTCTCTTAGATGAAATACCAAATACAGTATAATCATCTCCCACACTTTACCTGTCAGTCTCCTTTTCTTCATCTATATAACCTGTCACTTTCTCCCTCCCCCCAAATGTCTCCTGTATCTATCTCCCTGTCTATCTCTCTCTCTCCCCCTCCCAGCTTTTCTCTCCCCATCTTATCTCCCCCTCTGACCCCATCCTCTCCCCTTCAATAACGTCATAGATAAGGGAGTCAAGACCTCTTCTGTATCTGGGGAAATGATGAGAGGGGTGGTGGTGGCTGCGATAAGAGGGGGGATAGTGTGTGTGTGTGTGTGTGTGTGTGTGTGTGTGTGTGAGAGAGAGAGAGAGAGAGAGAGAGCAGATATGTCTTAACTGGAAAAAATCGTCATCATTATCATCATCATCATTTCCTTCACACCCTCTCCAAGCAGTATCAGATCCAAATAGGAATGAGGTCAAGGGCTGCTATGTGAAGGACGGGAGACCAAGTAGAAGATAGTTTAGGGCTGTGAATTTCCTTTGTAGTCTTTGTCAGATTTTCTCCTTGATCCCATAGCCTTTCCACGTCTTCAGCTTTCCCATATACTGAATAAAATCGTCTGGCGCTAAGAATAAATACTCTGCTACGTCCATTGCCTGGGAAAACGCGAACCCCTTCACTGCGAGAGCACAAGCTGAATTAGAGAGCACCCAGAGAGCGCATACCCCCGCCAACGCCATTACTGTTAGATCAGATTTAGTGCTGTGGTTTCTGTTTCCTGCCAGACGAATACTTTTACGGTCTCACGTAGCCAGTTAAATCTACGGTTCTAGCCTGCCGTGTTTAAATAATATCAGTGAGCGTATACCTCCGCCAGTGCCGATAAAGTTTACCTGTATGATTTCCTGCATCCGGATCCACCTCAGAATTTAATCAACTCTTCCTTGACCCACTGCCCTCCTGTCCTCCAAATTTAATTAAAATCCGATGGCAGCTTTTTGAGATCTTCCGCCCAGACAGACAGACAAACGACAGACGCGGGTGAATACACAACCCTCTCCAACACCGTGAGTGGAGTAAATAAAATCGTCTGGCGGTAGAGAGAGAGAGACAGACAGATAGACAGAGACAGGGAGAAAGAGAGAGAGAGAGAGAGAGAGAGAATCGTGCTAAGCGCTTCTACAGAGACCTTACAATCTCTTCACAACTTGAGGGCTCGTTTAAGCTGACTAAAATCGTCTGAGGGAGCTAAAACGTAGTGTAATAATCGCCATCTTGCTTGAGGGATTACTGGGGATTTGTATACTGTCTTGGCCACGTCAGGTCTCGCCCAAGCTGAATAAAATCGTCTGGAGGCAGTGAGAATAATATAAGAGAATTAATAAGTAAATTCCCCTCCATACGAAATGACTCCCTTAAGCTGAATAAAATCGTGTGTGTGTGTGTGTGTGTGTGTGTGTGTGTGTGTGTGTGTGTGTGTGTGTGTGTGTGTGTGTGTGCGTGTGTGTATGTGTGTGTGTGTGGTGGGATTAAAAAAATCATGGTTTACCTTTGCACTTAATTTGTGTTGACTTAGGGGATGTCATCTAAAAAACAACAACAACAACATCAACAAAAGTCACATGTTTTCGCGGTCATTTACCTTCGCGTCCACAGCACAGGTGAAATGAGGTTAGTTGACTGGTTCTCGATTTACACACACACACACACACACACGCACACACACACACACACACACACACACACACACACACACACACACGCACACGCACGCACACACACACACACACACACACACACACACACACACACACACACACACACACACACACACACACACAACTCTCCTTTCACTCTCCCTTCCTTCACACACACACACACACACACCTCTCCTTTCACTTTCCCTTCCTCCACACACACACACACACACACACACACACACACACACGTTTTCTGCAGAGGGGTACAATTATATTTACCCTGTATTGTAGCTGTCATCTCTCACATTACACTGCGTCTTCCCAAACTCAGGTCACGCACATGTCAGTCCTCGGGGCTTGGCTTGTATTTCCTAGACGGTTTATTTCCTAGATGGTTTGCTTCCTTGACGGTTTATTTCGTTGGCGGTTTGTTTCCTAGACGGTTTATTTCCTAGTGGTTGTATTTCCTAGATGGTGTATTTCCTTGGCGATTTATTTCCAAGACGGTGTATTTCCTAGATGGTTTGCTTCCTTGACGGTTTATTTCCTAGATGGTTTGCTTCCTTGACGGTTTATTTCTTAGATGGCTTGCCTCCTTGACGGTTTATTTCCTAGACGGTTTATTTCTCAGACGGTTTATTACCTCCGCAAACGAATTTGGACGAGGTTATGTATTCACCTTTTTGTTTGTCCACACGATGTCTTCAAAAGTTCTCAATGATGTTCAATTTCCTAGATAGCTTATTTCCTAGATAGCTTATTTCCTGGGTAGCTCATTTCCCAGATAGTTTATTTCCTAGACTGCTAATTTCCTAGATAATTAGGCTAATATCCTAGATAGTGTATAATCTTCGTCATTTTATTCTTTCTGCCGCCAGTCGATTTTTTTCTACCTGTTTGAAAAAAAATCGAAATAAAAGTTTAATATTGAGGACCACATTTCTGGCGCACAGGAGGCTTCGTTGCAACTATTCCATTGCTATTTATTTATTTGTTTTGCATATTACTCATTAGCATTATTTTCTTTGGTATTTGTTATTCTTATCTTTGTTATTTGTTACTATTCATATCTTTGTTATTTGTTATAATTCTTATCTTTGTTCTTACTCATTAACATTTTTATCTTTATTATATTTGTTGTTTTACTCATTAACATCCATATCTTTTTATTTTTTTTTAATATTGACATAAGAACATACAAGAGGATACCGAAGTGCAATGTCAAGAATAAATCACTTAAGAAGAGGTGTTCAGACGTCCCCAAAAACCACTTACAAAAAAATACCACCCTAAAAATATAAATAATGAGGGTCCCCAAAAATTGACATTATTTTTTTGCTAGAGTTCGTATCAGTTTTCATTTTGTCTTTTAAGTATCGAAAAAAATCAGAAGTTTGTAAAAAAAAAAAAAAAAAAATGAAAATGAAGTAGTATAGATTTTTGGTGGGTTGAAATTAGTCTCTTTTGGAAGGTTGAAAAGTAGATGGGTATTTTAACTCCCTAATTCGAAGTTTGATTGTATTAGTGAGAATTACGATGATGATGATGATGGTGATGGTGGTAGTGATGGTGGTGAAGGTGGTGGTGGTGGTGATGGTGGTGGTGGTTATAAAGGTGATGATGATTGATGATGATGATGATGATGATGGTGGTGGTGGTGGTGGTGGTGATGATGAGGATGGTGGTGGAGGTGGTGGTGGTGATGATGTTGATAAAGATGATGATGATGATTGATGATGATGGTCGTGATAGTGATGACGATGATGATGATGATGATGATAGTGGTGCTGGGGGGGTAATGATACCATAGTGATAGAGATGAGGCTAATGACAGATCAGATGAGAGAGAGAGAGAGAGAGAGAGAGAGAGATAAGATACCCAAGGATTGTGAGAGAGGGTGTTGAGTGAGTGAGAGCACTTTAGAATGATCGAAGGAGGGAGAGAATGTGAAGGAGAGCGAGAGAGAATGTGAAGGAGGGAGTGAGGAGTAAAGTGGGTGGATGAGGGAGCGAATGTGAAGAAGCTGGAGAAGGAGGGGAGGGAGGGAGAGAGAGAGAATGTGGAGGAGGGAAGAGAAGGAGAGGGAGAGAATGTGAATAAGGGAAAGAATGTAAAAATGAGGGAGTGGAAGGAGGAAGGGAGGGAGGGGGAAGGAGAGACTGTGAAGGAGAGGGAGAGGAACTAGAGAAGGGAAGGAGAGTAAGGGAGCGTGAAGGAGGGAGAGGGAAGCAAGGTGAGAGGGTGAGTGAAAAAGAATGTGAAGGACTGGGAGTGGAAGGGAGGGGGGGAACAAATGTGTGAGAGAGAGGGTGACGGAGTGATGGAGGAATCTGTAGAGTGTGAAGGAGGACAGTGAAGGAGAAAGTGTGAGGAAGGAGGAAGGAATGGAAGAAGTAAAAGTGGAGGAAAGGATGAGAGGAAAGAAAAGTTTAGAGAGAGAGAGAGAGAGAGAGTGAGAGAGGTGATAAAAAGGATAGTTGGAAAAAAGGAAAGAAAAAAATAGGAGAGTATGGGAAAGAGTGAGAAAGACACAATGACGTCAGAGGAACACAAAATAAATAAATAAATAAATAAATAAATAAATAAATGTTTTTGTAGTAGCCATAATATGTCCAGTTACTACATTAAGATTTTCGCTAAGAATTGCATTGCCAGGGAAATTCTCTCTCTCTCTCTCTCTCTCTCTCTCTCTCTGATAGTTAATCATCTCCTCCATCAATGTAACTATATTATCCTCTACGTAGCCTTCCTTCTCAATATGTAATCTTCCTTCCTTCCCTTTATATAACCCTCCCTCCCTCCTTCCCTTCTCCCTTCCTCCCTCTCTCCCTCCTATCTCTCCCTATGTAATCCTCCTTCCCTTCCTCCCTCCCTTTGTCTCCGTCTTCTTCCCTCCCTCTACGCCCTACTCCCTCATAGGAGCGTCATTCCTCCATACTCTCCTTTACACGCCAAATAACAGCATTCCTCACATACCCTCACCACCACTCCTTTGCGCTCTCTCTCTCTCTCTCTCTCTCAGGATAATGTGTTGTACTGCCTCATTCTTTGATCCCCTATTTTCTGACATTAATTTTTACTTTTTTGTTTTTTTTTCTTTATTTTTATTTTCCTGATTTTCTAATAGCATTTTTATTCTGCCTACCGTTGCTCTGTTTCCCTTCTTTTATATATATTTCTTTCAGCCTCTCTCTTCTTCCTTCTCTCTTTTTAACCTCTCTTCAGCCTCTTCTCTTTTCACGTTCTTACTTCTTCCTACTCTCTTTTCATGCTCTCTTTTTTTGCTCTTCTCTTTTCAACCTCTCTCTTCTTCCTCATCATTTTTGCAACCTCTCTCTTTCTCTTTTCAACCTGTCTTCTTCCTCCTCTCTTTTCAACCTCCTTCTTCTTCCTCCCCCTTTTTCAACCTCTCTCTTCTTCCTACTCTCTTTTCAACCTCTCTCTTCTTCCTTCTCTCTTTTCAACTTCTCTCTTCTTCCTCCTCTCCTTTTTTCTAATATTTTTGCTTTTACTCCTTTTTTCCTGTCAATTTTCCGATGTTCTGACACGTTTCTTCTCTCATATATATTTCTTTTCTCTCTTCCTTTCCTCCTTTCCCCCTTCCTTGTCCATTTCTCGTGTGGTGTTCCTCTTATTCTGCCAGAAATACTTGTCAATTTTCTCTCTCTTTTTCGAGGTCTGTCTGTCTGTCTGTCAGTCTGTTTGGATGGATGGATGGGTGTTCTGTCTGTTTTTTGTGTCTGTTTGTATAGTTATTTCGTCTCTCTCTCTCTCTCTCTCTCTCTCTCTCTCTCTCTCTCTCTCTCTCTCTCTCTCTCTCTCAGTTATTCTTTTGAACTCCATGTACCTCCCAAATGCTTATTTTTATTTTATCTTTTTTCATCCTTTTCCAAAACCTCAGTCTTTCATCCTCTAATCCATCATTCACTGCAGTTAAACCATTCACTATCGCATTCACACACACACACACACACACACACACACACACACACACACACACACACACACACACACACACACACACACACACACACACAGGATGAATCGCTCATAACGGTGTAGGGCATAAATAAATAAATAAATAAAATGGGTGTTACGCTGTGTCTACTTTAATATTTAGACTTAAGATTGATAAATACTTAAATAATTGAATAAATAAATAAATAAACAAAATGGGTGTTAAGAGGTGGCTGCTTGAGAGGTGTCTTTAATCCCCGGTGCCTCTTCTTCTCTGCCTCTTCCTCACTCCTTTCCCCTTCCTTCCTCCCTCTTCCTCACTCCTTTCCCCTTCCTTCCTCCCTCTTCCTCTCTCCTTTTCTCTTCCTTCCTTCCTCTTCCTCTTTCCTTTCCCCTTCCGTCTTCCCTCTTCCTCTCTCCTTTCTCTTTCCTTCCTCCCTCTTCCTCTCTCCTTTCCCTTTCCTTCCTCCCTCCTTTCCCTTTCCTTCCTCCCTCTTCCTCTCTCCTTTCCCCTTCCTTCCTCCTTCTTCCTCCTTTCCCCTTCCTTCCTTCCCCTTCCTCTCTCCATTTCTCTTCCTTCCTTCCTTTTCCTCTTTCCTTTCCCCTTCCTTCTTCCCTCTTCCTCTCTCCTTTCCCTTTCCTTCCTCCTTCTTCCTCTCTCCTTTCCCCTTCCTTCATCCCTCTTCCTCTCTCCTTTCCCCTTCCTTCCTCCCTCTTCCTCTCTCCTTTCCCCTTCCTTCCTCTCCTCTTCACGTCATCAACTCACTTCCCTCAAAATTCTCCCTTTAACCTACACAAATTACGATATCTTGTCAAATTTCTAAATCTAAAACTTTATTCTTTTCGATCCGGGAAAAAAAATGAGTCACCTCCTTCGCGTGGTGGTGTTGGTGGTGGTGTTGGGGTCGCTGCTGGGGGGGGCGGCGGCAGGTCGGGGTCGGGGTCGCCTCCAGCGCCTCCAAGAGGAGGTGCAGCGTCAGGAGGCGCTGGTGGAGGCCCTCTGGCGGCAAAACAACAAACTTAGGGCCTCCAACCGCGCCTTCCGGCGACAGGCCAAGGAGCGGCGGGTGGTGGCGGCGGATGAGGCCTTACCTCAGGTTCTCCTCTTGCAGAAAATCGAGGAGATCGACCAGCTCACCCGCCACCTCGACGCCGTGCGATAGCAGCTTAAAGACAAGGCCCTCCACGCGGACGCACTGAGCGAGGAGCTGGCGGCGCTGAGGGACACCCATGCTGACCACCTCCAGCGCCACCAGGAGGAAAAGACGAGGCTTGAGGAGGTAGAGGGGCTCCTTGCAGAGGCCATCCAAGACCATGATGAACAGCACCTCCGCCTCCTCGATGTGGAAGCCGAAAAGGACGCCCATCAGGCACGTGTTGACGAACTTACTAAGGACCTTCAGGCCCTCACAGACGCCCACGACGACGCCAACAAGCGTCTGAAGGACTCCCGTCAGCAACATGATGCCGAAAGAGAGCGGCGCGAAGAGGTGGAGTCTCTCGTGGAGGAGGCTGTGAGAGCCCGGGAGGAGTGGGAGGCGCGCCACAATAAGGCGTTAGAGGACCTCGGCCACCATAAGGAGAGGGGCGTCGAGATGGCGTCCCTTCTGAAGGACATCCCAGGCGTCCTGGAGTCAAAGGATAGCCAAATTGCGACGCTGAAGCAGCAGGCTCAGGGCCACGAAGAGGCGCTGCAGCACGCACAGGCATCGTTTGAGGAAAAGGAGGCGGCCCATACCGATCTGATGCGCATTGTGGAGCAAGTCCAGCAAGAGCGGAATGATCGGGAGCGTCAGCTGGCCAAACTGCAGTCTGATCACGAAAAGGTCATCGCCACACACAGGCGTGCCCTCGGCCAGCGAGACAAAGCCATCCACCACCACAAAAAGGCCGTTAAAACTCATCTTGACACTATTAAACAACAAAAAGGTCATATTAACAGACTTGCGGCAAAAAACCAGGGTCTGCGCAGGGCCAAGAGTGACCTTCACAGGTCCAACGTAGACCTGACCAACACACTCGCCCTCCACCATGACCTGGTGTTGTCGCATCTCAGAAATGATGACGGATTAAAAGAAAACATTTTGGCTCTGATCAAGGAAGAAAATTACTGAACTGCCCCACACATGTGTTGAACACATGTGACAGTTCTACAAACACTTAAACACTTGTGACAGCCCCACAAAAGGTTAAACACGTGTTAAATCTTTGCAAGAGGTTAAACACGTGTTAAATCCTTGCAAGAGGTTAAACACGTGTTAAACCCTTGCAAGAGGTTAAACACGTGTTAAACCCTTGCAAGAGGTTAAACACGTGTTAAACCCTTGCAAGAGGTTAAACACGTGTTTAATCCTTACCAAACGGGCTAAGCCCAAACCGTGGAGGTAAAAAGACAGGTGTGTTAACCTCACAAGGTACGATCAGGTTAATACCATGTCTTTATACCCCACACAAAGCTCCTCATCTTCATTCTTCTCTTACCTTCTTGACAAATGATGTTATGCATATTGACAGATTACCACAGATACTTGGTATCTTTTAAATGTTACCTCAGAAATACGTCAAGAATAAGTAACCTACAGCATGTGCCACGTAGCCCGGTGCTGGAGTGGCATGCCTTCACGTGGTGGTACCGATATAACTGGTTGGTTTGGCACGCCTTCACTTGGTGGCACCGATATAACTGGTTGATTTGGCACGCCTTCACTTGGTGGCACCGATATAACTGGTTGGTTTGGCACGCCTTCACGTGGTGGCACCGATATAACTGGTTGATTTGGCACGCCTTCACGTGGTGGTACCGATATAACGGGTTGGTTTGGCACGCCTTCACTTGGTGGCATCGATATAACTGGTTGATTTGGCACGCCTTCACGTGGTGGCACCGATATAACTGGTTAGTCTCTGCCGGTTATTTAAACATCCCTCAGCTCCCTCCCTCTTCCCTGAAAGGAGGATGGTGGACTGAAGGAGGATGGCAGCTTCAGCCTCAAGTCCATCGGGTCGACATTTCAGGTGAACAATAAAGATAATGGAAATGTCTTTATTGTTAGACCTTTACTTCCTTACTGTATGAAGCCCACTTTATTTCCCCTGCCTCTTGTTATAGCCGGGGCTCGATCTCTGGACTCTACAAACTCAGGGTGTAACACAGAAAGGGGGTTAATTTAGACAGAGTGAAGTAACATGAAAATGAAAGGGTGAAGCTAACGAAGGAGAATTACAAAGGGTGTTAATGGAGGGATAGTGGAAGGGTGAGGAGTGAAGAGGCATGGAGATGAAAAATGAAAATGCTGGGTTGATTCTCTCTCTCTCTTTCAAAAAAAAAAAATTAACAACAAGAAAAACAGCAACAATAACAACATCTCAAGGATGTACTGCTCTTGCGTAGCGGGTTTATTTATGGCTTTTTTTGGACTTTTTTTTTTTTCTTGTTTGCCTTTTTGGGGGAAAGTTTGATATCACTGGAAGGTAATTTTTGTAATGGTTCCAAAATGGTATAACTTGGCACGATTGGTACAGTAGCTTTAGAGAGAGAGAGAGAGAGAGAGAGAGAGAGCTTTGGTGGTCCTTTTTAACAAGCCATATGGGACAAAATTTTTCCACACCAAATTTCGGACGCCCTACTCCCTCATAGGAGCGTCATTCCTCCATACTGTCCTTTACACGCCAAATAACAGCATTCCTCATACCCTCACCACCACTCCTCTGCGCTCTCTCTCTCTCTCTCTCTCTCTCAAGATAATGTGTTGTACTGCCTCATTCTTTGATCCCCTATTTTCTGACATTAATTTTTACTTTTTTTTTTTCTTTTTTTTTATTTTCCTGATTTTCTAATAGCATTTTTATTCTGCCTACCGTTGTTCTGTTTCCCTTCTTTTATATATATTTCTTTCAGCCTCTCTCTTCTTCCTTCTCTCTTTTTAACCTCTCTTCAGCCTCTTCTCTTTTCACGTTCTTACTTCTTCCTACTCTCTTTTCATGCTCTCTTTTTTAGCTCTTCTCTTTTCAACCTCTCTCTTCTTCCTACTCTCTTTTCAACCTCTCTCTTCTTCCTTCTCTCTTTTCAACCTCTCTCTTCTTCCTGCTCTCTTTTCAACCTCTCTCTTCTTCCTACTCTCTTTTCAACCTCTCTCTTCTTCCTTCTCTCTTTTCAACCTCTCTCTTCTTCCTCCTCTCTTTTCAACCTCTCTCTTCTTCCTACTCTCTTTTCAACCTCTCTCTTCTTCCTACTCTCTTTTCAACCTCTCTCTTCTTCCTACTCTCTTTTCAACCTCTCTCTTCTTCCTTCTCTCTTTTCAACTTCTCTCTTCTTCCTCCTCTCCTTTTTTCTAATATTTTTGCTTTTACTCCTTTTTTCCTGTCAATTTTCCGATGTTCTGACACGTTTCTTCTCTCATATATATTTCTTTTCTCTCTTCCTTTCCTCCTTCCTTGTCTATTTCTCGTGTGGTGTTCCTCTTATTCTGGCAGAAATACTTGTCAATTTTCTCTTTCTTTTTCGAGGTCTGTCTGTCTGTCTGTCAGTCTGTTTGGATGGATGGCTGGATGGGTGTTCTGTCTGTTTTTTGTGTCTGTTTGTATAGTTATTTCGTCTCTCTCTCTCTCTCTCTCTCTCAGTTATTCTTTTGAACTCCATGTACCTCCCAAATGCGCATTTTTATTTTATCTTTTTTCATCCTTTTCCAAAACCTCAGTCTTTCATCCTCTAATCCATCATTCACTGCAGTTAAACCATTCACTATTGCATTCACACACACACACACACACACACACACACACACACACACACACACACACACACACACACACACACACAGGATGAATCGCTCATAACGGTGTAGGGCATAAATAAATAAATAAAATGGGTGTTACGCTGTGTCTACTTTAATATTGAGACTTTAAGATTGATAAATACTTAAATAATTGAATAAATAAATAAATAAACAAAATGGGTGTTAAGTGGTGTCTGCTTGAGAGGTGTCTTTAATCCCCGGTGCCTCTTCTTCTCTGCCTCTTCCTCTCTCCTTTCCCCTTCCTTCCTCCCTCTTCCTCACTCCTTTCCCCTTCCTTCCTCCCTCTTCCTCACTCCTTTCCCCTTCCTTCCTTCCCCTTCCTCTCTCCTTTTCTCTTCCTTCCTTCCTCTTCCTCTTTCCTTTCCCCTTCCTGCTTCTCTCTTTCTCTCTCCTTTCCCCTTCCTTCATCCCTCTTCCTCTCTCCTTTCCCCTTCCTTCCTCCCTCTTCCTCTCTCCTTTCCCCTTCCTTCCTCTCCTCTTCACGTCATCAACTCACTTCCCTCAAAATTCTCCCTTTAACCTACACAAATTACGATATCTTGTCAAATTTCTAAATCTAAAACTTTATTCTTTTCGATCCGGGAAAAAAAATGAGTCACCTCCTTCGCGTGGTGGTGTTGGTGGTGGTGTTGGGGTCGCTGCTGGGGGGGGCGGCGGCAGGTCGGAGTCGGGGTCGCCTCCAGCGCCTCCAGGAGGAGGTGCAGCGTCAGGAGGCGGTGGTGGAGGCCCTCTGGCGGCAAAACAACAAACTAAGGGCCTCCAACCGCGCCTTTCGGCGACAGGCCAAGGAGCGGCGGGTGGTGGCGGCGGATGAGGCCTTACCTCAGGTTCTCCTCTTGCAGAAAATTGAGGAGATCGACCAGCTCACCCGCCACCTCGACGCCGTGCGATAGCAGCTTAAAGACAAGGCCCTCCACGCGGACACACTGAGCGAGGAGCTGGCGGCGCTGAGGGACACCCATGCTGACCACCTCCAGCGTCACCATGAGGAAAAGAGGAGGCGAGAGGAGGTAGAGGGGCTCCTTGCAGAGGCCATCCAAGACCATGATGAACAGCACCTCCGCCTCCTCGATGTGGAAGCCGAAAAGGACGCCCATCAGGCACGTGTTGACGAACTTACTAAGGACCTTCAGGCTCTCACAGACGCCCACGACGACGCCAACAAGCGTCTGAAGGACTCCCGTCAGCAACACGATGCTGAAAGAGAGCGGCGCGAAAAGGCGGAGTCCCTCGTGGAGGAGGCTGTGAGAGCCCGGGAGGAGTGGGAGGCTCGCCACGATAAGGCGTTAGAGGACCTCGGCCACCATAAGGAGAGGGGCGTCAAGATGGAGTCCCTTCTGAAGGACATCCCAGGCGTCCTGGAGTCAAAGGATCGCCAAATTGCGATGCTGTAGCAGCAGGCTCAAGGCCACGAAGAGGCGCTGCAGCACGCACAGGCATCGTTTGAGGAAAAGGAGGCGGCCCATACCGATCTGATGCGCATTGTGGAGCAAGTCCAGCAAGAGCGGAATGATCGGGAGCGTCAGCTGGCCAAACTGCAGTTTGATCACGAAAAGGTCATCGCCACACACAGGCGTGCCCTCGGCCAGCGAGACAAAGCCATCCACCACCACAAAAAGGCCGTTAAAACTCATCTTGACACTATTAAACAACAAAAAGGTCATATTAACAGACTTGCGGCAAAAAACCAGGGTCTGCGCAGGGCCAAGAGTGACCTTCACAGGTCCAACGTAGACCTGACCAACACACTCGCCCTCCACCATGACCTGGTGTTGTCGCATCTCAGAAATGATGACGGATTAAAAGAAAACATTTTGGCTCTGATCAAGGAAGAAAATTACTGAACTGCCCCACACATGTGTTGAACACATGTGACAATTCAACAAACACTTAAACACTTGTGACAGCCCCACAATAGGTTAAACACGTGTTAAACCCTTGCAAGAGGTTAAACACGTGTTAAATCCTTGCAAGAGGTTAAACACGTGTTAAACCCTTGCAAGAGGTTAAACACGTGTTAAATCCTTGCAAGAGGTTAAACACGTGTTAAACCCTTGCAAGAGGTTAAACACGTGTTAAATCCTTGCAAGAGGTTAAACACGTGTTTAATCCTTACCAAACGGGCTAAGCCCACACCGTGGAGGTAAAAAGACAGGTGTGTTAACCTCACAAGGTACGATCAGGTTAATACCATGTCTTTATACCCCACACAAAGCTCCTCATCTTCATTCTTCTCTTACCTTTCTGACAAATGATGTTATGCATATTGACAGATTACCACAGATACTTGGTATCTTTTAAATGTTACCTCAGAAATACGTCAAGAATAAGTAACCTACAGCATGTGCCACGTAGCCCGGTGCTGGAATGGCACGCCTTCACGTGGTGGCACCGATATAACTGGTTGGTTTGGCACGCCTTCACATGGTGGCACCGGTATAACTGGTTGATTTGGCACGCCTTCACGTGGTGGCACCGATATAACGGGTTGGTTTGGCACGCCTTCACGTGGTGGCACCGATATAACTGGTTGGTCTCTGCCTGTTATTTAAACATCCCTCAGCTCCCTCCCTCTTCCCTGAAAGGAGGATGGTGGACTGAAGGAGGATGGCAGCTTCAGCTTCAAGTCCATCGGGTCGACATTTCAGGTGTACAATAAAGATAATGGAAATTCCTTTATTGTTAGACCTTTACTTCTTTACTGTATGAAGCCCACTTTATTTCCCCTGCCTCTTGTTACAGCCGGGGCTCGATCTCTGGACTCTACAAACTCAGGGTGTAACACAGAAAGGGGGTTAATTTAGACAGAGTGAAGTAACATGAAAATGAAAGGGTGAAGCTAACGAAGGAGAATTACAAAGGGTGTTAATGGAGGGATAGTGGAAGGGTGAGGAGTGAAGAGGCATGGAGATGAAAAATGAAAATGCTGGGTTGATTCTCTCTCTCTCTCTCTCTTAAAAAAAAATTAACAACAAGAAAAACAGCAACAAGAACAACTCAAGGATGTACTGCTCTTGCGTAGCGGGTTTATTTATGGCTTTTTTTGGACTTTTTTTTTTTTCTTGTTTGCCTTTTTGGGGGAAAGTTTGATATCACTGGAAGGCAATTTTTGTAATGGTTCCAAAATGGTATAACTTGGCACGATTGGTACAGTAGCTTTAGAGAGAGAGAGAGAGAGCTTTGGTGGTCCTTTTTAACAAGCCATATGGGACAAAATTTTTCCACACCAAATTTCGGACGCCCTACTCCCTCATAGGAGCGTCATTCCTCCATACTCTCATTTACACGCCAAATAACAGCATTCCTCACATACCCTCACCACCACTCCTTTGCGCTCTCTCTCTCTCTCTCTCTCTCTCTCTCAGGATAATGTGTTGTACTGCCTCATTCTTTGATCCCCTATTTTCTGACATTAATTTTTACTTTTTTGTTTTTTTTTCTTTATTTTTATTTTCCTGATTTTCTAATAGCATTTTTATTCTGCCTACCGTTGCTCTGTTTCCCTTCTTTTATATATATTTCTTTCAGCCTCTCTCTTCTTCCTTCTCTCTTTTTAACCTCTCTTCAGCCTCTTCTCTTTTCACGTTCTTACTTCTTCCTACTCTCTTTTCATGCTCTCTTTTTTTGCTCTTCTCTTTTCAACCTCTCTCTTCTTCCTCATCATTTTTGCAACCTCTCTCTTTCTCTTTTCAACCTGTCTTCTTCCTCCTCTCTTTTCAACCTCCTTCTTCTTCCTCCCCCTTTTTCAACCTCTCTCTCCTTCCTCCTCTCTTTTCAACCTCTCTCTTCTTCCTTCTCTCTTTTCAGCCTCTCTCTTCTTCCTTCTCTCTTTTCAACCTCTCTCTTCTTCCTACTCTCTTTTCAGCCTCTCTCTTCTTCCTTCTCTCTATTCAACCTCTCTCTTCTTCCTCCTCTCTTTTTTTCTAATATTTTTGCTTTTACTCTTTTTTTCCTGTCAATTTTCCGATGTTCTGACACGTTTCTTCTCTCATATATATTTCTTTTCTCTCTTCCTTTCCTCCTTTCCCCCTTCCTTGTCCATTTCTCGTGTGGTGTTCCTCTTATTCTGCCAGAAATATTTGTCAATTTTCTCTCTCTTTTTCGAGGTCTGTCTGTCTGTCTGTCAGTCTGTTTGGATGGATGGCTGGATGGGTGTTCTGTCTGTTTTTTGTGTCTGTTTGCATAGTTATTTCGTCTCTCTCTCTCTCTCTCTCTCTCTCTCTCTCTCTCAGTTATTCTTTTGAACTCCATGTACCTCCCAAATGCGCATTTTTATTTTATCTTTTTTCATCCTTTTCCAAAACCTCAGTCTTTCATCCTCTAATCCATCATTCACTGCAGTTAAACCATTCACTATTGCATTCACACACACACACACACACACACACACACACACACACACACACACACACACACACACACACACACACACACACACACACACACACACACACACACACACACACACACACACACACACACACACACACACACACAGGATGAATCGCTCATAACGGTGTAGGGCATAAATAAATAAATAAATAAAATGGGTGTTACGCTGTGTCTACTTTAATATTGAGACTTTAAGATTGATAAATACTTAAATAATTGAATAAATAAATAAATAAACAAAATGGGTGTTAAGTGGTGTTTGCTTGAGAGGTGTCTTTAATCCCTGGTGCCTCTTCCTCTCTGCCTCTTCCTCTCTCCTTTCCCCTTCCTTCCTCCCTCTTCCTCACTCCTTTCCCCTTCCTTCCTCCCTCTTCCTCACTCCTTTCCCCTTCCTTCCTTCCCCTTCCTCTCTCCTTTTCTCTTCCTTCCTTCCTCTTCCTCTTTCCTTTCCCCTTCCTGCTTCTCTCTTTCTCTCTCCTTTCCCCTTCCTTCATCCCTCTTCCTCTCTCCTTTCCCCTTCCTTCCTCCCTCTTCCTCTCTCCTTTCCCCTTCCTTCCTCCCTCTTCCTCTCTCCTTTCCCCTTCCTTCCTCCCTCTTCCTCTCTCCTTTCCCCTTCCTTCTTCCCTCTTCCTCTCTCCTTTCCCCTTCCTTCCTCCCTCTTCCTCTCTCCTTTCCCCTTCCTTCCTCTCCTCTTCACATCAACCCACTTCCCTCAAAATTCTCCCTTTCACCTACACAAATTACGACATCTTGTCAAATTTCTAAATCTAAAACTTTATTCTTTTCGATCCGGGAAAAAAAAATGAGTCACCTCCTTCGCGTGGTGGTGTTGGTGGTGGTGTTGGGGTCGCTGCTGGGGGGGGCGGCGGCAGGTCGGAGTCGGGGTCGCCTCCAGCGCCTCCAGGAGGAGGTGCAGCGTCAGGAGGCGGTGGTGGAGGCCCTCTGGCGGCAAAACAACAAACTAAGGGCCTCCAACCGCGCCTTCCGGCGACAGGCCAAGGAGCGGCGGGTGGTGGCGGCGGATGAGGCCTTACCTCAGGTTCTCCTCTTGCAGAAAATTGAGGAGATCGACCAGCTCACCCGCCACCTCGACGCCGTGCGATAGCAGCTTAAAGACAAGGCCCTCCACGCGGACGCACTGAGCGAGGAGCTGGCGGCGCTGAGGGACACCCATGCTGACCACCTCCAGCGTCACCATGAGGAAAAGACGAGGCTTGAGGAGGTAGAGGGGCTCCTTGCAGAGGCCATCCAAGACCATGATGAACAGCACCTCCGCCTCCTCGATGTGGAAGCCGAAAAGGACGCCCATCAGGCACGTGTTGACGAACTTACTAAGAACCTTCAGGCTCTCACAGACGCCCACGACGACGCCAACAAGCGTCTGAAGGACTCCCGTCAGCAACATGATGCCGAAAGAGAGCGGCGCGAAGAGGTGGAGTCTCTCGTGGAGGAGGCTGTGAGAGCCCGGGAGGAGTGGGAGGCGCGCCACGATAAGGCGTTAGAGGACCTCGGCCACCATAAGGAGAGGGGCGTCAAGATGGAGTCCCTTCTGAAGGACATCCCAGGCGTCCTGGAGTCAAAGGATCGCCAAATTGCGACGCTGAAGCAGCAGGCTCAGGGCCACGAAGAGGCGCTGCAGCACGCACAGGCATCGTTTGAGGAAAAGGAGGCGGCCCATACCGATCTGATGCGCATTGTGGAGCAAGTCCAGCAAGAGCGGAATGATCGGGAGCGTCAGCTGGCCAAACTGCAGTCTGATCACGAAAAGGTCATCGCCACACACAGGCGTGCCCTCGGCCAGCGAGACAAAGCCATCCACCACCACAAAAAGGCCGTTAAAAGTCATCTTGACACTATTAAACAACAAAAAGGTCATATTAACAGACTTGCGGCAAAAAACTAGGGTCTGCGCAGGGCCAAGAGTGACCTTCACAGGTCCAACGTAGACCTGACCAACACACTCGCCCTCCACCATGACCTGGTGTTCTCGCATCTCAGAAATGATGACGGATTAAAAGAAAACATTTTGGCTCTGATCAAGGAAGAAAATTACTGAACTGCCCCACACATGTGTTGAACACATGTGACAATTCAACAAACACTTAAACACTTGTGACAGCCCCACAAAAGGTTAAACACGTGTTAAACCCTTGCAAGACGTTAAACACGTGTTAAACCCTTGCAAGAGGTTAAACACGTGTTAAATCCTTGCAAGAGGTTAAACACGTGTTAAATCCTTGCAAGAGGTTAAACACGTGTTAAACCCTTGCAAGAGGTTAAACACGTGTTAAACCCTTGCAAGAGGTTAAATACGTGTTTAATCCTTACCAAACGGGCTAAGCCCACACCGTGGAGGTAAAAAGACAGGTGTGTTAACCTCACAAGGTACGATCAGGTTAATACCATGTCTTTATACCCCACACAAAGCTCCTCATCTTCATTCTTCTCTTACCTTTCTGACAAATGATGTTATGCATATTGACAGATTACCACAGATACTTGGTATCTTTTAAATGTTACCTCAGAAATACGTCAAGAATAAGTAACCTACAGCATGTGCCACGTAGCCCGGTGCTGGAATGGCACGCCTTCACGTGGTGGCACCGATATAACTGGTTGGTTTGGCACGCCTTCACATGGTGGCACCGGTATAACTGGTTGATTTGGCACGCCTTCACGTGGTGGCACCGATATAACGGGTTGGTTTGGCACGCCTTCACGTGGTGGCACCGATATAACTGGTTGGTCTCTGCCGGTTATTTAAACATCCCTCAGCTCCCTCCCTCTTCCCTGAAAGGAGGATGGTGGACTGAAGGAGGATGGCAGCTTCAGCCTCAAGTCCATCGGGTCGACATTTCAGGTGAACAATAAAGATAATGGAAATTTCTTTATTGTTAGACCTTTACTTCTTTACTGTATGAAGCCCACTTTATTTCCCCTGCCTCTTGTTATAGCCGGGGCTCGATCTCTGGACTCTACAAACTCAGGGTGTAACACAGAAAGGGGGTTAATTTAGACAGAGTGAAGTAACATGAAAATGAAAGGGTGAAGCTAACGAAGGAGAATTACAAAGGGTGTTAATGGAGGGATAGTGGAAGGGTGAGGAGTGAAGAGGCATGGAGATGAAAAATGAAAATGCTGGGTTGATTCTCTCTCTCTCTTTCAAAAAAAAAAAATTAACAACAAGAAAAACAGCAACAAGAACAACTCAAGGATGTACTGCTCTTGCGTAGCGGGTTTATTTATGGCTTTTTTTGGACTTTTTTTTTTTCTTGTTTGCCTTTTTGGGGGAAAGTTTGATATCACTGGAAGGCAATTTTTGTAATGGTTCCAAAATGGTATAACTTGGCACGATTGGTACAGTAGCTTTAGAGAGAGAGAGAGAGAGAGAGCTTTGGTGGTCATTTTTAACAAGCCATATGGGACAAAATTTTTCCACACCAAATTTCGGACGCCCTACTCCCTCATAGGAGCGTCATTCCTCCATACTCTCCTTTACACGCCAAATAACAGCATTCCTCACATACCCTCACCACCACTCCTCTGCTCTCTCTCTCTCTCTCTCTCTCTCTCTCTCTCTCTCTCTCTCTCTCAAGATAATGTGTTGTACTGCCTCATTCTTTGATCCCCTATTTTCTGACATTAATTTTTACTTTTTTGTTTTTTTTTCTTTATTTTTATTTTCCTGATTTTCTAATAGCATTTTTATTCTGCCTACCGTTGCTCTGTTTCCCTTCTTTTATATATATTTCTTTCAGCCTCTCTCTTCTTCCTTCTCTCTTTTTAACCTCTCTTCAGCCTCTTCTCTTTTCACGTTCTTACTTCTTCCTACTCTCTTTTCATGCTCTCTTTTTTTGCTCTTCTCTTTTCAACCTCTCTCTTCTTCCTCATCATTTTTGCAACCTCTCTCTTTCTCTTTTCAACCTGTCTTCTTCCTCCTCTCTTTTCAACCTCCTTCTTCTTCCTCCCCCTTTTTCAACCTCTCTCTTCTTCCTCCTCTCTTTTCAACCTCTCTCTTCTTCCCACTCTCTTTTCAACCTCTCTCTTCTTCCTTCTCTCTATTCAACCTCTCTCTTCTTCCTCCTCTCCTTTTTTCTAATATTTTTGCTTTTTACTCCTTTTTTCCTGTCAATTTTCCGATGTTCTGACACGTTTCTTCTCTCATATATATTTCTTTTCTCTCTTCCTTTCCTCCTTCCTTGTCTATTTCTCGTGTGGTGTTCCTCTTATTCTGCCAGAAATACTTGTCAATTTTCTCTCTCTTTTTCGAGGTCTGTCTGTCTGTCTGTCAGTCTGTTTGGATGGATGGCTGGATGGGTGTTCTGTCTGTTTTTTGTGTCTGTTTGTATAATTTCGTCTCTCTCTCTCTCTCTCTCAGTTATTCTTTTGAACTCCATGTACCTCCCAAATGCGCATTTTTATTTTATCTTTTTTCATCCTTTTCCAAAACCTCAGTCTTTCATCCTCTAATCCATCATTCACTGCAGTTAAACCATTCACTATTGCATTCACACACACACACACACACACACACACACACACACACACACACACACACACACACACACATTCGATCATACACATCCCACATTCAGAGGTCGAAAAAAAAGAAAAATGAAGGAATGGGAGGGAATGGAGGGACTTTTTTTTTTTTTTTTTTTTTTTTGTTAGGGTCTGTGCAGGTGAAAGGTGACGAAGAGAATTTCAGCGGGATTTTACATGTGGGCGAGTGAGAGAAAATGTTTGGGGTGGGGAAAGGATGGGTGAAAAAAAAAAACAAGTGTGTGTGTGTGTGTGTGTGTGTGTGTTTGTCTGTGTGTGTGTTTGCTTGTGTGTGTGTGTGTATGTGTGTGTGTTTGCTTGTGTGTGTGTGTGTGTGTGTGTGTGTGTGTGTGTGTGTGTGCTGGAATGGAGTTAATTTCCCTCTAGCGAGACTAAACTTGACTGATTTTAATTTTAGCGTTCATTTATGTGTACAGAAGAACCGATTTATTTTGTGTACTAATGTTCAATTGTACATTCAGTGTAATTAGAATGTACGGTACAGTACATTCTAATTACACTGAATGTATTTGGATTTCGTTATAGCAGATGTACACGCGGAGAGGGAGAAACTAACTAGGAGAGTGTGTGTTAGTGAAGGTGGAGGGGGGGGAGGGAGGGGGAGGCCGAGGATGAGATGGATGGAGTGGAGAGGATGGAGATTGAGAGACTAACTAGGAGAGTGTATGTGAGTGAGGTGGGGTGGAGAGGTAGGGGGAAGCCGAGGATGAGATGGAGGGATGAAGGAGAGAGGGGGGTGTAAGTTGGGGGGAGGGCAACGAAATGGCAGGGGACAGGGCGACATGGAGGCGACATGATTGTGGCCACCCCTTACGGGATTAAGTCATTGGCTAAAGATAGATAGATAGATAGATAGATAATGTAGACATATAGATAGGTAGATAGATAGACAGAGATAGATAGATAATGTATATTAAGACAGGTAGATAGATAGATAATGTAGACAGATAGATAGATAGACAGATAGATTTATAGATGCATCATAAGACCCATCAACATAGCGTAAGGATACCGTTGTTTTAACCAATGCGATATCGATTCCGGATTGTGCAGGGAAGAATCTGGCCCTCTGATTTCGCCAGTACAGTTTCCCTTAACCCCTTCCTTTAGGTGACTTATTCCATATTGTATTCCTGGTAGCTTAAAGGTTTATTCATGTTAGGACTTAATTTTTGAATAGATGCTTTCTATCTATCTATTCATCTATCTATCTGTCAATCTATCTACTTGTCTGTCTACCTGTCTGTCTATCTATCTACCTATATCTGTTTATCTGTCTATCAGTCTATTTGTCTACCTGTCTGTCTATCTGTCTATCTACCTGTCTATCTATCTGTCTGCCTACCTACCTACCAACCGACCAACCTACCAACCTATCTATTTATCTAACTAACAGTCTCTCTGTATCTCTATCTATCAGTCCCTATCTATCTGTCTATATCTATCTTTAGTTAGGTGGTGGAGAGGGGCGCCTTCATGTGGTGGCACTGATATATAGCTGGGCGGATCCACTGCCGGGTTATACAAACGTCCCTCAACTACTTCCCTATCCCCAGAAAGGAGAATGGTGGACTGGGGAAGGAGAGCAACTTAAGCCTGCAGTCTACTCTCTCTCTCTCTCTCTCCCAGGTGAAACAAATCGCCCAACGTCATCCGTAATGGAACACAAGAGTTATTCCGACCGTGAGGGGGCTCGATATTCAGGTTCCCTAACAGCATACCCCCCAAACTGTACCCTATGTGCCTAGTCCGGCCCGGTATCAATCTATGGATATTATGATCGTGAGGCCAACCGTCCGCCACTTGATTGGGTTGGAATAAATGATGAAAGTTGAGCCGGATGGGATGACGCTCGGGGCTGTAATGGAGATAGGGTAGATAGGTAGGTAGATAGATAGGTGAGAGATAGATAGATAGATAGATGAATAGATAGAGGGATAGATGGATGTGGATGAATAGATAGATACTCGTAGATGAGTGAATAAATAGTTACGTAGATAAATAGGTAGATAGATAGATAGATAGACGGATATGTAGATAAATAGACATATCGTAGATGAATGAATAAATGGTAAGGTAGATAAATAGATAGATAGGTAAATGGGTGAATGAATAGATAGACGAACAGACAGACAGATAGACAGATGGATACAGTGATAGATACAGAAATAGATATAGAGAGAGATAAATGAAGTTGTCTCTGGCTATGGGTCGCTTTGGGGCATTTTGGCTTGATGGATTCCAGTGCTTTGACGTTTGCCACTAGAGAGGCGTGTGTGTGTGTGTGTATGTGTGTGTGTGTGTGTGTGTGTGTGTGTGTGTGTGTGCAGCAGAAAAATAAGCTGAGCAGTAGCAAGCACTTTTAATGAGTTTTATAATGATGATGATGATGGTGATGGCTTACGGTATTAATGAGGTCGTAATAAAAATCTGATCATATCCACAACACCTCTTCCTGAGCGAATTATTTTGCCTGATGCACCTTTACCTTCTCTAATATATTTGTCAGTTTTATCAGATTTAACATCGACAGCGTACTAGGGGATATGAAGGTGCAAAATAAATCGCTGAGGAGGAAGTGTCAGGAGAGGAGATGAAACAACGAGGGTGGGTCCGTAAATTTTCCCCTTGTTACAAAAAATGATTTGAAGTTACACACAATAAATGCAAAATTACTAGACTTAATATAGGGCATCGCAAAAGTCTATGAGTGTAAAAGGTCCACGTTTCCGAAAATCCTCAGGGAGTGACTGAGGGACAGGCTTGTTCTTAGAGACGCTTTTGCACCTGTAAATTCCTGTTCCACACATTGGCCAGATGTGGGAATGTCTAGGTGATTAATTAATAACACCTAAGTAATAGATTTTTACTGCTAACGAAGACTGGTAAAGATATATATTAATTTTTGGGTTAATTTTGATTTTCCCGGTATTGCCCCTGGAAAACTGAATATCAAACGTGTGTATAAAGCTGTTCATTAAAGTATATAGTAAAATTAATAGGCACATCAAATTATATGGTAATTTATATCAAAGTTTTTATCAGACTATATATCCAAACCCCATTAAATTACACATCATACTGTCTTGTAAATCGAAAGAAGGTTTTATGCCAGACGATGTAAAAACTGTATCAAATCTATCACACTTGTAAATGAAAGCTGTAAATCAAACTGTAAATCAAAACTGCACATCGACCCTGTATATCTAGTGAATGGATTTTTTTTTTATTTGTTTTTCCTTTCTGTGTTCATCTTCTGTTAAAAAAAAAAAAAAAAAAAGCATATGTTTTTCCATTCCTCTCTTCATCTTCTGCTGAAAAAGAAAAAAAATCAAACAGCATATGAAACCAGTATACCGAAGCTGTGTTCAGAAATTTTGCTGTGCAGGGACGAAATTTTCAGTGAGCTTCGGCTTAACCCACGATTTGCTTCGAAATTGTTGGCCATTTCCGGGCCGCCTGCGATTTTCTGCCCCCCTGACCTGCAGCGTACTCTGGACTTTGTACGTGGGACTGGATGAGGGCAAGCGAGATGAGTTTTTTTTAATATGAACGGAATTTGCAATGGAAGGTCTGTCTGTTTAGAGAGAGAGAGAGAGTTAAAATAAAACAGTAGACTACAGTATACAGTTAACATATTATTTTTGATGTACCCGACTTCTGACATAAGCTACAAAGCCTGTTCCCGTTGTCCACTAATTCACCTACAACACACCAACAGAGGGATCGTTCTGAGAGGCCATTACACCTAACCAGGCACTTGCAGACTCCCAGGCACAACCCGTATGTTACACGCTGGGGATATCGCATTCAGGGCTTAGGTCAGCATATTAGTGTTATTAATGAAGGTGGTTTTATGATGTGTCTGTGGAGTCACGTGCAAGAACAGTGAGTAGAACGATAATGAAGTCAAAAGCACGACAGATGGGGTGTATTGGAGTGTGTGTGTGTGTGTGTGTGTGTGTGTGTGTGTGTGTGCAGCAGCAGCGGCAGCAGCAGTAATAGTACGGTAGTAGTAGTAGTAGTATAACAACAACAGCAGCAGTTGTAGTAGTAGTAGTAACAACAGCAGCAGTTGTAGTAGTAGTAGTAACAACAGCAGCAGTTGTAGTAGTAGTAGTAACAACAGCAGCAGCAGCAACAGTAGGCAGTAACACAAATATTACACCATCTTTTCATCATAAAACTGGTATTATATTCAAGCATCGTTCCAGTATTGTTCAGACACCGCATGCTAATTGCTTTTTATGCACCGGCAATGCAGTGTTAAGCCAGAGAAATGAATGCGATTAATTTGAAGCCCTTCCATAACATTATATCTTTATTTTATTTTATTTATTTATTTATATATTTGCTCATTGGACAAAATCGCCTTAAAGTGGTAGGATTTTGAGACGATTTCATGAGCTGAGAAAAATCGTCTTGTTTTGACTGGAACAAAATTGAATAAAATACAGGTGTGGTCAGGAATACTGCTCCACTTTTAATACGAACGATTGTGAAACTCTTACACATTGTTCTGAAAGAACTGGCAGGGTTTCTAAGGGCGCATCGGTTGGTTCCAGATGTTGTCGTTCACCCTCCCTCTATTTATCGTATGGAAGTGAGCATCCAAGGGTTAAGATTTCTGTTGGCGTCTGAGGAATGGCCTGTTTTCTTAGATCCTTCTCTTCTAAGTTCAAAAAAGTAGTCTAAGGGTAGGCAAAGTAACGCAAAGTAGCAAAGAAGATGTTTTACTGCCCTAGCAGTTAGTAGGAGGTTGTGGTTTTGGGGGAGGGGGTCAAAGAAGAGGGGGGAGTGGGAGAAGGAGTGGGGGTGGTGGTGAGGTGGAGAAGGGGTGGGGATGGAGGTGGAGTGGAGAAGGGGTGGGAGTGGGAGTTGAGGTCAGATAAGAAGGGGTAGTGGGGGGAGAAGGGGTGGGGGGTGGGAGTAGGGGTGGAGGTCAGAGAAGAGGAGGTAGTGAGAAAAGGAATGGGGTGGGGGTGGGAGGTCAAAGAGGGGGGCGTGAGGGAAGGGGTGGGGGTGGTGGTGGGGGTGGGGGTCAAAGGAGAGCAGGTAAGGGATGTGGTATGTGAAGGGGATGAAGGGGAGACTGATGGAAGGAGAAGTGGGAGAGGGAGGAGAGGGAAGTGGGGGAGAAGAGAGGGGAGAAAAGGGGAAGGGAGGGGATCAGGGAAGAGGGGGAAAAGGAAGAGGAAGTAGAGGGGGGAGACGGAGAAGAGAGGGGATTGGAGGGGAGGGGAGGGAAGAAGGTACTGTGAGAGAGAGAGAAAAGAAAGGGAAGGTGTGAAGAGGGAGAGGAGGGAGATGAAGGGGGTGAGAGGGGCCAGAGAGGGATGGGGGTGGGGGGGATGGGGGAAGGGATTAAGATTAGACAGGATGAAGGGGGATCGAATTAGGGATTGTGACAGTGAGGAGGACTGCCAGGGGGAGTGACGGGAGATGAGGCGTGGGGAGGGGAGGGGAGAGGAGGAGGTGAGGGGAAAGGGAGGATGAGGGAAAGTGGCTGAGTAGGAAGAGAGAGAGAAGGGGGGGGGGAAATGCTTGAAGAGGACAGGGAAAAAGAGGAGACAGAAAAATAAGAAAGAGGAAGAAGGGGGAGAAGGGAGGAAAGAGGAGGAGGGAGGAAAAGAGGTGACTAGGAAACAAAGGAAAGAGGGGACATGGACGAAGGAGAGGGGAGAGAGGAAGAGGAGGATGAGGGTTATGACAGGAGGGAGAGGAGGAGAGAAGAGGAGGGAAAGGAGGATGGAGGGAAACAGGAGAAGGATGGAGGAAGAGAAGAGAGAGGGAGGAGGGAGGCCGAGGGAATAAGGAAAGGAAGGAGGAGAGGAAGAGAGAGAAAATGCTGACGTGAGAAGTGTTTATTGCGTGTGTGTGTGTGTGTGTGTGTGTGTGTGTGTGTGTGTGTGTGTGTGTGTGACGAACCAACAGGCCTTATGTACAAGCACTGGCAATATTCTAATTCTCGTAATTCCCTTTGAAAAGTCTTGCTCAAACTCAGGACTCTATGACCAGCAGTCCCCTTCTTCACCACTAGACCGCTCCAGTGTAATATTATGTAGATGCTTAATAAAGAATGCCTGCAACTTTATGAATATGTAAATAAGTGTGTAGGCGTGAGTTATAAATAAATGGACCTGAGCATCTAAGTTTATATTGGCAATTTCTTTAGTTTCCCCCTCGTCTCCTTCTCCTTCCCCGTTTTCTTTTCCCTGCCCTCATTATTTTC
>NC_137049.1:22637269-22649769 GCF_032717465.1 Coenobita brevimanus | reverse complement strand
AGGTTTGAATTATCGTATCCAAATGTTCTTCTCCTCTCCTCTCCTCTCCTTCTCTCCTCTCCTCTCCTCTCCTCTCCTCTCTTCTCTCCATTCCCCCTCTCCTCCTACCCTGGCCTTCCCTCGCCTCCTCTCCACTAACGTCCCTCTCCTCCCCCCTTCTCTCCTCCCCGTACCGTTCCCTCCCTCTCTTTTCCTCCCCCCTCCTCCTACCCCTCTCCTCTCCCCTCGTGTCCTACCCTTACCTACCCATTTCTTGTCTCCCCTCATATCTCTGTCCTCACCCTTGCTCCTCTCCTCTCCTCTCCGCCACTCTCTGCACCTCGTCAAACTCCCGTCAAAGAATAATAATGATCCAGCTGATTTCCAAAGATTTTTTTATGGACTCAGTTTTTCCATCTCGTGTCGAATTATGAGCCTCGTAATGGACTGGAAAAGAGGGAGAGGGAGAGATACCATACCTAGAAAGATAGATAAATAGACATATATATATATATATATATATATATATATATATATATATATATACAGAGAGAGAGAGAGAGAGAGAATGATGATGATAATGAAGATAATGAGACTGGTAATATAGATGAAGATGATGAAAATGTTGCTGATGTTGCTTATGCTAATGATGATGATGATGATGATGGTAAGGTAATGGTATTAATCATTACGCTTGTGAAACTCAATTTCTCTCTCTCTCTCTCTCTCTCTCTCTCTCTCTCTCTCTCTCTCTCTCTCTCTCTCTCGATTGTTTTCCAGGAAAGAAGGAATTGCAGCTTACAAGCCAATAGTCCTCTATATCACGCCTTTCTTTATATATATATATATATATATATATATATATATATATATATATATATATATATATATATATATATATATATTTATAACGATTTTACTAGGTAATCCTACGTAACAGATCCAAATTAAGTAAAAAAAACTTCGCCAGTAAATAAAAAAAATCCACCTTCCTGTAGCCATTAATTCTGGCCTTTGATCTCTCACCTTAATTGCTTTTTTCACCTGTGCGGAAGTCATGCAATCAGTGCTGTTTTCAGTGTCTGTGTATTAACGTGATTTTTATCCCCATTTTAGTGAGGTATTATTTTAACGAGTCGAAATTAATGAGTTTTTTTTTTTTTCCTTTTTATATATATATATTTTTAGTGATTGAATTAGTTATTCGATGGGTCTAGTTTTTTTTTTTTTTTTTTTTAGTTTGCTGTATTACTGACTTTTTTGTGTCTCGTTTACTGGCTTTTCACACACACACACACACACACACACACACACACACACACACACACACACACACACACACACACACACACACACACACACACACCACCGCGAACAACAACAACAACAACAACAACAACAAGAACGACTCGCCAAGTCCATGACGTTCCTTGAATTTTATCAGACAAATCTTATATGCCAAAAATAAAAATAATAATAATAATAATAATACCAAAGCTCTAATCTCACTTACAGTATAGCCCTGAATAATTTGACTCCAGATTAGTCAAGAAAATTAGTCTGAAGAAAATCGACCTCTTTCTTATTTATCGAAACCAAGGAAATTTTCTCAGGCTCCTATGACTCACTGTAAGGTCAAGAAAGGTGTTTGTAATTGACTGGGAATGAGATGGAGGGGATGGAGGGTGAGAGACTAATTAGGAGTGAGGTGGAGGAGGGGAGAGGGAGGGGGAGACCGAGGATGAGATGGAGGGATGATGAGTGAGAGACTAACAAGGAGAGTGTATGTGAGTGGGGTGGAGGGGGAAAGAAAAGTGTGTGTAGTTTGACCGAGGATGAGATGGAGGGATGGAGTGATGAGGATGCAGAGTGAGAGACTAAGTAGGAGAGTGTATGTAAGTGAGGTAGAGGGGGGGGGAGAGGGATGGGAAGACCGAGGATGAGATGGAGGGATGGAGTGGAGAGGTATATGAGAGAGGAGAGGGGGTGTAAGTTGGGGGGAGGGCAGCGAATTGGCAGGGGACAGGGAGACATGAAGGCGATTGGTCTGAGGCCACCCCTTACGGGATTGAGGCGTCTGGCTAAAGATAGACAGACAGATAAATAGATAGATTGATAGATAGATAGACAGATTGCTGGGATAGAATGCTAGAGCTGTTTCGACGGTGAGAGGGTTAATTTTGGTAGTATTAATCAATTGTGTATTTATTTTTTATTCTCAGGTGAATTAAATAATCTGGTGTTACCTTGAATAAACATGATAAATAATGAATAATTATAATAAATAAGTAATTGTCATAAAGTAAAAACAATAAAATAATAGAAAAATAAAATGAAATAATGTTTAAAAATTAAGAAAATATTGAAAAAATAAAGGAATATACAATGAAGTAATTATAATTAGTGTATAAATGAATAGATGAAATAATAAATAGTAATTAAGAAATGAAAAATAATAATAACGTTAAATAAGAGTGGCCGTAGAAAATAAATATATAAATAAGTAAATAAATAAATTGAGACAGCTTAATAAATAAATGACAGTAAATAAATAAATAGAGGAGTAATTGATAAAATAAGTAATAAATAAATAAGGAAATAAATAAATAAGTACAGAAATAACTACCAAAAAAATGAATAATAAATGAAAATAAATAAAATAAACAAAGCATGTCCCCCCTCCTCCGCCTAATAATTTGAGTCTCAGATAATTCAGGAGATAATTAAGGCATCAAACGAGGTCATTGGCGATAATTGCCTGACCAGTAATTAATTGGAGGCATATGTGAACCAAACACAGAAAATTATTTATAGGAATAATTTGGTTACCTTGATAATTGTGCTTTGAATTACTTTTAGATGGGTGGAAATAAGGGATGAAGATGGTGGTGGTGGTGGTGGTGATGATGATGATGATGATGATGATGATGATGATGAAATAACTAGCTACAGTACATAAGCTGGAACCTGTCTTGACTGCATAAATAGTTGTGTGTGTGTGTGTGTGTGTGTGTGTGTGTGTGTGTTAGTGTGTGTGTGTGTTAGTGTGTGTGTGTGTGTGTGTGTCCGTTGCCAAAGTATCTCGAAAAGTTGTGGACGAATTTTCACCAAACCTTCAGGAAATAGCAGATATGTGGGTGCACAGAAGCCTATTAATTTTGGAGAGGATTTGACCAAAGACGACCAAATGCCAGCTGTCATAGATTTTTTTTTTTTTTTTTTTAAATGGCTTTTTGTGAAACGCGGCGACTAAATTCCGTAGAGTTTTTTTTTTTTTTCCACATTCGTTTTGTAGATAGCGTGTATACCTTATCCAACAACATATTTTGGCGGGAGATTAGCATTCGGTCCCCCAGTGCTTTTGTTTCATTCATATACCAATACACCAGTCATTCATACACCAGTCATTCATATACCAATACACCAGTCCTGTATGAGACAGCCCTAGCATGTATTCAATAAGGACGATGGGTGTTAGCGCCGAAGTGGTGACATGTGGAGGTGTAGGAGGACTACTGGGCCTTGGGATAGGCTACTGCCCCCGAGATATAGGCCCTGAAGCCTTTGCCCAGAGTTGGACACATAAAATATATATATATATATATATATATATATATATATATATATATATATATATATATATATATATATATATATATATATATATATATATAAAAAAGGTTGATTGTGTTCCTAGTTTGGATCATTTTCTTTAAACATTTATTGGTTGCCTGGATTTTTTTTGGTTTAGATAATTTTTGTGGTTGTGTCTTAGTTGTTTGAATTATTGTTGGTTGTTTGGAGAGCTTTAAGTAGTTTTGGTTGTTTGGATGAGTCTTGCTTGTGTGGATTATTAATAACTGAATAATGATGATTGTGAATGATAAGGTTCTTCATGTATAGACCTTGATTACTTGAAGATGATTACAATTTTCCGTTCTTGTTTTGGATAGTTGTTTAAATAGCGCTTGATTGTATGGATATGAATTTTGAGAAATGAAGGATTGATTGAATAAGTTTTCATTGGTTTTGATTTTGGATGCGAAATAGATAGATAGATAGATGGAGAGAGAGAGAGAGAGAGAGAGAGATCATAAACTCTTTAAATTTCTGCAGAGCACTTCATTCTTTCGGTCATTACAAAGAAAATCTCTCTCTTATTAAACACAGTAAAATGTCCATATTGTCGTATTCCTTATTTTTTCATACGCTGTCCTCATAATTTCGTTTTTTTCGTCCTTTGTGTGTGTCTGGTTGATTGTCTGTCTGTGTGGCTTTGATTGCCTCTCTCTCTCTCTCTCTCTCTCTCTCTCTCTCTCTCTCTCTCTCTCTCTCTCTCTCTCTCTCTCTAAATGGAGACGAGAGAAAAGAGAGTCAAGGTGAAGTGAGTGCTTTAGAGAATGGGAGTGGCATGAGGAGGGATGATGAGAGGGTTGAAGGGTGAGGTGGTTGGAGGGGGAGGGGCAGGGTAAGGAAAGTGGAGGGAGAGGTGGGTGGAGTGGGAGGGGGAGGTGAGTGGAGGGTGAGGTGGATGGATAGATGGATGGGATGGATGGATAGATAGAGGAATGATAATGGATACAAACCAGATTAAACAACAGCAGCAAAAACAGCAACAACAACATCGAGGAAGAACAGTGCCCCTCCAGTTATTATCAAGGTTTTATTCGTGAGGCTTCCCTTGTTTCTGTCCTCCCTTTATATTTATGTAGGGCACAGGGAGGGAAGGGAGGGAGATAGGGAAGGGAGAGAGAGAGAGAGAGAGAGAGAGAGGGAGGAAAGGAGTGGGTTAGAAGGAAGGGGTTATGAGGGAAGGAAGAGGAAGGGAAACAGGGTAGGAGAAGAGTTGGAGGAGGAGAAGAGAGAGAGAGAGAGAGAGAGACAGACAGACAGACAGACAGACAGAGACAGACAGACAGAGACAAAGAGAGACAGAGACAGACAGAGAGGCAAAAATGTGATATAATTAAACACACACACACACACACAAGAAGAGAGCAAGAAGCCAGCGAAAAGAATAAAAGACAAGACAAAAGAAAGAGAATGAAAGAAAAAAAGAACAGAGAACAAATGAAATTGCCGAGAATGATAATTGACTCAAACCCCAGAAGAACAAAAAAATGAATGAATACATAAAAACAGAGGAATCCCGTGTAAAACCAGACACAAGGAAGATGATGATGATAGTGAGGATAAGGAAGGTGATGATGGTAATGAGGATAAGGAAGATGATGATGATAGTGAGGATAAGGAAGATGATGATGATAATGAAGATAAGGAAGATGATGATGATAATGAAGATAAGGAAGATGGTGATGATAATGAGGATAAGGAAGATAGTGATGATAATGAGGATAAGGAAGATAGTGATGATAATGAGGATAAGGAAGATAGTGATGATAATGAGGATAAGGAAGATAGTGATGATAATGAGGATAAGGAAGATGGTGATGATAATGAGGATAAGGAAGATGGTGATGATAATGAGGATGAGGAAGATGATGATAATGAGGATAAGGAAGATGATGATGATAATGAAGATAAGGAAGATGGTGATGATAATGAAGATGAGGAAGATGGTGATGATAATGAAGATAAGGAAGATGATGATGATAGTGAGGATAAGGAAGATGATGATGGTAATGAAGATAAGGAAGATGGTGATGAGGATATGGAAGATGGTGATGAGGATAAGGAAGATGATGATAATGAGGATAAGAAAGGTGATGATGGTAACGAAGATAAGGAAGATGGTGATGAGGATAAGGAAGATGATGATATTGAGGATAAGGAAGGTGATGATGGTAATGAAGATAAGGAAGATGGTGATGAGGATAAGGAAGATGATGATGATGAGGATAAGGAAGATGATGATAATGAGGATAAGAAAGATGGTGATGATAATGAAGATGAGGAAGATGGTGATGATAATGAGGATAAGAAAGATGATGATGATGATGAAGATAAGGAAGATGATGATGATAATGAGGATATGGAAGATGATGATGATGATAATGAGGATAAGGAAGATGAAGGTGATAGTGAAGATAAAGAAGACGATGATGATGATGATGAAGATAACGAAGATGATGATGATATTGATGATAAGGAAGATGATGATAATGAAGATGAGGAAGATGGTGATGATAATGAAGATAAAGATGATGATGATAATGAGGATAAGGAAGGTGATGATGATAATGAGAAAGAAGAAAAAATAATTGGGACGAGGAAGTAACAATAAAGATAATTTAGATAAGAAAGATTTGCTTTTCGCCTCGTGGATAAAGCTCCGTCATTATTATTATTATTATTATTATTATTATTTTTATTTATCGTCGCCTAAGGACTTTTTTATTGATTTTTTTTTACCTTTTAATCTGGGTTCAAATATTTCCGCTTTATTTTTTATTTATTTTATTTTTTTTGCAAATCCAGGCGATAAAACAAGTGGCGTCTTTATTAATATTATTTTTATTTATCGTCCACTAAGAACTCCTTTATTGAGTTTTATTGCACTTTACTCTGGGTTCATAATTTTTCACTTTATTTATTTATTGATTTATTTTTTGCTACATAAAGCTCCAGGAGAGGGGGAACTTCAGCCTGCAGTCCACTGGGTTCACGTTCAGATGAGCCTGGGGTTTCCATTACACCTTTACTAAGCCTTATTGCTCCCCTCTGTCAGTTTTACCTCAGATATTCCTCGTCTTAAATTATAAACAAATCTCCATTAACCCCTTCAGTACGATGGCGTCTTGTGAAATGTCTTCCTTCCTTCCTTAAGACAAATTTGTTTTGAGAGAGAGAGAGAGAGAGAGAGAGAGAGAGAGAGAGAGAGAGGAGAAAAAGTGCTAATATTAACTTCTAAACCGCGGCGGACGACTTAATGAGAGAGAGAGAGAGAGAGAGAGAGAGAGAGAGAGAGAGAAAAGGAAGAGAGGTGGGGAGAGATACGGAGTGAAGGAAAGAACTAGAGAGAGTGAGAGAAAGGTAAGGAATGCAGGGACACGGCGAAAGGGAGAGAGAGAGAGAGAAAAAAAAAAAGGTATGACGTGGAGGAGGGGAAGGAAAGTGAGATAGGAAGAGACTATGAAGAGACAGGAATAGATCTGTCTCTGTCTGTCTGTCTGTCTGTCTGTCTGTCTCTCTCTCTCTCTCTCTCTCACCATCTGCTAATATGTATGTTTGTAAGTATGTATATATATTTGTGTGTGTGTGTGTGTGTGTGTGAGAGAGAGAGAGAGAGAGAGAGAGAGAGAGAAAGTGGCATATAGCAAGAGAACGAGTTAAAGTGAGAGTGGGAGAAAGAAAAAAAAGAGAGTGAGTCTTTGATGCCCAATTATGAACTCAGAGAGAGAGAGAGAGAGAGAGAGAGAGAGGGCAGTATTGCAACGTGAATAAAAAGGAAAAGAAAGAAGGAAGGCAGAAGAGAGGAAGAATAAGGTGAGGAAATACTGAAAGGAGGAGGAGGAGGAGGAGGAAGGGAAAAAAAAGGAAAAGAGAAAAAATATATAATGATTAAAATACGGGGAATAATGAGAGAGAGAGAGTGAGGTGAGGGAAGGATTGAAAAGACACGTAACATGTCCTCCCTGCCTCTCTCTCTCTCTCTCTCTCTCTCTCTCTCTCTCTCTCTCTCTCTCTCTCTCATTTACTCACATTTTTTAGCTCTGTCTTTCTCACATTCTTCTGGTCTACTTTCTCACTTTTTTCTTCTTTCATCAACACTGATAAAAAGTGGACTGTGAGCTGTCTCTAATTTTCTCACTCTACCTTCTTGTCGCCTGTACGCATAAAAGACATGTTTTGAGCTGTCTTTAATTTCTCTCACTAAAGAAAATCGTCTGAAGATGTGGAGTAAATTAGAACAGAGAAGTAAAGAGAGGGAGAGAGAGGGGGGGCGGGAGAGAGAGAGAGAGAACTAATTAACAGTACGACGCAAAAAAACAGAGAAACGGAAAAATGTAGAATGATATAGAGAGAAAAACACAAATTAAAGAAAGTGAGAAAATAAAGCGAGGACCGTAATAACAAAACACCTGTGCTCCTTTGATGATAATAATGATTTTATTTTTTAGAAAGATCATAGAGAGAAGGCTTAATTAAATTTTGAATGCCATTATCATTTTTTTATATTTATCTTTTAATTTAGGCGTTGGAGTCAATAGGTATGAGTTTTTATCCTGGCTCTCTCTCTCTCTCTCTCTCTCTCTCTCTCTCTCTCTCTCTCTCTCTCTCTCTCTCTCTCTCTCTCTCTCTATCCCCTCCCTTCCATGATCCCACTCCTCCCCCTCTTTCACTCCCCCCTTTTCTTCAGTTGCTCTCCTCTTACCCTCTCCCGTCATCTCTCCCTCCCTCCTCCCTTCCCTCCTGCCTCCCCTTCCCCCCTCCCTCCTTCCCTGTCCTATCTCTCTCTCCCTTCCTCCCTCCTTTCTTCCTCACTGCCTCTCCCCCTCCTTCCACTCCTCTCCCCTCCCACTCGATCTCTCCCTTCCTCCTCCCTTCCCCCCACCTTTCCATCCCCCCTCCCTTCCCTCCTGCCTCTCCCCTTCCTCCGCTCTCTTATCTATTCCTCCCTCCTCCCTTCCTCCCCTCCTCCCCCTTACCCCCCTCCCTCCTCTCCCTCCCCTGAGTCTCAACTTTCTTAACACAGTTCTCTTGATCCCAAACTTTGCTTCCTTTGCGTATTGTTGTTGTTGCTGCTGTCGCTGTTGTTGTTGTTGTTGCTGTCGCTGCTGCTGTTGTTGATGCTGTTGTTGTTGTTGTTGTTGTTGTAAGGAGTAAAAAGGATTAGGTTTTTAAGGAGTTCAGAGGAAAGGAGATGGCAATAGACATGAAGTTCTTTTATTGTTATTGTATTATTATTATTATTATTATTATTATTGTTATTATTATTATTATTATTGTTGTTTTTATTAGTACTGTTATTCTTATTCTTATTCTTATTATTGCTGTTGTTGTTGTTGTGTCATCATTATAATTGTTTTTGTTATTATTATTATTATTATTATTATTATTATTATTATTATTATTACTACTACTACTACTACTACTACTACTACTACTACTACTACTACTGCTGCTGCTACTGCTACTACTACTACTACTACTACTACTACTACTACTACTACTACTACTACTACTACTACTACTACTACTACTGCTACTACTACTACTACTACTACTACAACTACTACTACCATCTTTTTTTTTCTCCTACAGGTGTTACTTTGCCTACAACGCGTCTCCTGTTGATTGGAAGAACAGGTAAGTATGGAGAGAGTCATGGTATTTTGCCTTGTGTTGATTGCAGGTACTCTTTCTCTCTCTCTCTACTTTTTCGATACAACCCAAAGCATTCTCACCTGTTTGCTTTATTACCTATACCTGCCTACTTACCTACCTCTCTGTTTTCTACTTGTCTGTCTACCTTTCCTGCCTTTCTGCCTACTTATCTACCTAACTATCTGCCTACCTTTATTAGCCATCTGCCTGTCCTTATTATCTACCTGCCTACCTACCTCCTTACCTACCTGTCTTTATTACCTGTTTATCTATCTACCTTTCCTGCCTTCCTGCCTACTTTTCTATCTACCAATGTGTCTTCCTGTCTTTATTACTTACCTATCTACCTTTCTTGCCTCTGTCTGGTTATCTCTCTACATAACTGCCTATGCTTGTCTGCCTACCTACCTGCCTTCCTGTCTTTTATTACCTGCCCATCTACCTTTCGTACTTCTCTGCCTTTCTGTCTGTCTGTCTATATATCTATCTATCCATCCACGTTTCCTACTTCTCTTCCCTATCTATCCATCTGTCTATCTGTCTATCAATCAATCTATCTATATCTATCTGTCTACCTGTCTATCCACCTCTTATCTTTATGACGTGGAAGCATTGGAGCACAAGAGAAGTGGATAACTGCAATAAGCTGCACTGTGACTCTCCACCAAGGATGAGGTCGGGGTTAGGTGAGGGCAGGTTGGGTCAGGAGAGGTTAGGTTAGCCTGGACTGGGTTAGGTTGGTTACGATCGGCTGTGTTAGGCTATGTTAGATTGGAGTGAGTTGGTCTGGGATAGGTTAGGTTAGGTTAGGTTAGACTAGGCTAGGTTAGGTTAGGTTAGGTTAGGTTAGAGTAGGCTAGGTTAGGTTAGGTTATAGTAAGGTAGGTTTGGTTAGGTTAGCTTCGTTGAGATGTTATGTTATAGGGGTTAGTTTCATTCATGCTGTTATGTTATGCTATTATGTTATGCTCTGTTCTGTCATTTTTTTTTTATTATTAGTTTAGGTTACATTACTTTAGGTTAGGATGGATCAAGCCTGACCTACAATGTGGGTTTCAGGACAGTGTGGGAGAATGCGAGTATGTGTGTGTGTGTGTGTGTGTGTGTGTGTGTGTGTGTGTGTGTGTGTGTGTGTGTGTGCGTGCGTGCGCGCGTAGGAGTCCACACCAAATTTTTTCCCTACCTGTCTTCCTCCCTGCCAGCTTACCTGCCTACCTACCTGCATATTCCACTTGACAGGTGGTTCCTTTGTAATCCTACCTATCCACTCACTTGATGGAGCACGTACAGAGAGGAGGAGGGGGCAGAGGAAGGGGGGGAGGGAAATAGGAGGAGGAGGAGGAGAGGGATGAGGAAGAGGGAAAGGAAATTGAAGAGGAGGAAGAAGAATAGGAGGAAGGGGAGTAATAGAAGAGTGGTGAGGGGTGAGGGGAGAGAGAGAGAGAGAGAGAGAGAGAGAGAGAAGGGGAGGAGAGGAAGGAAGAGAATAAAAAAGAGGAACTGGAGAGATTGGAGGAGGAGAGGGAAGGGAGAGGGAGGAGGCGTTGGAGTATGCAGAGAGAGGAGGAGGGAGCAGAAGCGAGAGAGAGAGAAAGTGAGAGAGAGAGAAAGAAGGAGAGAGAGAATACACGCATACACCCACAAAAAACAAACACACCACACACACACACACACACACACACACACACACACACACACACACACACACACACACACACACACGTAACGACAAGTAATACCCCTGAAGTGTGCAGAGAAAAGGAATATTATCACATTATTTTATTGGTCTCCTTCTATTACATCGGAGGAGACTTATATTTTGTGGAGACTTCTGACTGTCCGCGGGAGTCATAGAGTTCTAGTTATTATTATTATTATTATTACAAGGGAAAAATATTGAAATCTGTGTAAATCAGAACAAAGGTGAGTGATGCTGTATAAACTTAATGAATATCATGTTACACTGCTGGGGAGTGTATTCTGGCTGCCATTTTTGCTGCAGGTCATGTTTCTCTTAATAACGGTAATAGTGAGACGGGAGAAACATTGGCCGGGGTTTTTCATCGACATATCAATATAGGATATTAGGTGTTTCGTTGTTATATGTGTATTTTCTTTTTTGCCATGGAGCTGATCTTGTTCACCACCTAACATCAAATAACGTTATATAGTTCTCCACTGACCCAACCCTTACTCAATACATAACATTACCATAACGCCATGTGTCCTAACCTAACGTACGTTCCCTTGTGTAGGTTACTTTGCTGACAAGTATATATATATATATATATATATATATATATATATATATATATATATATATATATATATATATATATATATATATATATATATATATATATATATATATATATATATATATATATATATATATATATATATATATATATATATATATATATATATATATATATATATATATATATATATATATATATATATATATATATATATATATATATATATATATATATATATATATATATATATATATATATATATATATATATATATATATATATATATATATATATATATATATATGTATATATATATATATATATATATATATATATATATATATATATATATATATATATGTATGTATATATATATATATATATATATATATATATATATATATATATATATATATATATATATATATATATATATTGCGCGCCCACACACACACACACATATATATATATATATATATATATATATATATATATATATATATATATAATCTATCTCAATCTATCTATCTATCTATCTATCTATCTATATATATATATATATATATATATATATATATATATAATTTATCTTGGAAAGATGTTTATTAGTAGTATTTTATGACATCCATCTTCTCGTAATCCCCTGCTAATTCCGTCTCAGCCCTTCACAGTAATCCGTAGATAATGTGATAAACAGACGATTACTGACCTACGTCATAACTCCACCACTCCGACCCCAACCCAACTCAACCTACTTAACCCCAGTCCCAACCCACACCTTTTTCTCTCAGACGGTTAACTCATCATCTTATCATTTCTCTCCCTCATTTCTCACTGTATTCTTAGATGAAAAATGAAGTTAAAGATGATATTATTTTTTCCTAACGTTTCATACCCCTTTTAGTTTTTCTCGTTTGGTCTGTTTTCCTATTTCCTTTTCATCGTTTTTTTTTTTTTTCGCTCCATCTCTCG
>NC_137049.1:22624769-22632269 GCF_032717465.1 Coenobita brevimanus | reverse complement strand
GAGAGAAAGAGGAATAACATGTAGCAGGGGAGGAAGATAGAAGTAATACAGAGAGAGAGAGAGAGAGAAAAGAGGAATAACATGTAGCAGGGGAGGAAGATAGAAGTAATACAGAGAGAGAGAGAGAGAGAAAGAGGAATAACATGTAGCAGGGGAGGAAGATAGAAGTAATACAGAGAGAGAGAGAGAGAGAAAGAGGAATAACATGTAGCAGGGGAGGAAGATAGAAGTAATACAGAGAGAGAGAGAGAGAGAGAGAGGAATAACATGTAGCAGGGGAGGAAGATAGAAGTAATACAGAGAGAGAGAGAGAGAGAAAGAGGAATAACATGTAGCAGGGGAGGAAGATAGAAGTAATACAGAGAGAGAGAGAGAGAGAAAGAGGAATAACATGTAGCAGGGGAGGAAGATAGAAGTAATACAGAGAGAGAGAGAGAGAGAAAGAGGAATAACATGTAGCAGGGGAGGAAGATAGAAGTAATACAGAGAGAGAGAGAGAGAAAGAGGAATAACATGTAGCAGGGGAGGAAGATAGAAGTAATACAGAGAGAGAGAGAGAGAAAGAGGAATAACATGTAGCAGGGGAGGAAGATAGAAGTAATACAGAGAGAGAGAGAGAGAGAAAGAGGAATAACATGTAGCAGGGGAGGAAGATAGAAGTAATACAGAGAGAGAGAGAGAGAGAAAGAGGAATAACATGTAGCAGGGGAGGAAGATAGAAGTAATACAGAGAGAGAGAGAGAGAGAAAGAGGAATAACATGTAGCAGGGGAGGAAGATAGAAGTAATACAGAGAGAGAGAGAGAGAGAGAAAGAGGAATAACATGTAGCAGGGGAGGAAGATAGAAGTAATACAGAGAGAGAGAGAGAGAGAGAAAGAGGAATAACATGTAGCAGGGGAGGAAGATAGAAGTAATACAGAGAGAGAGAGAGAGAGAGAGAGAGAATAACATGTAGCAGGGAGGAAGATAGAAGTAATACAGAGAGAGAGAGAGAGAAAGAGGAATAACATGTAGCAGGGGAGGAAGATAGAAGTAATACAGAGAGAGAGAGAGAGAGAAAGAGGAATAACATGTAGCAGGGGAGGAAGATAGAAGTAATACAGAGAGAGAGAGAGAGAGAGAAAGAGGAATAACATGTAGCAGGGGAGGAAGATAGAAGTAATACAGAGAGAGAGAGAGAGAGAGAAAGAGGAATAACATGTAGCAGGGGAGGAAGATAGAAGTAATACAGAGAGAGAGAGAGAGAGAGAAAGAGGAATAACATGTAGCAGGGGAGGAAGATAGAAGTAATACAGAGAGAGAGAGAGAGAGAAAGAGGGAATAACATGTAGCAGGGGAGGAAGATAGAAGTAATACAGAGAGAGAGAGAGAGAAAGAGGAATAACATGTAGCAGGGGAGGAAGATAGAAGTAATACAGAGAGAGAGAGAGAGAGAAAGAGGAATAACATGTAGCAGGGGAGGAAGATAGAAGTAATACAGAGAGAGAGAGAGAGAAAGAGGAATAACATGTAGCAGGGGAGGAAGATAGAAGTAATACAGAGAGAGAGAGAGAGAGAGAGTGTAATAAAATATAGCTGGGGAGGTAGATAGAAGTAATACAGAGAGAGAGAGAGAGAGAAAGAGGAATAACATGTAGCAGGTCAGGAAGAAGGAAGTAAGACAGAGAGAGAGAGAGAGAGATAGAGGAATAACATGTAGCAGGGGAGGAAGATAGAAGTAATACAGAGAGAGAGAGAGAGAGAAAGAGGAATAACATGTAGCAGGGGAGGAAGATAGAAGTAATACAGAGAGAGAGAGAGAGAAAGAGGAATAACATGTAGCAGGGGAGGAAGATAGAAGTAATACAGAGAGAGAGAGAGAGAAAGAGGAATAACATGTAGCAGGGGAGGAAGATAGAAGTAATACAGAGAGAGAGAGAGAGAGAAAGAGGAATAACATGTAGCAGGGAGTAATATAGAATTAATACAGAGAGAGAGAGAGAGAGAAAGAGGAATAACATGTAGCAGGGGAGGAAGATAGAAGTAATACAGAGAGAGAGAGAGAGAGAAAGAGGAATAACATGTAGCAGGGGGAGGAAGATAGAAGTAATACAGAGAGAGAGAGAGAGAAGAGGAATAACATGTAGCAGGGGAGGAAGATAGAAGTAATACAGAGAGAGAGAGAGAGAGAAAGAGGATTACATGTAGCAGGGGAGGACGATAGAAGTAATACAGAGAGAGAGAGAGAGAGAAAGAGGAATAACATGTAGCAGGGGAGGAAGATAGAAGTAATTACAGAGAGAGAGAGAGAGAGAAAGAGGAATAACATGTAGCAGGGAGGAAGATAGAAGTAATACAGAGAGAGAGAGAGAGAGAAAGAGAATAACATGTAGCAGGGGAGTAAGATAGAAGTAATACAGAGAGAGAGAGAGAAAGAGGAATAACATGTAGCAGGGGGAGGAAGATAGAAGTAATACAGAGAGAGAGAGAGAGAGAAAGAGGAATAACATGTAGCAGGGGGAGGAAGATAGAAGTAATACAGAGAGAGAGAGAGAGAGAAAGAGGAATAACATGTAGCAGGGGGAGGAAGATAGAAGTAATACAGAGAGAGAGAGAGAGAGAAAGAGGAATAACATGTAGCAGGGGAGGAAGATAGAAGTAATACAGAGAGAGAGAGAGAGAGAAAGAGGAATAACATGTAGCAGGGGAGGAAGATAGAAGTAATACAGAGAGAGAGAGAGAGAGAGAAAGAGGAATAACATGTAGCAGGGGAGGAAGATAGAAGTAATACAGAGAGAGAGAGAGAGAAAGAGGAATAACATGTAGCAGGGGAGGAAGATAGAAGTAATACAGAGAGAGAGAGAGAGAGAGAGAAATAAAATGTAGAAGGGGAGGAAGATAGAAGTAATACAGAGAGAGAGAGAGAGAGAGAAAGAGGAATAACATGTAGCAGGGGAGGAAGATAGAAGTAATACAGAGAGAGAGAGAGAGAAAGAGGAATAACATGTAGCAGGGGAGGAAGATAGAAGACACACAGAGAGAGAGAGAGAGAAAGAGGAATAACATGTAGCAGGGGAGGAAGATAGAAGTAATACAGAGAGAGAGAGAGAGAGAAAGAGGAATAACATGTAGCAGGGGAGGAAGATAGAAGTAATACAGAGAGAGAGAGAGAGAGAGAGGAATAACATGTAGCTGGGGAGTAAGATAGAAGTAATACAGAGAGAGAGAGAGAGAGAAAGAGGAATAACATGTAGCAGGGGAGGAAGATAGAAGTAATACAGAGAGAGAGAGAGAGAGAAAGAGGAATAACATGTAGCGGGGGGTGAATAGATAAGTAATACAGAGAGAGAGAGAGAGAGAAAGAGGAATAACATGTAGCAGGGGAGGAAGATAGAAGTAATACAGAGAGAGAGAGAGAGAAAGAGGAATAACATGTAGCAGGGGAGGAAGATAGAAGTAATACAGAGAGAGAGAGAGAGAGAAAGAGGAATAACATGTAGCAGGGGAGGAAGATAGAAGTAATACAGAGAGAGAGAGAGAGAGAAAGAGGAATAACATGTAGCAGGGGAGGAAGATAGAAGTAATACAGAGAGAGAGAGAGAGAGAGATATGAAACAAAAATAAGGGGGAGGAAGATAGAAGTAATACAGAGAGAGAGAGAGAGAGAAAGAGGAATAACATGTAGCAGGGGAGGAAGATAGAAGTAATACAGAGAGAGAGAGAGAGAGAGAAAGAGGAATAACATGTAGCAGGGGAGGAAGATAGAAGTAATACAGAGAGAGAGAGAGAGAGAGAGAGGAATAACATGTAGCAGGGGAGGAAGATAGAAGTAATACAGAGAGAGAGAGAGAGAGAAAGAGGAATAACATGTAGCAGGGGAGGAAGATAGAAGTAATACAGAGAGAGAGAGAGAGAGAAAGAGGAATAACATGTAGCAGGGGAGGAAGATAGAAGTAATACAGAGAGAGAGAGAGAGAGAGAAAGAGGAATAACATGTAGCAGGGGAGGAAGATAGAAGTAATACAGAGAGAGAGAGAGAGAGAAAGAGGAATAACATGTAGCAGGGGAGGAAGATAGAAGTAATACAGAGAGAGAGAGAGAGAGAAAGAGGAATAACATGTAGCAGGGGAGGAAGATAGAAGTAATACAGAGAGAGAGAGAGAGAGAGAGAAAGAGGAATAACATGTAGCAGGGGAGGAAGATATAAGTAATAAACAGAGATAGATAGAGAGAATGCGGTATAACATGTAGCTGGGGAGGAAGATAGAAGTAATACAGAGAGAGAGAGAGAGAGAGAAAGAGGAATAACATGTAGCAGGGGAGGAAGATAGAAGTAATACAGAGAGAGAGAGAGAGAGAAAGAGGAATAACATGTAGCAGGGGAGGAAGATAGAAGTAATACAGAGAGAGAGAGAGAGAAAGAGGAATAAAATGTAGCAGGGGAGGAAGATAGAAGTAATACAGAGAGAGAGAGAGAGAGAAAGAGGAATAACATGTAGCAGGGGAGGAAGATAGAAGTAATACAGAGAGAGAGAGAGAGAGAAAGAGGAATAACATGTAGCAGGGGAGGAAGATAGAAGTAATACAGAGAGAGAGAGAGAGAGAAAGAGAGAATAACATGTAGCAGGGGAGGAAGATAGAAGTAATACAGAGAGAGAGAGAGAGAAAGAGGAAAAACATATATCGCGTGAGAAACATAGATGTAATACAGAGAGAGAGAGAGAGAGAAAGAGGAATAACATGTAGCAGGGGAGGATGTTCGTAGTAATACAGAGAGAGAGAGAGAGAAAGAGGAATAACATGTAGCAGGGGAGGAAGATAGAAGTAATACAGAGAGAGAGAGAGAGAGAGAAAGAGGAATAACATGTAGCAGGGAGGAAGATAGAAGTAATACAGAGAGAGAGAGAGAGAGAAAGAGGAATAACATGTAGCAGGGGAGGAAGATAGAAGTAATACAGAGAGAGAGAGAGAGAGAGAGGAATAACATGTAGCAGGGGAGGAAGATAGAAGTAATACAGAGAGAGAGAGAGAGAAAGAGGAATAACATGTAGCAGGGGAGGAAGATAGAAGTAATACAGAGAGAGAGAGAGAGAAAGAGGAATAACATGTAGCAGGGGAGGAAGATAGAAGTAATACAGAGAGAGAGAGAGAGAAAGAGGAATAACATGTAGCAGGGGAGGAAGATAGAAGTAATACAGAGAGAGAGAGAGAGAGAGAAAGAGGAATAACATGTAGCAGGGGAGGAAGATAGAAGTAATACAGAGAGAGAGAGAGAGAAATTGCAATAACTTGGTAGCAGGGGAGGAAGATAGAAGTAATACAGAGAGAGAGAGAGAGAAAGAGGAATAACATGTAGCAGGGGAGGAAGATAGAAGTAATACAGAGAGAGAGAGAGAGAGAAAGAGGAATAACATGTAGCAGGGGAGGAAGATAGAAGTAATACAGAGAGAGAGAGAGAGAGAAAGAGGAATAACATGTAGCAGGGGAGGAAGATAGAAGTAATACAGAGAGAGAGAGAGAGAAAGAGGAATAACATGTAGCAGGGGAGGAAGATAGAAGTAATACAGAGAGAGAGAGAGAGAGAGAAAGAGGAATAACATGTAGCAGGGGAGGAAGATAGAAGTAATACAGAGAGAGAGAGAGAGACTGATTCCACTCCTTTTTTTCCCTCCTTCCCTTGACTCGTATTTTCAGATCTTTTTTTTCTCATTTTTTCGTAATTAACATTTTTTTTTATTATTTAATAGATAATAATATTCTCTTCAAAAATCTAATAGAAAATATGAATGGCTTTTTTTTTTTTTCATAATTTTCAAAAACAAAAATTTATAATGACGTGAAATGGTCCTAAACACGCATTTTTTTTTTTTTTTTTTACTGGAGATGTTAAGTTTTTTTTTTTTTCCATGGGCGGAATTGGTTTACGGTGAACGAAAAAAATAACCAAAAAGAAAATTGATGTGTAATGTATAAACTGAGTCGGAAAGGAAGAGGTGCTACGGAGCCTGAGAACACACACACACACACACACACACACACACACACACACACACACACACACACACACACACACACACACACACACACATACTAGGCAGGTTATGGTCTTTCTTCTTAGGTCGAGTTTACCTGATATCTTCCCTGCCTCTCTCTCTCTCTCTCTCTCTCTCTCTCCAGAATTTACTCCTATTCTTCCTCCCACTCTCCCTTCCTGTAAATTGATTTCGCTCTCTTCTCCCTCTCCTCCTCCTTCTTTTCCTCCCTTCCCCTTCCTCTTTCCTTCCCTTCCCTTCACTTCTCCTCACCTCTTCTTTTCTCCTTTCTTTCTCTTACCTTCCCCCCTCCCTTCCATCCCCTTCCCATCGCCTCTTCCTCTTTCCTTCCCTTCTCCTCACCTCTTCTCTTCTCCTTCCCTTCCCTCCCCCTCACCTCTTATCTCTTCTTTCCCTCCTCTTCCCTTTCCTCTTTCCTTCCTTTCTCTTCCTTTCTTCTTCTCTCCTTTCCTTCTTCTCACCTCCTCCCTCCCTTCCCTTTCCCTCACCTCTTCTCTCCTTCCCTTCCCTTCCCTTCCCTTCCCTTCACCTTCCCTCTGATTCCCTCCATCCCTCTTTTTCCTCTCTTCCATTCGAATAAATCCCCGCTTTCAGCTCCCTCCTTCCTTCCCTCCACGCTCTTTCTCTTCCCAACTATAAAGAAAAAAAGATAAAAGAAAAAACAAAAACAAAATTAAAAAGAAAAAGAAAAAGAAAATTTAATCTGTATCTGTGGCTGGTTTTTTTGTTTTTATTTTTTTGTTTTCGTTTTTTTCTTTGTTTTTCGTCTTTTCTTATTTTTTGGTGAGTCGAGTTGAGTGATAAAGTTGTAAATAATAGAGTGAGGCTGGTCAATTCGCATTGAGGGCTGGGAAGTGTGTGTGTGTGTGTGTGTGTGTGTGTGTGTGTGTGTGTGTGTGTGTGTGTGTGTGTGTGTGTGTGTGTGTGTGTGTGTGTGTGTGTGTGTGTGTGTGTGTGTGTGTGGAGGTGAGTGTGTGTGTGTGTGTGTGTGTGTGTGTGTGTGTGTGTGTGTGTGTGTGTGATTAAATGCTCTTAAATGCGGTAGTAGTGAGTTGGTGTGTGTGATTTGACGGTGTGTGTACGGATTCTCGTTATGTGTGTAAACTTATATACCTCCATGTGTGTATTTATGTATGTATGTAAAGCGCCCATCAGGTGAACAAATCCTTCCTTTTGAATACATGAAGCATCTTCGTTCAAAATGCATATGTGTGTGTGTGTGTGTGTGTGTGTGTGTGTGTGTGTGTGTGTGTGAGAGAGAGAGAGAGAGAGAGAGAGAGAGAGTTTTTGTATGTGTGCACGAAGCATGTGTAATAAACATATGTGTCAGAATGTGTGTATGTGTATTTAACCCTTTGCGTGTGTGCGTGTGCGTGCGGAAATTCCGAGAGATTGCGTGCATGGATTGGTACTTAACCCTACCATTTTCTTTTACTCTTTCATTCCAGTCGTCATGGTAGAGCTTGT
>NC_137049.1:22607269-22619769 GCF_032717465.1 Coenobita brevimanus | reverse complement strand
GGAGGAGAGGACAGGGCAGACACCCGAGAGCAGCACTACATTGAGTGAGTATAGGTTAATAGATACCGTAGATAGATAGACAAATATATACTAGATAGAGTTAGATAGATAGACAGATAAGTTATGATAGATAGATACATACATAAGGAGAGAGAGAGAGAGAGAGAGAGAGAGAGAGAGAGAGAGAGTTGGAAAAGAAGGAAAAATGCCACAGAGACAAAAGAAAATATAAGAGGCTGAATGAGAATAAATGGGACGGGAAGAGAGGAGAAAGAAGGAGAGATAAAAGGAGAGGAGAATGTAAAGGAAAGAAGAAATGGAGGGAGAGGAAGATAATATGGTAATGTGGAGAGAGAGAGAGAGAGAGAGAGAACTTCCTACACAAAACTTACAGTAAATCTTTTTCTACCAACTTCAAATTGCCCTGTAATGCCTTGATTCCTCTCTCTCTCTCTCTCTCTCTCTCTCTCTCTCTCTCTCTCTCTCCTTTTTTCTCGATTATTTATTTATCTAGAGTCAGTAATTTTGTCTTCTCGAAACCTTAGATATTTTACTATACGCCTTCTACTCCAACTTGGCCTAAAACTGTCATCTGTCAGTCTTGAATGCTGAAATGTAATAACAGAGTAGCACTAGAATATGATGCTAGTCACGAAGAAGTGCTTTGGAAAGGATGCAGAGCCGTAGTGTTGACTTTCTTCTGCCACTGACATACGTGAACTAAGGTGCATATGGACGAAAATCTAGGCCAGGTTAAGGTAAGCAGAGTATAGGCGTCCGAATTCGTGCCACTTGAAATTCTTGCACATACCAGACATATGGAGAACAGTGCCCAGATCCTGTTTCATCGAGGCTGTGGGTAGCTAGACTTCTTTTGCTGATTGTACAGATGTGATAAAATATTCCTTCATACCTCATCGACACCGTCACAGATTATAACAACATCTAAACTAATCAGTAGTGGTGATGTCAGTTGGCTTCTCCTTTCATTAGGCTACTTCCTTTACATGATCTGAATCCCTTCCGAGTCCTAATGAGCTTGGTAATCTAATCAGCAGTAATGATGTGGGTGTGTGTTCCAGTGTTGCTTCGTTAATTCCCCTACTCTGTGTCGAAGCCTTGCGAGATAAAGGGAAACTACACAGTAATAACAAACTGGGTTCGAATCTCACATTATCACTACCTTTACCCTTTCTCAGTCCGTCCCAAGACCTAATGAGTTTGGTAATCTAATCAGCTGTAATGATGCGGGTTCGATTCTCGCCTCATTAATTCCCTCACATCGTCCCGAAACCTTGCCAGAGTCGTGCGAAAGATTTAAATCCATACAATAATAATAAGATCAGTTGCAATATCGCTTCATTGGTGTTATTGCAGCGTCTCGAAACCATGGTAGAGGCTCATGAGATGGTAGGATAATCATTAATAATAATTATAATAATTTTTATTATAATGATAATAACGATAATAATAAAATAATAGTAGACTGGTCCGCTTTTCGCTTCATTACCTCGAAACTTCATTAAGCAACAGGAAGAGAATGTCAGAGTTCAATACGGTGTTAAATTAATAACTCAGAACTAAACATCTTTTTTAGTCTCGCTTCATTGTTTCGAAGCCTCAGACGTGTACAGACCGTCACAGTTTTAATGAGATGTTAAACTAATTACCCGAAGCCAAATAGTGTGGAGTTTGCCTTCATTAATTCGGAGCCTCAGACGCATGAAGCAATCGCTAACCCGAAACTTTATCCCTTGTGAAATGAGCGTGTTTTATATCCGCGTTTCATCAATTTACCTTCAGTGTGCAAAATTATTCGGCTCCCAGAATGCTAAGTGAATAGATTTATGGCTCATTTCCCCGGGTACTCTTGCTGATTGACACTTTTACTTTGATGTTTTACTGCTGATTAGTCCTGCCCATCCCACTTATAATGATGGGCAGTAGGGTGGGGGTGATAGGGATAATGAGGATGACGTTGGTGAGCATGCAGGTGATGGTGATGATAGTGAGGGCGATGAGAATGATGAAGCTGGTGATGATTTTGGTGATGGGCGGTAGGGTGGGGGTGATCATGATGGTGAGGATGACGTTGATGATCGTGATGATGATGGTGATGATAGTGAGGACGATGAAAATGACGTTGACAGTTATTTAGATGAATTGTGAATAAAACTGACTCTAGTGTGTTTACCTGACAAAGATTCCTAACCCCTTTCACCTTGATTGAATGGGAAGTGTAGTTAGACTGGAGATACGATTTGATTAGTAACCAAGGAGACCCAGTTATTCGCCAGAGATAAGTCTAATTGAATTTCCTGAAACCATAACATAGTATTCAATTTGTGGGAGGCCCATTTCCATCAGATGAAAGTGAACCGATTATGAATTATCAGTCGACCCTCAGATTTTCGATTCTGCGTGCCATCTTTGCAACCCTCGTCCTGCCTGGTCATTGCAAGGAGTGAAGAAAATCGTATGGCAGTTGCAAAGACAGAGGCCCCGTCATACTGAAGGAGTTCATGGATGACAAGGGCTCCATATCCACGGCACTTCTTCGTGACTGGCATCAAATTATAGTGCTAATACCTTGCTAGAACTCAGAACTGAAGATGGAGAGATTATTAAATGCTGGCAGGGAAGTCTGTTGTTTAGGTAAAAATGGAGAGAGAGAGAGAGAGAGAGAAAAGTAAGGGGCTAAGTGGAAAATGTAATAAAGCTGCATTAGATAAAGAGTGGAGGAAATAAGGAAAATGGTGAGTAATAAAGAGGAAGAAAAGAAGAAAGAAAACGAGGGACGGGCGTGGTAGGGGGGTCTAAGGAAATATGAGAGTATTCCCATAAAAAATATTAATATGTACCTCGTTCCATTTAGCCAAAGTGCATCTCCTCTTCCATGCTTCACCCCCCCCCTCTCTCTCTCTCTCTCTCTCTCTCTCTCTCTCGTACCGTACCCCGAACTGGAATGGAAGGGTACTGCGTGCATTACTTAGTGTGTGTGTGTGTGTGTGTGTGTGTGTGTGTGTGTGTGTGTGTGTCCATATTTCTGAATACACCTACGTCATATTTTTTCTTGCGTGTTGGCAATTTTGCGTGCTTGGTAATTTGCGTGGGAGCCAGTGCGTCAGTTTTGCGTGCACTTTTTAATATTGGGAGGATATGATTTAAGTGCAGGTTTCTCTCTCTCTCTCTCTCTCTCTCTCTCTCTCTCTCTCTCTCTCTCTCTGTTAATCTGCATATTTTTCTTTTTACTTATCAGTGTACACAAATTATTTTTTTCTTACACACCCGTGCTTCTTAATCTCAGTGTGAGAAAGAAAATCCTGTCTTAACGCCTTCTTTTAAGTCATTTAGCTTCCTTGAGGTTGGAAAGATATATTCCATGGAGTTTTTTAGATATACAGCAGTGTTCATAAAATTAATAAGATAAGAATACAGAGTGGTACATAAATTACACACCCCCATGAAACTCACATAGCGGTTTCTTTTGTTCTCTGGGGACGGCTATTTCCTATACTCTTTTCACTCTGACTTGGCCCAGATTTCCCTCCTGTTTCAACTTATTTCACGTAGCTCAGAGGCAGAAAAAGACAGTGCTAAGGCTCTACATCCTTTCCATTGCACTTCTTCGTGACTGGCATCATATCCCAGCGTTAATCTGTTGTTGCAAGTTAGGATTCAAGATGGAGAGATGATTTTAGGCCAAGTTATAGTGAAAGGAGTATATTGTGGGCGTGGAAAGAGAGTGTTATATATGAACCACCCTGTAAAACTTGCGTGCGGCTCAAATTTTGCGTGCAGGCGTGCTTTTGCGTGGTATATAGTTTGCGTGCAGGTGGTATATAGCTTGAGCAGGTGGTGCCATATATTACGCTGTGTTAAGTATTTTGCGTGCATGTGTTGTTATTTTGCGTGCATGTGTTATTATTTTGCGTGGATGTATTATTCTGCGTGCATGTGTTGTTATTTTGCGTGAGGGTATGCGTGCGTTATTGTGAGTTGAGTGCAAGGAGGCCATTATACTCACTTTGTTTACTTCATCCAGCCTCCCTGCCTTTATCTCTATGGTAATTTTGCGTGTGTGTGTGTGTGTGTGTGTGTGTGTGTGTGAGAGAGAGAGAGAGAGAGAGAGAGAGAGAGAGAGGCTCCCAATCTTGTCCCTTTGATTTACACTGATTAAACTTTTTTGCACTTCTAATTTCTCTCTCTCTCTCTCTCTCTCTCTCTCTCTCTCTCTCTCTCTCTCTCTCATATCTATCTATCGCCCCTGCTTCTTGTCATCATTTTTGCCTCCTCCCCAAAATCGAATTCAGTTTTCCATACCTTCACCACGCCTCCCCCCTCCCTGTCTCCTCCCTCCTCTCCCCTCATTTTCTCCTCCCCTTATTCCCTCCTCTCCCCCTCCACTTCCTTCCTTCATCCATCGCACGCCCACTTCCACTTTCACTCTCTTCCTACTCCTCTCTTTCCCATTTTCATTTATATTCTGACGACTCCCACTAGCTTACTCCCAGGTCCCTCCTCCCACTTCTCTTCACCTCCCCCATTTCCACTCTCACGCCCACTTCAGTTCAGATTTCACCCCTCCTCCACTCTCCAATTCTTCCAGTTAAATTCTCCCTCTCTCCCACTTGTCTTCAAACTCCCCAACACTCCTTTATTATTATTATTATTATTATTATTATTATTATTATTATTATTATTATTATTATTATTACTTTGCATTCTTCTCTCACTCCAGTGCCATTTTTCACTCACTCCCATCCCTCTCCCATTCCTCTCTCCGCCACTCCAATTCCCCATTCACTCTTCTCTCATTTCCACTCTGCCATCACTCTCACTCTACCCTCACTCTCACTACCACTCCCTGTCCACTCATTTCCCATTTTAACCCCCACAGTATTGAAAAGTATATATATTTTTATGCATCCTGCTGTGTGTATAGGCTAAAAAGTTTCTTCCCTGGGGCTCAGCAGATCTCTCATGTGTCTCACACCTTCCCATGTCACCCCTTCGGCACCAATAACCACCGTCCATACTGAATACACGCAAGGTCTGTCTCATTTAGGATTGATGTAATTTTTAGCAGGGCAGTGAAATGGCGGGGGACAGTGGGACGTGGAGGCGATTTCTTTGTGGCCACCCCTTACGGGATTAAGGCGTCTGGCAATAGATAGATAGATAGATAGTATTTTTAAAGATCAGAAAATTTGTCTTGAGAAAATTAAAGTGATCAAATTGTTCTTAGCCTGAGATCGAATTCTTGACTTTTCGGACAGCAGGCCACTTCCGTTACCACTCAGCCACCACCTTCCCATCCCACGAGGAGGGACACAGGGATTCTTAGCGGCGATTAAATTCCTACATATTCCATTTCCAACGCACTCCACCCACCCTCGCTCCCACTCCACATCTCTCTCTCTCTCTCTCTCTCTCTCTCTCTCTCTCTCTCTCTCTCTCTCTCTCTTTCTCAGCGGTAATTGGCTGCCTCAGATTCCATTAAATCATACCGGCCAAAAATGACGCCTGAAAAATGTTCTCCAGGCAACTGAGGAAAAACACCCTCCTCTCTCACTTTCTCTCACTTTCTTTAACCCTCGCTCACCCTCTTTCTCACTCTCTTTCACTCGCCCGCTCACTCAATTTCTCACTTTCTTTAACTCGCTCACTCTCTCTCAGTTTCTGTTTCTCTGGCTCACTCTCACTCTTGCCGTCGTTTGCCCTAGCTTTTTTTATCTCACTTTTCTCCAGTCCTCCCCCCCTCTCCCTCTCTCTCTCTCTCTCTCTCTCTCTCTCTCTCTCTCTCTCTCTCTCTCTCGTTTTAATTAGCGCCTACAAGTTTTCATCGTGACCTTGTCGGTTGCGTGACCTTCGCTCAAAAATAAGATCCAGGGTTCGATTCTTAACTAGGGCAGCTGAATTGGAGGTCTTGAGCTGTCTTCTTTTTCCTCCTCCTCCTCCTCCTCTATAATCATCATCATCATCATCATCACAAGAACAACAGCAACAACAATATTCACCTGATTATTATCGTCATTATCATCATCGTTATCCCTACTTTATTTCCACAACAACAGCAACAACAACAACAACAACAACTAGAGGTCCCCCAGGGGCGGTATCACACCAGCCGCGAGCCGATACACATCTAGCGCGGCCCGGAATATGACCTTGACCTTGACCTACTTTCACCAATTTCGAACTCGTATATTTCATCCCTACTACACACCTGTACAATTTTGTGATGATATCTTGAGCGGTTGCGAAGTTACCGTGCAAACTGACACACACACACACACACACACACACACACACACACACACACACACACACACACACACACACACACACACACACACACACACTGAAAAAAATACCAGCCTCTCTATCGCGGTTGGTAACAAGAAGAGGGAAATCAAAGTTTTGGGATCAACAGAAGTGCGTCAAAGAAAGCTGAGGAGAGAGAGAGAGAGAGAGAGAATAGATTGTTTTGACTGCAGCTCTTGTTTTTCTTTTTTTTTTTTCATATTTTGTCTCAGGTAAGCAATTTTTCCCCACCTTAAAAATTATAATACTTTTTTTTTCCGAATTTTATCATACCATTATTTATTTATTTATTTATTTATTTAAGACATTGATACATATTTTAGGTCATGCTCTCTTGATGTTTACAAATTCTCTCCTCTCCCCCCTCCTCCCCTTCCACTCCATATTCTTTCCTCCCTCTTTACTCTGCCCTCCCTTTCCCTCGCCATTTCTCCCCACTCTCGTCCTCTCCCTATCATTTTTCCCTCCCTCTCCCCATCTCTCTTCCCCGACTTCACTCCTCTTCCCCCTCCCTCCCCCTCCCCTTCCCTCCCCTCCTCCTCACTCTTTTCCTCCCCTCTCCCCACCCTCTTTCCTCCCCCTCCAGCCACCTTCCTCTCTCCCCATTCTTCTTCCATTTTCATATGCGATGAGTTTGGGAAGCTGGGAAGATTCTCTCTCTCTCTCTCTCTCTCTCTCTCTCTCTCTCTCTCTCTCTCTCTCTCTCTCTCTCTCTCTCTCTTATTTCCTCAGCATAGAGAACAAAATCTCCCCTATCCTTCACACACACACACACACACACACACACACACACACACACACACACACACACACACACACACACACACACACGTGGGAGCCAAGGAGAAAGATAAGTGGATTATTGAATTAATTATCTCACGAGTTTCCACACTACCCTGAAACGAGAGAGAGAGAGAGAGAGAGAGAGAGAGAGAGAGAGAGGTAAGAAGGGTAGAAAGAAAAAAATAGAGGGTTATAAGAGAGAATAGGAGAGGAGGGAATAAGACAGGAGAAGAGAAAGAGAAGAGAAGAATGTCAGGAAGGTGGAAGGAAGAGGGGAGAGGGGAAAAGAAGGGCATAAATAAGATGAGAGGGGAATTGAGAGAAGAGGGGAAGAAGAAGAGTAAGAAAGGAAAGAGGAGTGAGGATAAGAGGAGGGAAAAGGAAACGATGAAGGAAAAGAAGAGAGGGTGAGAAGAAGGGGAGATGGGAGAATAAGAGGTAAGGGGAGGAGGAGGAGAAGGAGGAGATGGAAGAAAAAGAGGGAAAAGGGGAGGGGGGGAAAGGTGACAGGAAGGGGAGAGAGTGTGGGCAGTAGGGGAGACAGACTGACAGACAGATAGACAAAATGACACGCGAAATTACCCTCCGGTCCAGATAACATCATACCTCTCTCTCTCTCTCTCTCTCTCTCTCTCTCTCTCTCTCTCACTCTCTCTCTCACTGGTTCCTTAACTCTTCCATTCACACCCATCTTCCTGTCACCTTCTTTACTTTCCACTCCATCTCTGTCCTTTCTTATCGCCTTGTCTCACTCCTTTTTTCCATCTCTCTCTCTCTCTCTCTCTCTCTCTCTGCCTTTCCCTATCTCTTCTTATCTTCCTTCTTCCGCGTCTCGTCTTATCTCTCTCCTTCGAAATGTCTCTCTCATAAAATCTTCCTCTCTTTCTTTTTCTGTCCCTTTCTGTTCGTCTGTCTTTCCTGTCTTCCTTTTCTCTTTCCTCCTTCCTTCCTTCCCTCCATCTTTCCTTTCCATTTGTCTTTCCTCCTCTAGTTTTCGTTTTCCTCCTTTTTCACTCCTTCCTTTCTTCCCTCCTTCATCCTTTCTCTCTTTTTCCTCTCTTTTTGCTGTTTCTCTCTTTCCTATTCTGTGAACGTCACTTTTTTCTTATATTTTCCCTCTTTCCATCCTTTCTTCTTTCCCTCCTTCCTTCCTTCCCTCCCTCCCTCCCTCCCTCCCTCCCTCCCTCCATTCATCAAAGTCAGGGTTGGTTAGATCAATTTTACTACTCTCTCTCTCTCTCTCTCTCTCTCTCTCTCTCTCTCTCTCTCTCTCTCTCTCTCTCTCGACGAGATAGATAAAATAACCTTTATCTATTTCCTCATAACTATACTACTTTCCTTCTAACTTGGCCTAAAATTAACACCGGAATATGATGCCAGTCACGAAGAAGTGCCATGGAGAGGATGTCCAGCCAGGTTCAGTTAAATCCAGTTAGGTTCAGTTAAAATCCAGTTAGGTTCAGTTAAATCCAGTTAGATTCAGTTAAATCCAGTTAGTTCGTCGTTATTCCCGTAAGGATCCACAAATTCAAAAAGACAAAACACAAAAATTGGGAGAACATTGAACAGTATGCCCGGGGGAATGGGCCACGCACTCACTCATTCTCCATTCCAGCCCCAGGAATCTGTGTTCTCTCTCACACCATAAACCATCAACATACGGATTTTTTTTTTTTTTTTTTTTTTTTTTTTTTTTCATTATACGGTAGCGTCTCCTTACTTTCGCCAGCCAGATCGAGTTAATCCAATTAGTATCAAATTTACAGATAAATAACTACATAAATAAATAAATAAATAAATAGTGCCAAATCCCTCTATTGTCCTCTCTGTTCATAATTAATAACAAAAAATGGAATTATTGAGTTTTTGCTTGATATAACTATTTTTTTTCCATTATATATATATATATAAATCGGTGCAGAAAACGGGAATTGGAAACTAAGGTATACTACGTTATACTTCATCATTAGTAGGCACAATTTCGAGGTCTTGTCTCGATATGAGGTCATTGTTGGCAAGTTCTTGTCTGTTTCTAATTTCGTCTCATTACATTTTGAGAGAGAGAGAGAGAGAGAGAGAGAAACGTGTCTGCCTCTGGGTATAAACTTGACCTTTGTATGTTGAGAGATGTGGAAGTATCAGTAAGAAATGTTGTAGCGAAAATTCAAGTAATCACACCATTCCCTTTCTCCGGCCACAGCTCGGAATCACGTTCTTTCGGAAAGTAGACCACTTCTCTAACCATTTAACCACCACTTTCCCTTGTGGACACCTAATTAGATATATTATGGGAGAGAGAGAAACAGATAGGGTGCAGAAATAGTTACCCATCAGTCCATCCCCTGTTTGGAAATTGATGTGTGTGTGTGTGTGTGTAAGGGTGACGTCACAAGCGAGGGCAAGGCAGAGGAGTGTAATTGGTGAGGGTAGATGGTAATGCTGGTTGTGTGTTTCGTCATTCAGGGGGTCTGTTTTAGGTGAGGTGGGTGGGAAGGAATGGTCATGAAGCATTTTTTCGATTTTTACCTGAATATATTGACATTTCCATGGGGTATTTTGGGGGGTTTAATGCTACTATACAAGATTTTTTCCAAGGTTTTTTGGTTTTCCTTTTTTTTTTTTTTTTTTTTTTTTTTTTTTTTTTTTTTTTGGGGGGGGGGGTGAGGCTTTCATGTTTTTTGTGGGTACTTTTCTCCTCAAATCTCCCCTCCCCATTCTCAGACTTCTCCCCTCCCTTCCTTTAACTCCCCCTTTATTTCCTACTCCTTATTCTTCATTCTCATATTAATTTGCCCTTCTCCCCTCCTTCATTTATCTTTCTCCCTTCCCTCCCCCTTTTTTTTCCTTCCCGTTCCTTTCATGTACTCCTCCCCTCTTCCCATCTTCATTTTTTTTTCTCTTATGCACCTCCCTTCTTCTCCATCCTCTAATGAGTTTCCTGTCTTCCCTCCTTTATCAATTTGGCTCTCCTATCATTCTCTCCTCTCTCTTTCCTTCCCTCTCCTCTCCTCTCTTCATCCCTCTCCTCTCTCTGTCTCCTCTCCTCTTCTCTCTCTCTCCCCTCATCTGCTGTCCTTTCCGCCTTTACCCCCTCTCTTTTCTTTGTATTTCTAGTACACCTTTCCATTTTCCCTCCATATTCTCTCTCTCTCTCTCTCACACACACACACACACACACACACACACACACACACACACACACACACACACACACACACACACACCTTATCGCAGCCACCACCACCCCTCTCATCATTTCGCCAAATATAGAAGAGGTCTTGACTCCCCTATCTGTGACGTTATCGAAGGGGAGAGGATGGGGTCAGAGGGGGAGATAAGATGGGGAGAGAAAAAATGGGAGGGGGAGAGGGGAGGGAGACAGGGAGATGGAGAGGGGAGATATTTTGAGGGAGAGAGAAAGTGACAGGTAATATGGATGAAGAAAGGGAGGTTGACAGGTGAGGCTTGGGAGATGATTATATTTGGCTGTGTTTTCATGTAAGGGAACTGGGCAACTCTCACAGCTTCAGTGATAAGTCGTGGTTGGGTTAGATTCCATAAGCCGTAGATATAAGAATGAGTCTCCTTGGTTACTAGTCAAATTAACCCTCGAATCTGACAGTGAGGTAGGAATGAGTCTCCGTGGTTACTAGTCAGATCAACCCTCTAATCTGACAGTGAGGTAGGAATGAGTCTTCTTGGTTACTAGTCAAATCAACCCTCCAATCTGACAGTGAGGTAGGAATGAGTCTCCTTGGTTACTAGTCAAATCAACCCTCCAATCTGACAGTTAGGAATGAGTCTCCTTGGTTACTAGTCAAATCAACCCTCCAATCTGACAGTGAGGTAGGAATGAGTCGCCATGGTAACCTCTGAAATCAACCCCTTCAATCTAATTACACCTGGCCATCACCTGAGCCAAAAGGGGTTAGGGATTTTGGTCAGGGAGGCTAGTGTAAATCTTAAGGAAGGGCAGGAAGCGTGAGGGAATCTTATCTGTAATTCTGATAACGTATCCTATATTTTCTTCATCTTATCTCCGGACGATTTTATTCGGAGACGGAGATAGACAAAGAGAGAGAAGGATAGATAAAGAGAGGGAAGGAAATAGGTTGGGTGAGCGAGATAAACAGGTAGACAGGTAGGTAGATAGGTAGTTGGGAGGCCGGCCTGATAGGGAAAGAAGAGTGACAGAATGGTAGGTACGGTGTGTGTGTGTGTGTGTGTGTGTGTGTGTGTGTGTGTGTGTGTGTGTGTGTGTGTGTGTGTGTGTGTGGAACCAAAACCTGGGAGTCTGCATATAGTCTTCTCTTCAAAAAAAAAAAAAAAAAAAGTAAAAACAAACGATAAAGAAAACCAAATTTTTTTCACTTCAAGATAAGGAGAGAAAGAAGGTGTTTTAGATTTGACCTCTTTAGTGAACAAAAAAAAAAATTGAATATACCTTTTAACTTTTGAACTAGAGAGAGAGAGAGAGAGAGAGAGAGAGAGAAAGAGAGCTGTGCACGTGAAGACAAGTGTATGGTCTTCCTGAAAATTGTGGGGGGTGGGGAGGAAAAAGGATGAAGAATTTTTAAAGCATTTGAGACAGCGAAATTATCTTAATCACAGTTATAATAAATCGCCAAAAAGCATTCGCATCGTAATTTTTTTCACACAGGTTTTGTAAATGTGGTGGTGGACGCAGTGAGAAGGGAGTGGAAAGTGGAAGATGGAATTGACGGTGTGTGAGTGGACTGAAAGAGTGGAGGGGTGAGTTGACTGTATGTGAGTGGGCAGAAAGAGTGGAGGTTGAAATGATGGTATGTAAGTCGACAGAAAGATAGGCATAATCCAAACTATCATTGAGAAGTAACAGGAATAGAGTGAGTAACAGGATAGGCCCATGAGGAACGCCACTGTTGATAGGTGTAAGGGGAATAACAGTGACCAACAGTAGCAACAGTACAGTCAGAAAGGAAACGTAGAATGAATGAACAGAAGGGTAGAAACAGTGAGAGGTTAGTTGTGTATTTACTGTTTGTTGTGCCAGGACAAGTCAGAGGCCTTGCCCATGTACAAAAAAAAATTCATTGAAGTTCCATAATTATTTTCTTCCCTTCTCACCCACATGACACACAAACACTTCAGATATATGTGTCTTCTTGCTTATTCCTTGCTTTTCTTAATTGCTTGTTTGGTTATCAGCTTATGTGTGGTTTTAGCTGTTTATTTGCTTGTCCTTCACCCCCTTGTTTTTTGCTTGTCTGCTTGCTTTTGCCTGGTTGTATGTTTGTTTTTTTATGTATTTCTCATGTTTGCTTTTTTTATCAGTTTGTGTTTTTTTGGTTTACCATTTAAGTTGACTCCTTACCTCTCTGTTTTTTCCTCGCTTGTTTGCCTGCTTGCCT
>NC_137049.1:22569769-22599769 GCF_032717465.1 Coenobita brevimanus | reverse complement strand
ACACACACATACACACACACACACATACATACACACACAGGAGAGGTCATAGAGAATGGGTTGGAAGCAATTTTTTGTAGTCATTTTAGTGCATGATGATTTTTTTTTTTTTTTCCCTGCGTTCAGCAGAGTAATGTGGAAACTGAGAGAATGGACTAAAGGGGTCTTCGTGACAGAGAGAGAGAGAGAGAGAGAGAGAGAGGAAAGAGGGAGACGTGTACAAAATTTAGTGAAGGATCAGAAAATATAAGAAGTAACGGCATAGAAACTAGGATATTAGAGAGAGAGAGAGAGATTGAATTACTGTGGCATTATAAACCATTTACTCGATTAATTTATTTGTTCTGGTAAAAAGCAATAGACAGATCGGATATTGGGTGTGGATGAGAGGAATTAATTACTGCGAGGCATTGTACCAAACTGCGAGATATTGTGCTAAACTGCGAGATATTGTGCTAGACTGCGAGATATTGTGCTTGACTGCGAGATATTGTGCTAGACTGCGTGATTTTGTGCTAGACTGCGAGATATTTTGCTAAACTGCGAGATACTGTGCTAGACTACGAGACAGTCCGCTAATTTTCGAGATATTGTGCTAGATTACGAGACATTGTGCTAATTTTCGAGATATTGTGCTAGATTACGAGACATTCCGCTAATTTTCGAGATACTGTGCTAACTCTCGAGACATTCTGCTAAATCGCCTTGTCTCCCTGCTTCCCCACCTGGTTTTCTGCCTAATTAACTCCCTTCTTCCTTAATCAGGTAATCTGTCTAAGTGGACCAGGTGTTATCAGCGTCTGTCTTATCTCTGCTCAGTTCCTTTAAGTCTCCTTGTGTGTGTGTGTGTGTGTGTGTGTGTGTGTGTGAGAGAGAGAGAGAGAGAGAGAGAGAGAGAGAGAGAGAGAACAGGAAATTCAGTTGCATATTGTCAAATGGTTGGTGGAAAATCGGAGATAGATTGATTGATAGATAGATAGATAGAGAGATAGAGATAGATAGATAGATAGATAGAGGGAGAGAGAGAGAGAGAGAGAGAGTAATTACCTCCAGGTCATTTGTGAGTTGGGGATTAAGTACTTAAACACTACTTAAGGCTTCGGTTAATTACTGTTATCAAAAGTTTGGTGTTTTTACTTATGAGAGAGAGAAAGAGAGAGAGAGAGGAAAATAATAAGTGTAGGAGGGAAAGAGAGACATGTTAGAAGAGAAGTGAAAGAGTGGTGAGGAAAAAGAAGAGGAGGAAGAGAGAATGTAAGGAGGACGAAAGGAAGAGGAGAGAGATGTTGAGAGGAAGAGGAAGAAGACGAAGGGGTGAAAAGACGGCAGACAGGAAAAAGAGAATGAAGAATGAAGGAAGAGGGAGAAAATGTAGAAAAATAGGAAATGAAGGACGGAAGAAATGAAAGAAGAAACGATGAGAGAGAGAGAGAGAGAGAGAGAGAGACGGGGGGGGGGAATATCCCTCCTCCCTCCCTTGGAGCTCCGTATTATTACAACACAAAGTTTCCTTACTATAATTGCTGGTGAGACCCCTCTCTCTCTCTCTCTCTCTCTCTCTCCTATTTTTCCTTTCTTTGCCCCTTTCCATTTCGTCCTTTCCTCTTCATTTTTCTCTCATTCCCTCTCCCCCTTCCTCTCCCTCTCCATTTCTCCCTTCCAGTCTCTTTATTGTCTCCCTTTGCTCCTCGCTATCCCTTCTCCCCTTCCCCTATCCTTTTCTCCCTCTCTCCCTTCTCCCCTTCTCCTATCCTTTCCTCCCTCTCTTCGCACCCCTGTCCCCTCTCCTCCTCTCCTCCTTTCCCCCTTTCTCCCCTAACGTCTCTACTCTCTCCCTCCTTCCCCTTCCCCTATCTCCTCGTCTCCCCCCTTCTCCCTATCATCCTTTCCCTCTATCTCCTATCCTCTTCTCCCCCTCTTCCCCTCCGCACCTTTCCCCATCTCTCCTTTTCCCTTGCCCTCCTCTCCTTTTCCCTTGCCCTCCTCTCGTTTTCCCTTGCCCTCCACTACTTTTCCCTTGCCCTCCTCTACTTTTCCCTCTCCCTCTTTCCCTTCTACCCTTCCCTTCCCCACTCTTTCCTCTCCCTCTCACCCGACTCCTGTCCCTCCCTCCCTCTCTCTCCCCCCACCGCATTAGCACCCCCTCCCTTGCCCCCATTTTCATTAGCATATATATCATTCTCGTTCCACTAATTCCCATTTTCTTCCAACATTAAATACCCTCATTCCCATTTTCCATCGCGGCCCTGAATAATGGGGCAGGCTTTTATGTTTTCAGCGAATGAGGTCGAAATACTTATTTAATGACGGGAGCACCCTGCACTTTACCAGCAATGGAATTTTTATTGTTCTTAATTTTCTTTTTTTTTTTTTGGTAATGATTTCTTGATAAGGTATATATATATATATATATATATATATATATATATATATATATATATATATATATATATATATATATATATATATATATTATAATTTCGTGTTAATCTCTGTTTATTTGTAATGAAAAATAATACAGAGTTTAATCGTTTTTTTTATGTTTTTCGCATTTTTCTTTACAGAGAAAATATAGTCTGTCTTTTTTTCTTTTTTTTTTTTTTCGTTTTAGCTGAATGATATTTCCTGTTTCTGTTTCCGATAATGAGTGAAACAATTCTCTCTCTCTCTCTCACCATAAACCCATAAGGGGTGGCCACAGACAAATCGCCTCCATGTCGCCCTGTCCTTAACCATATGACTGCCCTCCCTTCAGCTCTTTATAATTTGCTTTACTTCTTTCGTGTTTCTGATAATGCATATATTACATCCTCCGACTGAAGGGGTTAATTGCTACTAATGATGATAGTAATTTGTCCTAATGATCTGAGCAATTTTTTCTTTTTTTTTTTCTTTTTTTGCTCTAGTTAGTGTCAGATTTTTTCTTACTGATAGGACTTCCCCGCAAAAATAATAATAATAATAATAATAATAATAATAATGAGGGATGTATCAAAAACCCTCAAAGTCGAAGAAGCCTTCCCCCCCCCCCAAAAAAAAAAAAAAAAAATGGTCTAGTGGCAGCAAGAAAAAACTAGAGAAAAAAAACATTATCGAATTTAGGGAATGAATGAAGATTATATTGAATTCCTTTTTTTTTTTTTTTTTTTTTTTTTTTTTAGTTTCGAAAATTGGGAAGAAAATCGTCTGGAAGGATTAAGAATAAAAAAATAAAGAAAAAACTGTCATGGAGGGATTATGGAAGACTAAATTGAATTCCTGGTTTTTTATGTTTTCGAAAATTGGAAAAAATCTTCTGGAAGGAAAAGGAATATACCACAAAAAACAAACAAGAAAAATTCGTCTTGAGGGAATTAATGAAGACTATACGTAATTCGTTTTTTATTAGTTTTCAAGAACTGGATAAAAAGCGTCTGGAAGGAATGAAAATAAACTGCAAAAAATGAATAAATAAATAAATAAATAAAAATCGTATTAGAGCTGTATTTAATTCGTGTTCTTTAATTTGTTGAAAATTGGAAAAAATCGTCCGGAAAGAAAAAAGAATAACCAGCAAAAAATTAATAAAAAAAAATAAAGAACCCTGTTGGAGGGATTAATGAAGACTATAAATTTTTAATTCGTGTGTGTGTGTTTTTTTAAGTCTCGTAGGCTGAATAAAACCGTCTGAAGGGAGTAAAAATAAACTTCAAAAAATAAAAGAAATAAAAATGAAAAATCGTCTTGGAGGGATTTATACAGACTATAGGCCTATACTGTATTTAATTTGTGTATTTTGAAAAGTGTCCGAAAAATTGAAAAAAAAAAAAATGGTGTGGTTACAATAAGGATATGATAAAAAAAAGGGTGGCGTCATCGTACTGAAGGGGTAAACTGTCCTAATGATGTGAGCAGGGGGTAATTAGTGACGTAATTAGGCCCTGATGATGGTGATTAGCTGTGGGGATGTGTTGCTGGTTTACTGATGGAATGATAGATGGACAGGTAGATAGACTGAGAGAGAGAGAATGGGGGGAGCTGGTGCTTTGAATGTGAGTGTCCTTTGCGAGAGAGAGAGAGAGAGAGAGAGAGAGAGAGAGAGGGTGTTTTTCAGTGGGAAGGAAATGGAGTCGGTAAGAATATCGACAAGAGAGAGAGAGAGAGAGAGAGAGAGAGAGAGAAATTGGGTGGAGGGGAAGGAGGAATGTAAGAAAAAAAAAACAGAAAAAGGGAAAATGAAGACTGCAGAATATTTGCAAATTGGAGAGAGAGAGAGAGAGAGAGAGAGAGAGAGAGGTGTACAAGACTTCTCAGCAACAAGTTAGGTCTTTCGAAGTGACAACTAGAATGTAAACAGAAGCATAAATAAAAATATAAAATCATCAGATGGAAGAGACTATACTCCATTCACTTTAACTTGGCCTAAAATCACCTCTCTCTTTCTGTCTGTCTGTCTGTCTGTCTGTCTCTGTCTCTCTCTCTCTCTCTCTCTCTCTCTCTCTCTCTCTCTCTCTCTCTCTCTCTCTCTCTCTCACTAGCTGGAATGCTGAACTGTAACAAAGGACTAGCACTAGAATGAGGCACTAGTCACGAAGAAGTGCTGTGGAAAATATGTGGGGCCTTACTCATTCTGCCACTGAGCTACGTGAAATAAGCTGTAGAAGGACGAAAAGCTGGGCCAAGTTCAGATGAACCAATTATAGAATGTTATATATGATGAATCCTATTGTTATTATTATTATTATTATTATCATTATTATTATTATTATTATTATTATTATTTATATATTTATATATTTTATTTTTTGATGAAGCCTATGTTTGGACTTTTTATTTTCCTTTTTTTTTTTTTTTTTTGGATTATATTTTTAGGCTTGGCTAAATTTTTCCAAGGTGTTACGGTATATATAATTTCTATTTTGTGCGTCTGGCAAGCTTACCTGGCGATCTTAATTAAATTTCGTGGAATAATGCTTTTCTGGCAATTATGTTTTTAAATTTGGATACCTTTATATTAATTTGGATATATTCTTTCATTTGGATAAGTCTTTTTTTATTTAGAAGTTTTTATTTGTGTGTTTTCTATGTTCTTTATTTTCGATATTTTTCTTTTTTTAATTTGGATAAGATTTTTAAAATATTTTCCATGGATGTGATGGAGTTAACTTTCCCTGTTTTTCTGTCAGTTGTACGTTTTTTCTTAGTAGTTTTATTTTGTATTTGATTTTTTATTGTATTTTGTATTTTTTGTGTATTAGAAATATTACGAAGCCTTAGTGCAGATTTTTTTGAGTGTCTAATAATTATTCGTATTTTTAAACCCACGCATTTGTGTATTAGAAATATTACGAGGCCTTAGTGCAGATTTTTTTGTGTCTAATTATTATTCGTATTTTTAAACCCACGCATTTAGCTCGTGAAGGTATTGTGTTTGGCTCGGCATGATTGTCTGTCTCTCCTTCTGTTTGTTTGCCTGTCTCATTTTCTGTTTCTTTGTATGTCAGTCAGTCTGTCTGTATGTTTGTGTATGTATGTATTTGTTTGTATGTATGTATGTATGTATGTGTGTGTGTCTCTGTGTCTGTCTGTTTGTTAGCAAGATTAGGGAAATACTATTGAAATTGCACCACATTTGGACAGAAATAATAACTGAAGACAGTCGGAGGAATAAACGATAAATTTTAGGCTGAAAAGGGTCATAAATCACAGGTCAAGGTCAACTAAGCCTAATTTTTATCCGATTCTGACCAGACTGGGCGGACTGGTTGAGAATCAGGCTGGAATGAAGTTAATTTATTTATTTATTATTATTATTATTTTTTTTTATTTTGAGAACAATAAGTAGCCTAAATGATGAAGGTAACAGGGAATTTCATGATTAACTTAAACAATTTTCATCCAGTGTGGACTAAATTTGGTGGAAATGTTAAGGGTCAAGCAAGGATGACAAGCTGAGTTTAAAGGCAGCAGGTCAAAGGTCAAGGTCACAGGGCACGGTCAAAAATTAGGGTTTAAATTGGTTATAAGGCGCGGGTATTGCATATTTTCAGTGTGATTTTTTTTTTGAGGGTCCAGTATTTTTCGTGGGTGCGTTTGAGTTTTTACGTTCTCTCTCTCTCTCTCTCTCTCTCTCTCTCTCTCTCTCTCTCTCTCTCTCTCTCTCTCTCTCTCTCATCCACCATCCACTCCTCACTGATCTCGAGAATGCAGCACTAATTACCTCTCTCTCTCTCTCTCTCTCTCTCTCTCTCTCTCTCTCTCTCTCTTACTGCTTCCAATTTTATCTTTCCATTCTGCATGTCATTTTCTCATGTAGTCTCTCTCTTCATTTCTTTTATCTTGCCTTCTCTCTCCTTACTTACTCCTCCCTTCTCTCCTCTTTTTCCTCTCTCCTCTTTTTCTCTTCTTCCTTCTCTCTTTTTCCCTCCTTCCTTCCTCCACCTTTTTCTAGTTTAGATCCTTTATCTCTTTTTTTCTTTCACCCTCCTAACTTTTTTTTTTCTCCTTCCCTTCAGTTTGCTTCACCTCCCCTCTTTCCTTCCTCCACTTCCGGCCCCTCACCCTCCGTTAATTCCACCTTTCTTCTTTCCTCTCTCTTCCTCCCTCCCCACTTTTCTTCTTTCCTGCACACCTAACCCCTCTCCCTCCTCCCCTCTTTCTCTTCCTCTCTCCCCTCTTTTCTTCTTTCCTCAGCTTCATGACCCTCTTGCTTCGTCACTCCCTCCTCTCCTCTTTCCTCTCTTTCTGCTCTCCTCTTTCTCTCCCGTCTTCCCTCTTTCTCTCCCTCCCTCCCCTCTTTCTCTTCCTCCCTCCCCTCTTTCTCTCCTTCCCTCCCCTCTTTTCTCCTTTCTTCCGCCTCTCCCTCCATCTGATCCAGCAATTTGCATGCCCCCGCCAGTTAATCCCACCCTTGATCCCTCTCTCATATGTCTGGCAGCGTCGTCGCACAGAAAACGGGGCTGGGACGTCTTTGAGAGGGGGGACTTCGATACAACTCTGCACCTTTGTTTTTTGTCGCATTCTTTGTACTTTTGTCTCTGTCGTGACTTTGTTTTTGTGGATTTGTTTTATATATCTTCTACTTTGATTTGTTTAATATAGCTTCCCATTGATATCACTTACCTTATTCCCTTACAGAAAACGGGGCCAGGGCATCTTTTAGGGGAGGCTGATATAACTTTTTCTTTTTTTGTCACACCCTGAAACTTTGTCTGCGTGGATTTGTTTGATATTGCTTCTCTCTGTTTCCATCCAGCTGATTCTCCTCACAGAAAACGGGCTGAGGCGTCTTTCAGGGGATACTGTCACGTAACTACGCTTTTTATTTTTGTCGCACCCTGGGACTTTTGTGTTTGTGGCGCTTCTCTCTCTCTCTCTCTCTCTCTCTCTCCATCAAAAACACCACCCATTCCTCATCCTAAATCCACCACACTCTCCTCATCCCGCCGCGAACGTGGAATGTGAGATTGATTGAACTCCCCATCCCTCTCTCTCCCTCCTCTCCCCTCCCCTCTCTCTCCCCTCTCCCCTCCCCCGTTTTGCGTAACCATCTCGGGTGTGTTTACGTATATAGGGGATCCGAATGTCTGCTTGTGGGATCCGCTATTTAGGATTCCGTTTGTCATTCCGTTTATAACCCTTTCAGACGGCGGACGTCCTTTGTGTTTGGCTGCTGCTAGAGACGAGTTATTTAGTTATTTATTCAGAGTTAGTTTTAAGAGGTACGGTTTGTTTTGAAGAGAAAATAAAAGATATTAATGTAACTCCAACTCTTCTCAAATTTTCGTCTTAGCCAAACCCAATCGTTTTTCTATAGCATGAATAAAGTAAATTAAAGCGTCATTGTGGTGAAGAGGTCAAGGTAGGGATTAAGGGGAGACAGTTCATTTTTTTGGTTGAAAATGAAATTATGCGTCAATCTACATGAAACTTTACAGGATAATAGCTGTGATACTTACTTAAGCGTGTAGAAAGTTTCAGGACGATACATGAAGAAAAGAAAAAAATATTCAGTAAAATCTTAATATATTACGATGTGTGACGGGTGCCTTAAAAAATTGTCTTTATAACTAACAATAATATCGAAGAATAAAGACAATAACGTAGGGTTTTATTATCAGTTTATTTATCCATTTATGTATGCATTAAAGTTGTCACCACACATTATTACTTTATTTATGTATTTGTTAAGTTGGCACGTCACAATGTTATTAGTTTTATTTATGTTTATTTATTAAGTTGGCACCCAGATTTTTACTTTTTATTTATTTATTTATTAAGTTGACACCACGCAGTTTTATTATTTTCATGTCCATCTGTGAGCAAAATCAGTCGTTACGTAGCCTATGCAATCAGGTGACCCTAGACAACACCTGCGTCCCATCAGTGCTCACCTGCTGATTGGCCTAACATTACCTGCACTCAGAGAAAATTGGATGATCACTGAACGCTGAATAAAGGCAGGGGTTCAAGTGGTTAGAGAAATTGTCTGCTTATCGGAAGGACCTGAGTTCATTCCCCGGCTGAGGTAGTGTAGAGTTTGATGATCCGAATTTTGTTTTAACTGATTTTACACACACACACACACACACACACACACACACACACACACACACACACACACACTGGATGATTGCTGGGCCTCTCGGAACGGATCAAAGTCTGTATAATAGACATACTGTAGACCAAAAAAACAAAAAAAGTATATGCACGAAACAGTAATAGTAGTAGTGGCAGTAGTAGTAGTAGTAGTAGTAGTAGTAGCAGTAGTAATAGTAGAAGTAGTAGTGGTAGTAGTAACCTTCTTCCCATTTTTCCGGGTTTCTCTTTGATGCTAATGAGAAACGTTTAACCGGACTCTTTCAGCCAGGTAACTCCCCCTCGCCTCACCTGTCCCACCCTTCCCCTCCCTCTTGAGAAAGCTGTATTAACCCCTTCACTGTGAATACGTCTTATATTTTACTCCTTCCTTCCGTATACGAGTTTGTTCAAATTTGGGGAAACTTCTCTAACTAGAGGAGTATAATTAATAGTCTTCATTAATACCTCCAGTAGTAATTTTTAAAGCAGAGTATAGGAGTGTAGGGGCATGACCAGTCGCCCATCCCTGAGCGGTATCATGTGAGCAGTACCCCTAGTCATTTCTCGGGTGTAGTCCCTTATGCCTTACATCAGGTTGGAGTCCCTTACCTACTGCCATCAGGCATTGATTTGGCTATATGGTTACCACCCAGCGTAGTCAGTGGCTTCTTGGTCAACAAAAAAAAACCAACTAACTGCTCGCTCAGTGTTGTTGCTTAAATCTAACGCTGCATCAGGTGAGTGTCGCTAAGGAAACGTTGCCAAATCTTTAAGGCCACCGAATGATGATGGTTATTTGTAATTATTATTATGACGATTTTATTATTGTTATTATTATTATTACTATTATTATTATTATTATTATTATTATTATTATTACTATTATTATTATTATTATTATTAATATTATTATTTATTACTATCGTCTTCGTCGTCGTCGTCGTCGTCGTCGTCGTCGTCATCATCATCATCATCATCTTCATCATCATCATCATCATCATCATCATCATCATCAATCTCATCATCATCATCATCATCAATCTTATCATCATCATCATCATCATCATCATCATCATCATTATCATCATCATCATCATCAAGCCTGGAGCGGTGATCTAATGAGGCGGGGTACACCTCTGCTGGATAATTGCTGCATAATTTACCAACGTCTCATTAACTGCTTCGTTCCGTGTCTCGATTGAAGCTTCGACCAAATGAAGTGGATCCGAACCCGCTTAGTGATTAGTTATATGGATAGATAATTATTATATTGATGGATGATTTCAGGGGGTGATAAAGGATTGAAAAATAGGGAATGGTGACCCCTGGCTGAGAGAGAGAGAGAGAGAGAGAGCGTAGAAATATTTAGGAGCTTTATAATAGTCATGTTTTTCGTAGTTAGTATTCATGTTGGTTAATAATGAGAATAATAAAATAATAATAATAATAATGATAGCTGAAACTACTACTGCTACTGCTACTACTATTAATAATAATAATAATAATTATTATTATTATTATCATTATAATAACAACAACGACAACACCACCACTAACACTAACAGTACTAACACAAACACATTACTCAAACCACTAATTCCAGAGAAAGAGCTTAATACAAAAGAGTCTATTAACCACAGTAATTCCCATCGCCTTCCGCATATCATAGCAATAATTCCCTGAGAGTTAGGTCGGGTGTGGGTAGGTAGTAGAGTGTAAGTGTTCCATCGGGGGTTGTGCCATTTGAATTAGTTACCCCTGCTTCTGTTTTCTCTTTTGTTCTTCCTCCGTTTTCTTTCCTTTCTTTTTTTTTTTTTTTTTTTTTTTGTCATATATCGTGTACTTTTCTTTATTTCTCGGCATTTTTGTGTAACTTTTTGCTTCCTCCCCCCCACCTCGCTTTTCCTCTCCCTCCCGTCTCCTTTTCCTACCCTTCCATCTCCTCTCCTCTCTTCTCCCCGCTCATCCGTTCCTTTATTTCTCTTTCCTCGTTTTTTTCTTTTTCCTCACCTCCCTCTTTCCTTGTCTCCCCTTTACCCCTCCCCCTCTCCTCTCCTTTCCTCTCTTTCTTTTCCTTTACCCTATGAGAAAGAAAGAAAGAAAGGAAGAAAGAAACCTAGTACCATCTCCCTAGTTCTGAATGAGACAACCTTGGCATGTATTTAGTTAGAACGGTAGGTGTTAGGGCCGAAGTAGCGACATGTGAAGGTGTTTTGCACATAGGAGGACTGCAGACCCTCAGGGAACGGGTATCTAGTCTATGTCAGAGAGAGGGAGAGAGAGAGAGAGAGAAAGAGAGAAACTCCTTTATCATCTCCATTTCCTCCACCAGCAACTTTTTAACCCGTTTGTACTAACTTTTTTTCACCTTCCCTCCCCTCCCCTCCCCTCCTCCCCTACTCCAAGTGCTCTCTCTCCCCCTATCCCTCCTCCCTCTCTCCCTCCTCCTCACACTCCTCCTTCTCCCCCTTCTCCCTACAACTTCTCACCTCTCCCCTCCTCCCATTTCCCCTCCCCAACTTTTCACTTCCTGTCTGCTAACTCCCCACCATCCCCTCTTCCTCTCTTTTCTCCCCACTCCCTTAGTTTTCACCTCACTCTCCCCCAAACACTTCATTTTCTAATATCCCACGCTCAATACCACCCTTCCTTCCTTCCCGTCCTCTCCCCCTTTTTCTCCCCTCCCCTCATGTTCTCACCTTCCCCTTCCTTCCTCCCCATCCCCTCTTCCCTCTTTCTCCCCTCCTCTCATCTTCTTACCTTCTCCTTCCTTCCTCCCTGTCATCTCTCCCATCTTTCTCCCCTCCTTTCATCCTCTCACCTTCCCTCTCCCCATCATTTCTCCTTCCCATGACTTCTTCCTTCCTTCCTTCCTCCTCTCCTCTTCTCCCAATTTCTCTCTCCTTCCCCCCCTCCCCCTCCCCCTCCCCTTCCCCCTCCCTGCTTCTTATTATCTTCTTGCTAACTCCCCTCCCCTTCCTTCTTTCCCCCTCCCCCAACTTCTCATCTCTCCCCCTCCCTAGCCTTTCTTCTCCAACCCCTTCTCCCCACCCCTCCCCCTCTCCCCACAAATTTTAGCACTTTGCCACCACTCCATCCCCTCCCCTCCAACATGTTTCATTCCAGTGTCCCCAGCAGTAGTCCCGCCTCCCCTTCCTCCCTTCCTTCCTTCCTTCCATTCCTCTCCTTGCCATCTTTTCTCCCCCAAGTTTATCCTTTCTCTTTGCTAACTCTTCCCTTCTCTTTCCTCCCTTCCTTCCTTCCTTCCATTCCTCTCCTTGCCATCTTTTCTCCCCCAAGTTTATCCTTTCTCTTTGCTAACTCTTCCCTTCTCTTTCCTCCCTTCCTTCCCTACCTCTCCATCCTCGCTTCCTTACCTTTACCGTTTTTCCATGATAACTTCTCCCCTGTCTTTCTCCCCTCCTATCTCTTTCCCCCCCTCCTCTCATCTCCCTCTCCCTCTCTTTCTCATTCCGCTCCCTCCACTCAAGTTTCTGCATCCTCCCCACCCCCTTAAACCTTCTCCCCATATTGCATGTTACAGTTGTACCTTCAAGTAATTCCACATTTCCATCCCTTTCCTCCTCCTTCCATTCTCACTCCCTCAGCTTTACCTTTCATCCGTGCAAACTCTCCCACATTCTCTCTCCCCAACACATTCCCTTCACTCTTCCTCTCTCTCCCTTTCTCCCTGCTCTTTTCACCATTTTCTTCCTCTGTCTTCCTCCAGCTCTCTTTCTCCCCTTTACTTTCTCCCTCCCTCTTTCCCCTCCCTCTGTCCCCTACCCTGTCTATCTCCTCCCCTCTTTCCCCCCCTCTCCCCCTCTTTTTCCTTCCCTCTATCTCCCTTCCCCTCTCTTTCTCCTCCCCTCCCTTCCCCCCACAAAGTCTCACACCTTTCCCACCCCCTTAAACCTACCCCACCAACATGTTTCATTTTCCAATATCCCCCACAAGTTCCCTCACCAAGTTACGACAAATTTAATTCCAAACCACCGAAGAGAAAATGGAAAAAGTTGTGTATATAGAGAGTTTAATGCTGGGGGGGCGATGCGTGGGTCAGGAGTGTAGGGGGATGTAGTGGGGGGGTTGGAGGGGGTGTGGGAGATAGGGGAGGAAGGTTGGAGGGGGTGTGGGAGATGAGGAAGAGGAGAGGAGGGGGGTTGTGGTGTTGGGTTTGTGGATTAGGTCAAAGGTATGTCGGGGTTGTGGTTTGGGAGGGGATTGTGGGGGCGAAAAGGGGATGGGGGGTTGTGGTTGAGGGTGGGGAAGTGGGGAAGAGAGCTGGGAACTGGTGTGGTGGGGGTGAATAGAAGGTGTGGGGTTGTTGTGGTTGTGATAGAGGCTGGGCAAGTGTGTGTGTGTATATGAGAGAGAGAGAGAGAGAGAGAGAGAGAGAGAGAGACAGACAGACAGAGAGAGAGAGAGAGAGACAGACAGACAGAGAGAGAGAGAGGGGGGGGGAGGGAGGGAGGGAGGGAGGGAGAGAGAGAGAGTGTGGTGGTGAGGGTGTGTGGTGATGATGAATAAGACTGAGTTGGGGAGGGAATTCTACCTTTCATTCTAACTTGTCCTGAAATTTACTCCATCTTGAATGTCGAGGCGTTAAAAGACCTAAGATTATGATCCTAGGACTAACAAGAACATAGAACAGGATGCCAGTCACGAAGAAGTGCTGTGGAAAGGATGTACAGGTGCAGTCTTATTCTGCCACTGAACTAAGAGAAAAATAAACTAAAAAAAAAAATCATCACCAGCTTAAGATGAACAAACTGTAGGTGTGGTGGTGGTGGTGGTGTGGTGAATTGTGGTGACGAGGGTGAATGGGGCGTCTGTTGTTAGTACTGTTGTTTGGGTGATGAAGTGCCTTGTGTTTGTCGTAGTGATCAGCCTCTGTTGCTGTTCCTGTTGCTCTTTATCCATAGCATTTACTTCTACCAAACTCATCCTTCTGTTTTCTGACTCTTCACTGCAATTTCTTTTCGTCTTTTTTTTTTTGCTAAATAAAGTTTCTCTCTCTCTCTCCCTCTCTCTCTCTCTCTCTCTCTCTCTCTCTCTCTCTCTCTCGTGAATGACTACTTCCAGCAACAGATTAACTTTTAGAATATGGTGCTAGTCAAGAGGAAGTGCTAGGGAGAGGATGCGGAGCCGTAATATTGTTCTTTTCATCCATAGAGCTACGTAAAAAAAAAAAAAATGCAGGAAAAGGACGAAAATCGGGCCAAGTTAAGGTGAAAGAAGTATATGTAGTAATTAAACTCACTGTTGTAGAAAAATAAAATAAAAAATAAAACAAAAAATAAAATAAATAAATATAAAAATAACAACAAGAAAAGAAAAAATGAAAATAAAATAAATAAAATAAAATCGACCTTCGTAGGCTGGAATTCAATACTGTATGTGTTCCTCATCCTTGGCCAGAAACGTTTATCGTGGTTATTAGAAACGTTTTCACTGCCTCAAATTTCCCAAACGTATATCGAGGTCATTATAAACGTTTTTTTTTTAACTACCATTGAGTTTCCAAGCGTCTGTCATGGTAATTATAAACGTTCTTCGTGTCCTGTACTTCCCAAAACGTTTATCGAGGTAATTATAAACGTTTTTCGTGCCCCTAATTTCCCTTGTGTGTGGTGGAATCGTCTGGCATGTACTTGAATGAAATGCAAATGAGGTAATTCGCGGTGGCCTGTTGGCGAGATGTGTTCCTGTTGAATTATTATTATTATTAGTAGTAGTAGTAGTGGTAGTAGTAGTAGTAGTATGTTGTTGATGTCGTCTTCTTCCCTTAAGGCTAGTGTTTCTCTCTCTCTCTCTCTCTCTCTCTCTCTCTAGTTCATAGTTTTTGCTTTATTTATATCCCTCAAAAAAGGACCGTAAGCCCAAAATTACTCAAAAATTTTCTTTCACATAAAATTTTAAAGAACAAAAAGGAATATTGAAATTTCTGGATAAATGGCGTGGGAAAATAATAGATGATGATGATGATGATGATGATGATGATGATGGTGTATTAAGCTAAGGAAAATAATGGACGATGATTATGATGATGGTGATTGAAGATGATGATGATAAGGATGCTGTCGGCGGTGATGATGATGGTGATGATGATGATGATAGTGTGTTCAGTTCAGGAAAATAATGGGCGATGATTGTGATGATGGTGATTGATGATGATGACGATAAGGATGCTGTTTGCTGTGATGGTGATGGTGATGATGATGATGATGATGATGTTAAAAATCTAGGAAAATGATAGATGATGATGATAAGGATGCTGTTGAGAGTGATGATGGTGATGATGATGATGCTGATGATGACGATGATGATGATGATGATGAAACAGGAAATGGTGGTGATGTTACTGATATAGAAAAACGGCATACACAGCAACAGCAACAACGAAAAACAATGACAACAAGAACTCTGATGACCTTAATCGTGAAAACAGGTGTGGGTGGTTGTTAGGAAGTTGGTGATTCGACAGTTAGGTAGTTTGATCGTTAGCGAGTGGAAGAGGCGGCTTGTTATAGAGTTTGGCCCTTCCTATCTATCTGTCAATCTATCTGTCTGTCTGTCTGTCTGTCAGTCTATCTGTCTATCTATCAATCTGTCTGTGTCAGTCATTCAGTCTGTCTGTCCATTTATCTGTCTACCTGTTTATCTATCTGTATAATGTGTGTGTGTGTGTGTGTGTGTGTGTGTGTGTGTGTGTGTGTGTGTGTGTGTGTGTGGACAGTAAATACACACGCACGTACACTGGCACAGACACATACATAAAGCACATAAATGGATACTTTCTTACATATTACATACACATGCTCTCTCTCTCTCTCTCTCTCTCTCTCTCTCTCTCAACAGACTCCCACCACACAGCATACACAAGCCTCATTCTTTATCACAATTAGGTATTAATTTATGCAAAACACTTTCCCAAACTTTTTCTCCACTTTAAAAAAATCAGTGGCGAAGGTATTAATATTAGAATTATTTGTTAGCAGTGGAGAGAGAGAGAGAGAGAGAGAGAGAGAGAGAGAGAGAGAGAGAGAGAGAATGTAAGCGTCAGCCTTCTTCTGTTGCCCATATTATGACACCTTCAAGACCCGCCTTAGTTCTGTAAAGGTATTCTCAGCTTACCTCTCTCTCTCTCTCTCTCTCTCACACACACACACACTCACACGCTGAATCGCTCATAACGGTGTAGGGCAACCTGCAGAAAATTATAGTGTACTGTTTTAAGACTGATAAATACTTAAGTAATTGAATAAATAAATAAATAAACAAAATGAGTGTGTACTTGAGAGGTGTCTTTGATCCCCAGGGCCTCTTCCTCTTTCCTTTCCCTTTCCTTCCTCCCTCTTCCTCCCTCCTTTCCCTTTCCTTCCTGCCTCTTCCTCTCTCCTTCCCCCTTCCTTCCTCCCTCTTCACATCATCAACTCACTTCCCTCAAAATTCTCCCTTTCACCTACACAAATTACGACATCTTGTCAAATTTCTAAATCTAAAACTTTATTCTTTTCGATCCGGGAAAAAAAATGAGTCACCTCCTTCGCGTGGTGGTGTTGGTGGTGGTGTTGGGGTCGCTGCTGGGGGGGGCGGCGGCAGGTCGGGGTCGGGGTCGCCTCCAGCGCCTCCAGGAGGAGGTGGACCGTCAGGAGGCGCTGGTGGAGGCCCTCTGGCGGCAAAACAACAAACTTAGGGCCTCCAACCGCGCCTTCCGGCGACAGGCCAAGGAGCGGCGGGTGGTGGCGGCTGATGAGGCCTTACCTCAGGTTCTCCTCTTGCAGAAAATTGAGGAGATCGACCAGCTCACCCGCCACCTCGACGCCGTGCGATAGCAGCTTAAAGACAAGGCCCTCCACGCGGACGCACTGAACGGGGAGCTGGCGGCGCTGAGGGACACTCATGCTGACCACCTCCAGCGCCACCAGGAGGAAAAGACGAGGCTTGAGGAGGTAGAGGGGCTCCTTGCAGAGGCCATCCAAGACCATGATGAACAGCACCTCCGCCTCCTCGATGTGGAAGCCGAAAAGGACGCCCATCAGGCACGTGTTGACGAACTTACTAAGGACCTTCAGGCCCTCACAGACGCCCACGACGACGCCAACAAGCGTCTGAAGGACTCCCGTCAGCAACATGATGCCGAAAGAGAGCGGCGCGAAGAGGTGGAGTCTCTCGTGGAGGAGGCTGTGAGAGCCCGGGAGGAGTGGGAGGCGCGCCACAATAAGGCGTTAGAGGACCTCGGCCACCATAAGGAGAGGGGCGTCGAGATGGAGTCTCTTCTGAAGGACATCCCAGGCGTCCTGGAGTCAAAGGATCGCCAAATTGCGATGCTGTAGCAGCAGGCTCAGGGCCACGAAGAGGCGCTGCAGCACGCACAGGCATCGTTTGAGGAAAAGGAGGCGGCCCATACCGATCTGATGCGCATTGTGGAGCAAGTCCAGCAAGAGCGGAATGATCGGGAGCGTCAGCTGGCCAAACTGCAGTTTGATCACGAAAAGGTCATCGCCACACACAGGCGTGCCCTCGGCCAGCGAGACAAAGCCATCCACCACCACAAAAAGGCCGTTAAAAGTCATCTTGACACTATTAAACAACAAAAAGGTCATATTAACAGACTTGCGGCAAAAAACCAGGGTCTGCGCAGGGCCAAGAGTGACCTTCACGGGTCCAACGTAGACCTGACCAACACACTCGCCCTCCACCATGACCTGCTGTTGTCGCATCTCAGAAATGATGACGGATTAAAAGAAAACATTTTGGCTCTGATCAAGGAAGAAAATTACTGAACTGCCCCACACATGTGTTGAACACATGTGACAGTTCTACAAACACTTAAACACTTGTGACAGCCCCACAAAAGGTTAAACACGTGTTAAACCCTTGCAAGAGGTTAAACACGTGTTAAATCCTTGCAAGAGGTTAAACACGTGTTAAATCCTTGCAAGAGGTTAAACACGTGTTAAATCCTTGCAAGAGGTTAAACACGTGTTAAACCCTTGCAAGAGGTTAAACACGTGTTAAACCCTTGCAAGAGGTTAAACACGTGTTTAATCCTTACCAAACGGGCTAAGCCCACACCGTGGAGGTAAAAAGACAGGTGTGTTAACCTCACAAGGTACGATCAGGTTAATACCATGTCTTTATACCCCACACAAAGCTCCTCATCTTCATTCTTCTCTTACCTTTCTGACAAATGATGTTATGCATATTGACAGATTACCACAGATACTTGGTATCTTTTAAATGTTACCTCAGAAATACGTCAAGAATAAGTAACCTACAGCATGTGCCACGTAGCCCGGTGCTGGAGTGGCACGCCTTCACGTGGTGGCACCGATATAACTGGTTGGTTTGGCACGCCTTCACTTGGTGGCACCGATATAACTGGTTGGTTTGGCACGCCTTCACGTGGTGACACCGATATAACGGGTTGGTTTAGCACGCCTTCACGTGGTGGCACCGATATAACTGGTTGGTTTGGCACGCCTTCACGTGGTGACACCGATATAACTGGTTGGTTTAGCACGCCTTCACGTGGTGGCACCGATATAACTGGTTGGTTTGGCACGCCTTCACGTGGTGACACCGATATAACTGGTTGGTTTGGCACGCCTTCACGTGGTGGCACCGATATAACTGGTTGGTTTGGCACGCCTTCACGTGGTGGCACCGATATAACGGGTTGGTTTGGCACGCCTTCACGAGGTGGCACCGATATAACTGGTTGGTTTCACTGCCGGTTATTTAACCATCCCTCAGCTCCCTCCCTCTTCCCTGAAAGGAGGATGGTGGACTGAAGGAGGATGGCAGCTTCAGTCTCAAGTCCATCGGGTCGACATTTCAGGTGAAGAATAAAGATAATGGAAATGTCTTTATTGTTAGACCTTTACTTCTTTACTGTATGAAGCCCACTTTATTTCCCCTGCCTCTTGTTATAGCCGGGGCTCGATCTCTGGACTCTACAAACTCAGGGTGTAACACAGAAAGGGGGTTAATTTAGACAGAGTGAAGTAACATGAAAATGAAAGGGTGAAGCTAACGAAGGAGAATTACAAAGGGTGTTAATGGAGGGATAGTGGAAGGGTGAGGAGTGAAGAGGGATGGAGATGAAAAATGAAAATGCGGGGTTGATTCTCTCTCTCTTAAAAAAGCAGTAACAACAACAACACGACAAGAAAAACAGCAACGAGGACAACCCAAGGATAAGAATATCAAAGAAATAACAAAAACAGAAGTAAAAGCACAAGAACAACAGCACAAACGACAACAACAGCAAATCTACAATAATACGATATTCACCACTACCACCACCACCGCCACCACCACCACCACCACAACAACAACAACAACTACAACAACAAAAGAACAAGAAGAACAGCACAAATGACAGCAACATTACTTCTTCTGTAATACAATATTCACCACCACCACAACAACAACAAGAACAGAGAAGAAGAAGAAGAGGAAAAAGGAAAAGAAGTAGAAGAAGAAGAAGAAGAACGACAACAACAACAACAAATACTACTACTACTACTACTACTGTACTACTACTAACTACTACTACTACTACTACTACTACTACAACTACTACAACAGCAGCAGCAGTTCTGGGGGTGTATAGGCCTGTGTATTTTTCCGGGTCTAGAAATAAAACCGGGGAAAGAGCATCCGTGTAGGGGAAGGGTGTAGGTGTAGGTGTAGGGGAAAAGGTGTATTGGAAAAAAAGAAAAGTTTGGGTGTAGGTGGAAAAAATAAAGTGTGAGGATAAATTCAGTGTGAGTGTTGGTGTGGGAAAGGAATGTAGTGGTGGTGGAAATAGTGATGATGATGATGATGATGATGGAAAGTAAGAGAGAGGAGGTGAATGCAGATGATGATTATGATGATGATGATGATGATGATGGAAGGAAAAGACTTGATATTGGGCAACGAAAAAAAATGTGCTAATATAGAGAGGTGATGATGATGATGATGATGATGATAGGAAAAGACTGTTGATGTTGGGTAGGGAAAAGAAAGTGTTGGTAAAAGAGTGTCAGGAGGAAGTGTTGATGTAAGTATAAGTGTCTGATATAACACTTTAATTTACTTGGCTGACTTAGTGCTTGGATCGTTAAATTAGCTGTGAAAATACGAATACCTCTTTGGGCTCTTTTATCTCTCTCTTTCTCTCTCTCTCTCCTTGTATTTCACGGGGATATTCGAGTGAGTGAGCCGCGGTAGTACAAATCCCCCTCCCCCCTCCCCTCCCCTCTTCCCCCTCCCCCTCTCCCCCTCCCCCTCCTTACACTCCTCCCCCCTCTTGCTTCCTCCCTTCCCCCTATCCCCACTGTGTCTCTTATTTTGCTGTCTTCATCCTTTTATTCCCCCTCTCACTTCCCCTCCCGTCCCCTCCCCATCAACCACCCTCATCAGTTAAAATCCACCTTCCCCACCTCCCTTCCCCATTCCATTCCCCAATCCATTTCCCCTTACCCTTCTGGCCATCCCCTCTTCCCCTTCCCCCTCCTCTCGCTCGCATCCCCTTTCCTTCTACTCTTCCACCCTCCTGCTACACCTTCTTCCTCCCTCCCTCCCTCCCTCCCCCTCTCCTTGATCCATCTCCTCCTCCTCTCCCTTTTTTCCCTCTTCCTCTTATTCTCATCTTTCCCCATCCCCTTCACTACCCCTCCCTCACTCCTTTTCCCCTTCTCCTTCCCCCGCCCCCTCCTCCTCCTCCTTCCCCCACCCCCTTCCCACCCTCTCCCCACCACCCCCTCCCCCATAATATGCAAATGACCCGCACTGTGTAATTCCGCTCCCTCTGTCACCATTTCACGCCCTCACCCCAGCCAGACCGTGTGTGTGTGTGTGTGTGTGTGTGTGTGTGTGTGTGTGAGAGAGAGAGAGAGAGGAACATACTGAGAGAGAAGATACAAATTATGAGTGATGATAAATAAATGGGGGGTCAGGAATGGAGAGAAAAGGTCAGAGAGAGAGAGATCTAAACCGTCTCATCCTTTTTTGCTGCCATTAAGCTCTGACCTGTAATCATTACCTGTGACATTTGACCCCAGGACAATAAATATCTGAAGTCATTTAGGGCATTGGGATTTATTTGATTTGGGATTTCATTACCGTAGGAATAGCAGGATACCAAGGACCTCTTCCGTAGCGATTTAGTTTGTAGATGGGGGCATTTCTCTCTCTCTCTCTCCCTCTCTCTCTCTCTCTCTCTCTCTCTCTCTCTCTCTCTCTCTCTGGTGCCTGTAACTATAGATTAAGGGGGCTTGTTGCTTCATGAATCAATTTTCCTCTTTTCTTTCTCACCATTCTCTCCTCCTCTTCCTCGATCTTCACCTCTTTTTTCCCTCTTCATTTCCCTTTTTCCTCTTCTCCTCCGTCTTCTTTACTTTTTCATTTATATTCTTCTTCTTCTTGTTAGTCTTTATTTCCTTCAGCCTCTTTCTCTCCTCGTCAGTCTTTCCTTTTCTCTCGCTGTCTCCTTCATCTTTCCTTTATTCCTTCTCCGTCCATCCTCCTTCTCCCTCCATGCCTCTCCCTTTTCCCTCCCTTCCTTCTCCACCCTCTCTCTCTTCTTCCCCTCCATCCCCCCCTTCCCCCCTCCACCCCCTCCCCCTCGACACACACACACACACACACACACACACACACTCTAATATCCTTCTTTTCTTTATTTTCAGACAACTGGGAGAAGACGGAGGGGAGGCCCAAGGGTGAGTGTTGGCCCCATTTGTCTTTTGTTTTTGTTTTGTTTTGTGGCCTTGTTTTGATGAGGTTGTTTTGATTTGTGGGTGGTTCGGAATTTCAGGAAAGTGGGGGGGGGTCTTTGTTTTGGTGGGGTTGTCTTGTGGTTTCGTGTGTGTGTGTGTGTGTGTGTGTGTGTGTGTGTGTGTGTGTGTTTTGCGGTTCTTGTTTTTTTTTTTTTGTCTTTTCCTCTTTCTTGTCATCGTGTCTTTTTCCTTTTCTTCATCTTGCTCTTGTTCTTTCTTTCTGTTCTTCTCTCCTTCCTTTCTTTTTTCATTCCTTTCTTTCATTCTCCTTTTGCTTTCTTTTCTTCTTTTGTCTTCCTTCCTTCATATTCTGTCTCTTTCAGCGCCTTCCTGTGTTTAATTGTTCTTTGTTGCTTTCCCTATTCTCTCTCTCTCTCTCTCTCTCTCTGCATAGCGCCATCCTTCCATTCTCATGCCCACCCTCCCTCCTTCCTTCATTTTCTTCTCTCCCTGGCTCTCCCTTCCTCCCCACTTCTCATATTCCTTCTTTCACCCTGCCCCCTCCTCACCCCTCCCCTTCCCTCCCCTTTCTTCACACCTCCCTTCCCATCCTGTCTCCCTCACTCCCTCTCTCCCCCTCCCTTCTCTTTTTCGCTCCCCTCCCCTATTTGTTAATCCCACTTTACAGTCATATTCCCCCCTCCCCTCTCCTTCTCTCCCTCTCCTCCTCCCCTCCCCTTCTCTCCACTCTCTTTCCTCCCCCTCCCCCTCACCCTTCATTCCTAATCGTTCCTTTTCCATCCTTCCCCCATTTTTTCCCTCGCTTATCCGCCTTCTTTCACATCCCTATCCCTCTTCTCCCCACCCCTCCCCATCTTCCTTCCCCTGCTATTTCCTACCCTCCTCTCCCTCCTCCCCAATCTCCTCTCCTCTCCCCACACTTCTCTCCTCCTTACCTGCTTCCCCACACCCCCTCTTTCCTCCAGTGTCTCCCTCCTTTCCCCCCCTCTCGCTTCTGATTTTCACCTCCTTTTCCCTCCCCTCTACACACCATCTCTGTCCTTCCTCCTCCCCTCTTCCCCTCATCTCCCTCCCATCTTCCCCTCATCTCCCTCCCCTCTTTTCCCTCCCCTCTTCCCCTCATCTCCCTCCCCTCTTTTCCCTCCCATATCCCTCTCCTCCCCACACGTAACATCTCCTTCCTCCCCTTCTCTCCCCCGACACACCTTCCTCCCTCCTCCCCTTTACCCCTCCCCTCCCCTCCTCTCCCCACTCTTACCCATTTTATCCCTGCTTTCTATCCCTTAAAATTTCCCTTAATTTTAAAGGTGCGTAAAAAGGCGATAAGCTTTCCCCAAACACCAAGTTATAATTGCGCCAGGGTTAGCATGGAGGGTAAACAGGAGGAGGAGGAGGAGGAGGAGAAGGAGGAGGAGGAAGGAAAGAAAGAAAGAAAGAAAGAAAGAAAGAAAGAGAAGAAAAAGAAGAAGAAGAGGAGGAGGAGGAGGAGGGAGAAGAGGAAAAGAGAAGAAGAAGAAGAAGAGGAGGAGGAGGAGGAGCAACAGGGAGAGAAAGAATAAGAAGAGTCAGAGGAAGAGTGATAGAAGGAAGATGATAAGTAAAAAAAAAAACAAGGAAATGAAGAAACGAAAAAATGATTACTAGAATCGTAAAAATAATTAGGCATCACAATATAAGTAGGAATTATTGAGAAGGAAAGACCAGAGAAATAATGAAAATAATAATAAATGTTAATGGTATGATAATAATGGAGAGTTGGCAAGAGTAGGGAGAAAGTGTGAAGTAAGAGGGAGATTAATGGAAATAAAATACTGAGTTAGAGAGAGAGAGAGAGAGAGAGAGAGAGAGAGAGGAAGGGTAAAAAAATCGAATCTGTCCGAAAAAAACGTGTATTTATAGTTGAGAAAAATGTAAGGAGAGTCAAAAGAGTGGGGTGATGAGTGCACACTTTTTGATTTTTTTGTTTGGGTGCTTTATTGTGTTGTGTTTTTATGTGTTGTGTTTTTGTGTGATTTTGTGTGTTGTGTTTTTTTGTGGTGTGTTTTTTTGTGTGTTGCGTTTTTTTGTGTGTGTTGTGTTTTTGTGTGTTTGTGTGTGTAGTGTTTTTGTGTTTTTGTATGTGTTGTGTTTTTGTGTGTTGTGTTATTGTGTTGTGTTTTTGTGTTGCTTTTTCCTCTTTCTTCGAGAGAAATGAAGCCACTGAATGTACAACGAGGTTGGATGATGAAGAAATGGAAAATGTGAGTGCGTTTAAGTACTTGGGTAGTGTGATGAGTAAGGCTGGAAGTTTGGAAAGTGCTTGAAAGGGTACAACAAGGAAGAAAGGTTGCTGGTTCTTTGAAAACAGTGATAAGAAACAGGGAAGTGAGCATGGAAGTAAAAAGTCGCTGCATGATTGCACCGTGATACCAACTCTAACGTATGGAAGCGAAACTTGGACCTTGATGGAGGGACACAAGCCAAGAGTGAGAGCAGTGGAAACGAGTTATTTGAGAGGAGAATGTGGAGTTACATGGAGAGACAGACTGACAAATGAGGAAATGAGGGAGAGTTGTGTGTATGTGGATGGGATAGAAAGCGTTAGGAAAAATAAATTAGGGTGGGGAGGATGGAGAGCGAGAGACTAACGAGGAGTGTGTATGTAAGTGAGGTGGAGAGGGGAGAGGGAGAGGGAGACCGAGAATGAGATGTAGGGATGGAGTGGAGAGGTGTATGAGAGAAAGGGGGGGTGAGCTGGGGGGAGGGCAGCGAAATGGCAGGGGACAGGGCGACACGGAGGCAATTTATTTGTGGTCACCCCTTTCGGGATTAAGGCGTCTGGCAATAGATAGGTAGATAGATAGATAGATGGTTTTTGTGTATTGTGTTTTGTGTTTTTGTCATTCTGTTTTTGCGGTGGTTGGTAAATGAAACGATGCTTAACGAGGGTGGGATGTGCTAATGGAGAGAAGGGGGGGTGGTTGTTATGGAAAGTGTCACTGAAAGAATGCAGGAATGTGTGTGTGTGTGTGTGTGTGTGTGTGTGTGTGTGTTAATGCTAATTGGATCAAAAATAAGTCTGGCTATCTATTCATCACTCTATCTCTGTCTGTGTCTGTCTGTCTGTCTGTCTCTCAGTATCTGTTTTTCTTTCTGTCTGTCTATCTACAAGTATGAAAACATTTAATACAATATACTAATATGGAAAGAGAGAGAGAGAGAGAGAGAGAGAGAGAGAGAGAGAGAGAGAGAGAGGTAAATGGAGGAAATATCAAGACTTTGGTGGGAAGAAGTTCAGAAGCTTAGCCAAGAATCTGAAAAGGATGTTGAGTACGAGAGAGAGAGAGAGAGAGAGAGAGAGAGGAGGGGGTTTCTTCTCATGATAAACTTAAAATTTCTTCTTTTTTTTTTATCTTCCTTTATCGCTCTTATCACAAATTAAAAAAAAAAAATAGCGTAACTCCTCAGGTATCCCTTTATAATAAGAAAATAACTAAGGTGTAGGAAATAAATAATAATAATAATAATAATAATGATAATAATAATAATAATAATAATAGTAATAGTAATGATCAATTTAACTAAGGGATGGGTTTGGGGTGAAGAAGAAGGTACCGTATTCGAAAGAAATAATTATATGTTACATCTAAAAAAAGACTATCTATCTATCTATATCTCTAGGCTGCTTCCCCCAAGGAAAGGGAGGTAGCCGAGACAGGACGACACACTCTCCATTTACTCATCCATTTAAACACATTCATTCACATCTTAGCCCCAAAGGGGAGAACGGACAGATCCTCACCGCACCACACCGCACAAGGGTCAACTGCGCAATGCAATCAGTGACATCCGCAGCAGGGCCCGACAGCAGAACTGGTTTACCCCTGCCACATCATAACATACCCATCCCCTTACCCGCACCTGACCTGACTAGCTGATCAGACCAAATGCGGGAGAATATCCCCTCAGGGCTGCGTCATCACTTATTTATTCACAATTTCTCTCCATTTATTTCTGTCACGCACAACCACTCTTCCTTGCTCAACAGACATCCCTCTCGCATCCAGCGCTCTCTTCACACTATCCATCCATCCTATTCGTGGTCTTCCTCTCAGCCTTACACCTCTCACATCAGATCTAGTTATCTTTTTCACCAATCGCTCATTATCCATTCTCTCCATATGCCCAAACCATCGCAACACCCTCTGCTCAACTCTATATAAGTTAAAAAAAACTTTATGTGGGGCACATTTGTCATTTTGCAGTGAACGTACTTTAGGAATATTGAAATGGGCGATATAATAACTAAAAATAATGGATGATAAAGAATAAGTGAGAGAATGTGAGGATGGTGGCAATATAACTGAAAATAAAGGTTAATAAAGAGTAATTAAAAGGTGATACAGGTAATAGAGAATAAGTGAATGTGAGGATACCGGCTTTATAACTGAAAATAAAGGATGGTAAAGAATAAGTGGAAGAATTTGTTGATAAGTGAAAGAATGTGGAACTATCAGCTCAGGATCGTGGCACAGCGAGTTTGAAGGTAATCGGTCAGAAGGGGCAGGGCTGGAGGGAAGGAGAAGGAGGAGAGGGAGAAGGAGAAAAGGGAAGGAAAGGAAAAAGAAAGATGCAAGGGAAGGGAAGGGAAGAAAAAAGAAAGAGAGAAGGAAATGAAAAAGCAAGATGAAAGGGAAGGAATGGAGGACTGGGAGAAGACGGAGGGAAGGAGGAGGAGGAGAGGGAGAAGAAAGAGGAAAGAGAAGGAAAGGAAAAAGATACAAGGGAAGGGAAGGGAAGGAAAAAGAAAGAGGGACGGAAATGAAAAAGCAAGATGAAAGGGAAGGAATGGAGGGTTGGGAGAAGACGGAGGGAAGGAGGAGGAGGAGAGGGAGAAGAAAGAGGAAAGGGAAGGAAGGAAAAAAAAAGATGAAAGGAAAGGGAAGGGAAAAAAAGCGGAAAGGAAATCACCATCGCTTTTCTTCGTGACTTACAAAGTATTCTGTTGCTAATCACTTTGCTATAACTCAGTAGCCAAGATGGAGTGATGGCAGTTTTACGCCCATACGTCTTTCACTTTAACTTGGCCCAGATTTTCGTCCTTCTGCGCTCTTTTCACATATCTGAGTGGCAGAAGAAGACTGTGTTACGTCTCTACAACTTGCCATAGCACTTCTTCGTGACTAACATTGTATTCTAGTGTTTATCCGTTGTTACAACGCATCATTTTTAAGATGGAGAGATGGCAATTTTAGGTCAAATTAGACAACCTTCCCATAGCACTTCGTGACAGGCATAATATTTTAGTGTTAATCTCTTGTTACCTCCTGGCACTCATTATGGAGAGATGGCAATTTTAGGCCAAGTTAGAGTATGGGGAGATGGCAATTTTAGGCCAAGTTAGAGTATGAAGAGATGGTAATTTTAGGCCAAGGTAGAATATGGAGAGAGGGCAATTTTAGGCCAAGGTAGAATATGGAGAGAGGGCAATTTTAGGCCAAGGTAGAATATGGAGAGAGGGCAATTTTAGGCCAAGGTAGAATATGGAGAGAGGGCAATTTTAGGCCAAGGTAGAATATGGAGAGAGGGCAATTTTAGGCCATGGTAGAATATGGAGAGAGGGCAATTTTAGGCCAAGGTAGAATATGGAGAGAGGGCAATTTTAGGCCAAGGTAGAATATGGAGAGAGGGCAATTTTAGGCCATGGTAGAATATGGAGAGAGGGCAATTTTAGGCCAAGGTAGAATATGAAGAGAGGGCAATTTTAGGCCAGGTTAGAGTAAAAAGACTATATACAGTGTTTGTCGCTTGGCATAACTCAGTACTGAAGAAATAAAGATGGATAAATTAACACACAGTAAAGCCATTATCACACTTTATGACCGTCCTAATAACTCATCCTTGCTTCCTAATGTGCTCCAGGGTTCATTAGTCAGCGGGTAATTAGGCAGATGCGTCACCACTTAATCGTGCTTTATTAAATGACTTAGACGTTATTTATCTGGTCTGTAAGTTATATAACTGAAGGTCGTATTTTCTTAGGTTTTTGCAGGGAGTATCGTCTTTGTGTGTGTGTGTGTGTGTGTGTGTGTGTGTGTGTGTGTGTGTGTGTGAGAGAGAGAGAGAGAGGAAAAAACAAACAGACCATACCGGATCCAAAGGGTTCAGATTCAGATACCTTTATAAAATCCTACTTAGCCATCTAATTCTATTCAGAGATTAAATTTCCACTCTCGAGTGTTACAAGAACGACAAATTAAATAACACAGAATTAGTTTATCCCCAATCCAAGCAGACACATTGAAAGCAGACACAGTGAAAGCAGACACACTGAAAGCAGACACACTGAAAGCAGACACATTGAAAGCAGACACACTGAAAGCAGACACACTGAAAGCAGACATATTGAAAGCAGGCACATTGAAAGCAGACATATTGAAAGCAGACACATTGAAAGCAGACACACTGAAAGCAGACATATTGAAAGCAGGCACATTGAAAGCAGGCACAATGAAAGCAGACATATTGAAAGCAGACACATTGAAAGCAGGCACAATGAAAGCAGACACATTGAAAGCAGACACATTGAAAGCAGGCACAATGAAAGCAGGCACAATGAAAGCAGACATATTGAAAGCAGGCACATTGAAAGCAGGCACAATGAAAGCAGACACATTGAAAGCAGGCACAATGAAAGCAGACACACTGAAAGCAGACATATTGAAAGCAGACACACTGAAAGCAGACACATTGAAAGCAGACACACTGAAAGCAGACACATTGAAAGCAGACACACTGAAAGCAGACACATTGAAAGCAGGCACATTGAAAGCAGACAAATTGAAAGCAGACACATTGAAAAATACCAATATAGTCGATTTTGAGATAAAGCTTTCTCTGATCTGTACTTTCTCCTGTATCACTTTTCCATCAAGCTTTATCAAATTTTAGATTAAAGAAAATCCATATTATAGTTCTAGGTTAAATAATAGTTTAGTTTAAATAAAAAAAATAAGCTTTAATGTAGACGTTAAAATTCAGGTGTGTAAAAAAAAATAAATAGATAATAAATAAATTGTGGTTATAGTTAAGATGCTGTGCTTATAATCCTCCATGTACATTATAAAATCAATAGTTCTTATACAACATGTCCACCTAGAAAGATCTTGCTTAAACAAATGAAAAATAATAAAATAGGTCCGAATAATCAAGTAGGTCGGAATAATCAAGCAGGTCGGAATAATCAAGTAGGTCGGAATAATCAAGCAGGTCGGAATAATCAAGCAGGTCGGAATAATCAAGCAGGTCGGAATAATCAAGCAGGTTGGAATCTCACCTGAGTGGATGGTTGGCACACTCCTGGGAATGTGTCAGAAGGAAGTGAAATATTGCTAGTAAAAAAAAAATAAATAAAAAATAAAATGTTTCCCTGCACTTCCTTAAAACTTTATTAGAAGGAAGTGAAATATGACTGATCAGCAAAAATCAATTGTTTCTTTATCGCGTCTCAAATCTGTGTCAGGAGGAAGTGAAATAATACAAAGCAACATCAACAACAACAACAATATATTTCATAGTCCAAGAATGATCAGAATCGAAGTGAAATTATTACAAACCAACAGAAATCAACTTTATTTTTTTTTTTAACACCGTCTCGAAAGTGTCTGGGTCAAGGGAAATGATACCAGTCACCACATACACGTTCTTTACACCACCTGAAGACTCTGTAAGAATCCAGTGAGGTCTGTGTAACTAGGCAACCGTAATGAAGTGCAATCTCGCTACTTCTGATTGCTGTAGCGTATGGAGCCTGTAATATCGTAGGAAGGTAGCGAAATTTAAGTATAGAGTGACTGTATTAAACTGGGTAATCCTTCCAGTGTACACAGTCGCTCTCTGGTAATTCTAATCCTTTGTAATCCACATAATCTTAAAACAAAACAAAACAAATCCTTCCCAATCAACACAGCCCTAAAAAAAAGCAGTTTCTATTTTTTTTTTTCCATACCAGACACTTAAAAGTAAAGGAGTTTTAAGTATTATTAAGCGCAATCTTCCCCATAAATAATAAATGGTAAACAGTGTGGAATTGTTTATAAGGATTTTGAGTGGTAAAGTATTTTTCTTTTTTGTTCTTGTATGTGTTATAAATAGGAACTGAAAGGTAGGGCAAGTGTAAAAAGTTTGAGGGAGGATGGGAAAGAAAATGGAGAGAGAGAGAGAAAGAGAGAGAGAGAGAGAGAGAGAGAGAGGAGAAAATTAGCAAGATCTTAAAGACATGGCTAAAAAAAAGAAACAGAAGAGGTCATGAAAAAAGAGAGAGAAAAAGACCTCAAGTTATACAAAGCTTCACTTCCTCCTCGAGTCCTTCCAGAGGCTGAGGTCGAGCTTGGGGATGCAGGTGGAGTTGCAGGGGAGGAGGGGGTTGAAGGGCGAGGCGAGGGTGAAGGGCCAGCGCTGGAGGGAGAAGTGGTCAGAATTTGGCAAAGCGTCACACAGGATACGCGCCATGGAAACTTGATGCAGCCCTTCTAGTTGGTCTGTGGAGGAGGAGAGACGGTGAGGGAGGGAAGGAAAAGGGAGGGAAGGAGAGAGGAGCTAGTGAGGGAGTAAAGGGAGGAAGGAGAGAGGGATGTGAAGGGTGAGGTCTGTGAAGAATAGAGAGAGAGAGAGAGAGAGAGAGAGAGAGAGAGAGAGAGAGATGAAAGTGAGGGAGAAGGATGAG
>NC_137049.1:22537269-22564769 GCF_032717465.1 Coenobita brevimanus | reverse complement strand
TGTCCCCTCGCAGCTGTAACTTGGTGCCGCCTTTATTGCTATTTCAGACTTTTTTTTTTTTTTTATCACATCTGTATTTCTCCATCTACGAACTTCCCTCTACACACAGCCCCACACATACTTATCCCCACACCTGTCCCAACACCTATATATGCCCACACCTGTCACCCCCACCCCCACACACCTGTAGATCCTTTACTGTATGGACTATTTTCTATCTAATAATTACACCTGTTCCTCCACACCTGTCCTGTCCCAAATCCCCACACCTGCATGTTATACCCATACACGTGTCTCCCACATCCCCACACCTGCCTTTTACACCCACACACCTGCCTCCCACACCACACCTGCCTCTTATATTGACACACCTGACCCCAGTACACCGACACCTATCCGGTTCCATGTCCCCACACCTGCCCCATACCCACACACCTGTCCCCAGCACCCCCACACCTGCCTCATACCCACACACCTGCCCCCAGCACCCCCACACCTGCCCCCAGCACCCCCACACCTGCCACATACCCACACACCTGCCCCCAGCACCCCCACACCTGCCTCATACCCACACACCTGCCCCCAGTACCCCCACACCTGCCTCTTATACCCACACACCCTCCTCCCACACCCCGATACCTGTCTCCCACACACCCACACCTACCTTCCACATTACACACCCACCACTACACCCATACCTGTCTCCCACACACCTCCACACACCTAGCCCCACACCCCCACACACCTGTATATCCTTCTGAGACTCTCCAAGAACTCTGCCACCATGAAGGGGGCCAGCTGATCGAAAGTGGTCACCCTAGGCAGACCACACGCCTCCCGGACCGACACGTAGGACGCTATGCCGTGGTCTCTGCCGCGTTGGAGGTTCAGGGCGAGAAGGTCTAAGCCGAAACCTTTGTCGCCGCGGAAAAGTTTACCTGTTACCTGTGAGGGAGAGAGAGAGAGAGAGAGAGAGTGAGAGACAGAGAGGAATTGGGGTGTGAGAGAGTGGGGGAGAGAGAGAGAGAGAGAGAGAGAGAGAGAGGAGAAGGAGGTGGGAAGGGGGTTGATATAAACTGACGGAAAAATAATATACTGTACCGCACACGTAAATAACCTTCTTCATACACTATATATGGAAGCTCATCGGTAAGCAGTGTCCACAGAAAATAGTGAGAATGTTTTGTGATACAGCGTAGTTGGAGATTAATTATAAAGTAACCCCCCCCTAAGGACGCAGAATAAAAAATAAGGCTCCATCATCATCATCAGCATCATCATCATCATCGTCATCATCATCATCATTATCATCTTTATTAATATCATCAACACCATCGTCATCACCATCATCATCATCATCTTTATTATCATCATCATCATCATCATCATCGACACGAGAGGGTTAAGTTCTGTCCAAAATCACGTTTTTTTTTTTTTTTCTCAATAGATGGCATACCTCAGGTGGATGGGCCAAAATGAGGCGTAGTTATGCGAAACGACCTGGTTAGAGCAAGGGATAATGACCCTTAATAGCCTGTGGTGGGGGTAAGTCACGGAGGAGGAGGAGGAGGAGGAACTATGAAAGAAGAGGAGGAGGGGAAGAGGAAGATGCTGAGGAAAGAAAGAACGGAAGAAGAGGAGGATACTGAGGAAAGAAAGAGTGGAAGAAGAGTAAGAGGAGGAGAAGGAGAAGAAGAAGAAGAGGGGAAGAGGAGGAAGATTCTGAGGAGAGGAAGAGTGTGAGAAGAGAAGGAGCTGTGGAAGAAGAGTGGTCATTGAGGAAGTAATTCATGACACTGCTTAAGACTTCGGGGGGGGGGGAGAGGAGGAGGAGAACGAAGAGGAGGAAAGAAGAAGCAAGGAGGAAAGGAACGACTAAAAAGGAGGAGGAAAAAAAAGGACGAAAGAATAGGAAGAGGGGCAGAAAGGGGAAAATGGGGAAGGAAGAAACAGGAAAAACAAGAATCGAGGAGGAAGAGGAAGAAGAGAAGGAAAAGGAAGAAGAAGGAAAAGAGTGAAGGAAGAAGCGAAGGAGGAGGAAAAGACAGTAGGGAGAAGGGAAAAAGGAGGAAGAAAAGATAGAAAGAACGATAGAAAAAGAAAGAGGAGAAGGAGGAGGGAAAGAAGAAGCGAAGGAGGAGAAGAAGGAGGAGGAAAAGAGGGAAAGAAGAAGTGAAAGAGGAGGTGGAGGAAATATGAAAGAACCGAAAATTAAAAAAAAAAAAATGAAAACGTGAGATTGATGAAGCCCAAAATAATTCATTTTCAGGTGACCTTGAGGAGAATATTAATTAACCTGAGAGAGAGAGAGAGAGAGAGAGAGTTATGGGGAGTTGTGGGGAGTGGGAGGGAGTAGGGAGGAGTTTACGGAGTGGTTTCGGGGAGTGTTAGTTTTTTCTTTTTTTTATCATTTTCCATCAACTCCCCTGCGGTCAGAAAAGAAGGAAAGTCTGCTATCATGGCGGGTTTCGACAGGAAGCCTCCCCACACCAGAGCAATCTCCACCCAATCCCTTCTTTCATCCCTTTTTCCCCCCCTTTCCTCCTTCCTTTCTCTCTTTTTTCTTTTCGTCCTTCCTTCCTTCAGTACATTTTTTATTTATCTTTTTCCCCCTTTTCTTGTTCACTCCTCCCTCCCCCTCCCATTCCTTCCATATTCTGGCCCTTCACCATCCTTCTTCCCCCTCCCCTCATTATTTCCCCTCTCCTCTCTCCTCTTCACAGTTGACCTCTTGTTTACGGTAACTTTCTTCTTCTCTCCATTTTCCCCTTTTTCCACCATATTCCCTTCTGCTTCCCCTCTTTTCCCATCCGCTTCCCCTCTTTTCCCCTCTGCTTCCCCTCTTTTCCCCTCTGCTTCCCCTCTTTTCCCCTCTGCTTCCCCTCTTTTTCCCATCCGCTTCCCCTCTTTTTCCCTTCTGCTTCCCCTCTTTTTCCCTTCTGCTTCCCCTCTTTTTCCCATCCGCTTCCCCTCTTTTTCCCTTCTGCTTCCCCTCTTTTCCCCTCTGCTTCCCCTCTTTTTCCCATCCGCTTCCCCTCTTTTTCCCTTCTGCTTCCCCTCTTATTCCCTTCTGCTTCCCCTCTTTTTCCCTTCTGCTTCCCCTCTTTTTCCCTTCTGCTTCCCCTCTTTTTCCCTTCTGCTTCCCCTCTTTTTCCCTTCTGCTTCCCCTCTTTTCCCCTCTGCTTCCCCTCTTTTTCCCTTCTGCTTCCCCTCTTTTTCCCATCCGCTTCCCCTCTTTTTCCCATCCGCTTCCCCACTTTTTTCCCCTCTGCATCCCCTTACTCACTTCTGCTTCCCCTCATTTCCCCTCATCTCACCTGCTGGGTCAAGTACAGATCCACGTTGAGGGCAGACTGAGACAAGAACCCCCCTCTGACCAGCGCCTCCTCCACCCCGGGCTGGTACACGGGGAAGGGCGCAAAGAGAACACTGTTGAGTTCCCTGGCTGTGCTCACTCCACCGGCGCTCAATTCACGGATCTGGTCCTGTGGAGATTGATGGATGGAGGGATGGAGGGATGCATGGAGGGAGGGAGGGAGGGAGGGATGGGTGTAGGATGTGTAGCTTGGAAGATAGATGAGAAAACAGAGAGGTTGTATGGAGGGATGGATGGATGGATGGGTGGATGAATGTCGAATTAAGTAACCGGGAAGATAGGTTGTTGAATGAGAGGATGGATGGATGGATCGATGGATGGTTTGTGTATGAATGGTCCTGTTGGATTGGTTGGGTGGATTGATGGATGGATAGAGTGTAGGATGGATGGATTGACGGATTGATGGAGTGGAGGATGGATGGAATGCAGGATGGATGGATTGATGGATGGATGGAGTGGAGGATGGATGGAATGCAGGATGGATGGATTGATGGATGGATGGAGTGGAGGATGGATGGAATGCAGGATGGATGGAGTGTAGGATGGATGGATTGGTGGATGGATGGAGTGTTGGATGGATGGATTGATGGATGGATGGAGTGTTGGATGGATGGATTGGTGGATGGATGGAGTGTTGGATGGATGGATTGATGGATGGATGGAGTGTTGGATGGATGGATTGGTGGATGGATGGAGTGTAGGATGGATGGATGGATGGAGTGTAGGATGGATGGATTGATGGATGGATGAACTCAGAAAAGATATATTTGACTGCTGAGAATAATAAAAAAAAAATAAAGCTCTATTAGTAAAACGATTTTCTTCTTTATGGCGCTGAAGTGTTTTTATTTTGCCATGGACGTCATCGTTGTGAATGGGTTAGTGGTGTGTGTGTGTGTGTGTGTGTGTGTGTGTGTGTGTGTGTGTGTGTGTGTGTGTGTGTGTGTGAGAGAGAGAGAGAGAGAGAGAGGATTACTTGGCCTTAGGAAACCAGGTGTTGATCCTATGTACACTGTTGGACACACACACACACACACACACACACACACACACACACACACACACACACACACACACACACACACTTATAACTAAATTCACCTCTAGGCTACACTTACCTTTACTCTGAACTTAAAAATAAAGTTATAAAGTTAATTCAATAGCAAGACATAAGTGTATCGCCATTGCTCTTAAGTGTTTACGGCTCATCCCTTTACAGTCTTAGAGAGAGAGAGAGAGAGAGATCAGAGCGACGATGGGCAGTATAGAATAAAAAAAGTGAACATTTTAGGAAAGGTGAAAGGAATAGAAAAATATTGGAGAGAGAGAGAGAGAGAGGGGAGTGGTGTGGTGATGTTAGGTAAGTGCTTAAGTGCTTTTATGACATTGAGTTGAGCCAGTGGAAAATTAATTGATTTTTAACGTAATTGGGATGGTCGATGGCGTATTATCGTGATTATTATATTAGTATTTTACCAGTCCATTTCAGAATAATAGTAATAATAATAATTCATTCATTATCCAATCCTACGTTGCCCCATGAGCGTAGGAGCCCGGGGCTAGGCAAGTTGGCCCTGACATTTAAGATGAGAGTGACCAACCCCACTCATCCATGAGTGGCATTACGTGAGGAATAAACCCCAACTACCCCTTGGATATAAACCTTCACCGGCTCAGTCTGATTGGAGCACCGTACTATTACTACTACTACTACTAATATTAATAATGATAATAATAATAATAATAATAATAATGATAACTCTAGCCCCACCGGAATCATGCTGTGTCCGAATCTAAAGGCTGCCGTGGAGAACTCATTTGCTATGGTTACTGCCAGTCGGGGGTCATAATCTGTGGTGTACTCTCTGCCCGTCCGTGGAGCCAGGTCGAGCAGGGTCACAAGAGCTGGGCCTGGGGATGGGGGGATTGGGGATTGGATACTGACTGGTGATTAGGGATTGGAGGAGGGTGGGGATTGGGAGAGGATTGGAGGAAGGTAGGGATTGGGGTAGGGGATTGGAGGAGGGTGGGGATTGGGAGAGGATTGGAGGAAGGTAGGGATTGGGGTAGGGGATTGGAGGAGGGTGGGGATTGGGAAGGGATTGGAGGAAGGTGGGGATTGGGAAGGGATTGGAGGAAGGTTGGGATTGGGATAGGGGATTAGAGGAAGGTGGGGATTGGGGTAGGGGATTGGAGGAGGGTGGGGATTGGGGTAGGGGATTGGAGGAGGGTAGGGATTGGGTGATTATCGTGTGGGGCCTGAGGGAATGATGGTGATTTGAGATGTGGTTAATTAAGGGGTAGGATTAGTAGTCTGCTTAATACCTCTCTCTCTCTCTCTCTCTCTCTCTCTCTCATATTTGTTTTTGTATCATTCTCCTTTTTTTTTCTTTTATGAACCAGCTTTCCTTCATTCTTTAGTCTTTTATATTTTTGCATCTGTTGCACTCACTCACTCGTCCACTCACTCACTCACTCACTCACTCACTCACTCACTCACTCACTCACTCACTCACTCACTCACTCACTCACTCACTCACTCACTCACTCAGTTCATAAGGTACTTAGTCAGTTACTCAGACCATAATGGGAACCTCCACTCACTCTCACTCTCTTATTCTGTTTGTATGTATCTGGGTATCAGTCTGTCTGTCCGTCTGTCTATGTATCTCTCTATCTATCTATCTGTGTTGTCTGTCTGTCCATCCATCTGCCTGTCTGTCTGTCTGTCTGTCTGTCTATATTTGTATGTCTGCTAGTTTGTCTGTGAGTCTGTCTGTCTATGTCTTCTCCATCTCCCTATCTATTCATCCATCCACCCACCCATCAATCAGTCAGTCTCTCTGTATTTCTCTGTACCTTATCAATCATTGCATCTGTCTGTCTGTCTCTCTACCTCTGTCTGTATCTCTCCATCCATTTACCCACCCACCCGCCCACTACCCACCCACCCGCCCACTACCCACCCATCAAACAATCAGTCATTCAATCTGTTTATCTGTGTCTGCCCGTGTGTGTATCCATCCATCTATCTATCTATCTGTCAATCTGTCTGTAACTTATCCATCTCTGTGTCTGTCTCTCCATCCATTCATCCACCCATCCATCCACCTGTCCACCTCTCACTCAACCATCCACCATCCATCCACCTATCCACCTCACACCCAACCATCCACCCACCTATCCACCTCACACCCAACCATCCACCCACCTATTCACCAACCATCCAGCCATCCATCCACCTATCCACCAACCATCCACCCATCCATCCACCTATCCACCTCGCCCAACCATCCACCCACCTATCCACCAACCTTCCACCCATCCATCCACCTATCCACTTCACCCAACCATCCACCCATCCATCCACCTGTCCACCTCTCACCCACCTATAACATTGGGCAAGAATTCCCTGTATATCACTTGCTGTTCCTCCGCCACAGTGATCCTTCTCGCTTCTTGGAACAGCCTCTCGTCCTCCCACTCAGGATTCGTCTTTTTTAGCTCCCTGGCGATGCGGTTGTGCTCCCTGGCCCAGATGGTGGTCATAAGGGAGAGGAGAATCTGCTCGTTCACCCTGTCGTCCCCTGGGAGAGTTAGAGGGAGAGTTAGAGGGAGGAGGGAGGGTTAGAGGAGGAGAGGGAGAGTTTAAAATAGATTTGGTGGGTTAGAGTTACAGGGAGAGTTAAGGTTAGAGAGAGAGAGAGAGAGAGAGAGAGAGAGAGAGAATATATGTATGTATTTCTATATGTATGTGTATATGTGTGTGTAACTTTATGAATTTGTACCTATGTGTTTTGTGTTCAGTATATCAGTGTATCTTCTGTCTACCTGTCTATCTATCTATTTATATGTCTGTCTATCTGTCTATCTATCTTTGTCTACTTTTCTATCTGTCTGTTGGTTTATCTGTCTGTCTGTCTGTTTCGGTCTCTCATTCTGTCTGTATCTATCTGTCTGTCTATTTATCTATTTGTCTGTCTACCTGTGTGGGTTAGTTTTTCCTGTCAGAGAGCCCGTGTGTGGCCTGGTACCCCACATACTCCTTTCTGGGCCTCAGCGGGATTAGGGATGAGGGATTAGGGGCAGGAGGGGGGAGGGAGGATCAGGGGGATGAGGGAGAAGAGGCGGGGCGAGGGAGGGAAGAAGTGAGAGGGAGGAAAACATCTGGAAAGGGAGAGTGAGGGGAATATGGAGGAGAGTGGATGGGAGGGGAATTTTTAGAAGGGGAGAGAAGGAGAAGGGGAGGAATAGTGGGGGAGATGAAAAGGGGAGCGGTGGGGGGAGTATGGGAGTGTCAGGAGGAAGGGAGGAAAAAGGGTGGAGGGAGGAAGAGAGAAAAGAAGAGAGGGGAGAACAAGGGAAATGTTTAGAAAAGAAGAGAGAGAGAGAGAGTAGAGAATGAGTTTGAGGGAGTGTTTGACTGGGGATCAAAGAGAGAAAGAGAGACTAGGACATAGAGTTCTGGCACTTAAATTTAATGGGGTGGAGAGAGAGAGAGAGAGAGAGAGAGAGAGAGAAGCTCAAAAGAATAGTAATAGGAGAATGGGTAAAATAATAAAGACAGACAGACAGACAGATAGATAGATAGATAAATAGACAGGTAGATAGATAGATAAATAAATAAATAGATAAAGAGGGGGAACTAAAATGACAGGATAAAAAAAGAAGAGGAGGATGGATAAAAAAACAACTAAGGAGAGAGAGAGAGAGGGAGAGAGAGAGAGAGAGAGAGAGAGAGGGAGAGAGAGAGAGAGAGAGAGGGAGAGAGAGAGAGAGAGAGAGAGACTATTTTCATAAGCTTCTATCTCAATATCCCTTCCTAACATGACTATATTTCGCTGATAACTATTGACGAGGTAAAGTATTAATTGAAAAAAAGTTTTAAATTGGCAAATAATTTCTATATTTTTTTTAGTTTACCCCCCAAAAGAGAGGGATAAATTTAGCAGCCATTGTCGTTGTCCTTTGACCTTTGGATTTAGGGATTTTTGAGAGAGAGAGAGAGAGAGAGAGAGAGAGAGAGAATATGAATGTGTGTGTGTGTGTGTGTGCGCAAGAAAATGTAAAAAGCTAGACATTGAGACCCCAGAGAAAAATCTGACTACAAAAAATCTGTATTAGGTTCCTGCCCCCCTCAAAAAAAAATAAATAAATAAATAAAAGAAGAAAAAGAAAACAAAGGCTGAAAGAATTAAAAAAAAAAAAAAAAAAGATTCGCAGATCATTACCTCCCCATCACAAAGCTTTGCAACAAAAATCAAATTCCGTATTTTTTCAACCCTTCCCAGAGCCGTTCGTCCGTTCTTCCGTTCCTTCGTTCACCCGCACAGCCGCTCTCCAGTATTTATAAACGCCCCCGACGAACCAAATTAGAATCCAGTCCTATTCATTTCTGCTCATTGAGGGCCCCGCTAATGAGATCCTATTGTTTTTTATTCGATGGGCTTTTGTTGAATTTTTTTTGTGTGTGTGAAGTGGATTTAAGGTGCGAGTTTTCGCACAACTGTTTTTCACATATTTACTATATATATATATATATATATATATATATATATATATATATATATATATATATATATATATATATATATATATATATATACAGTATATATATATATATATATATATATATATATATATATATATATATATATACAGTATATATATATATATATATATATATATATATATATATATATATATATATATATATATATATATATATATATATATATATATATATATATATATATATATATATATATATATATACAGTATATATATATATATATATATATATATATATATATCGGTAGAGAGCGAGAGAGAGTTTTTAAGTGGGTTAGTGATTGTTTTTTTTTTTTTTTTACATTGTTGTGTTTGTATACTATTCTTACCAGAGTAGTACCTTAAGCTCTGTTCTGAATGACAATTCTCAAAGTAATTTTCTTATTTTGAACTTGCTCTTATCTGATACTAGTGCCTGCCCGCAAAAAATTGCGGGACTGACTAATATGCCTTCCATCATAAAATGTTTGCAAATACCATTATCTTTGTTTCCATGTCGTTATTGAGCCCACAATGGTCAGCTCTGACCGAAAAGTCGAAAAAATTATTTTCGCATATTTTCGAATGTGATTTACGAACATTTCGCGCCGTCGCCTCGCACGCGATCGCCCAAATTTTGTGTGTGTTTATTTTCGTGACACTTCCTGGCCTTACCCTGACCTAATGCAAAGAGAATTAGGTCGATATCTGTTACCGTTCTCGTGAAAGAAACGACGAATGAATAAACAGGCACACACACACACACACACACACACACACACACACACACACACACACACACACACACACACACACACACACACACACACACAGCTTAACTTTATGGTTTAGGTAGCATGGGTTATTTTAGTCTAACAGTCGAATCTGGCCTAAGTTTGATTTATTTTAGACCAAATTTACCATACCTAACGTAGCCTAACTTAAGCTAATGTAAGGTAGGCCTATATCAGCGGACCATATCATATCATAGCCTAGCCTAACTTAATCTAATTTATTTAAGCTTCAGGGAATGTAACCTAAGTAATAATGACCTTACATACTTATAAGTTAATCTGACCTAATCTCTGGTAATCTAACCTATTTCAGTTAAAATTAATACAACCCAGTCAGCTACCAGTTTAACTTAAATCAAACTTACCGAAGTCTCATTTAGTCTACCACGCCCCTAATCTAATCCAACCCAACCCAGACCAAACCAAACCAATCCCAACCCAACCCAACCCAACCCAGACCAAACCAAACCAAACCAATCCCAACCCAACCCAATCCAGCCCAACCAAGCCAAACCCAACCCAGCCCAAACCAACCCAGCCCAAACCAAACCAAACCTAACCCAACCCAACCCAACCCAGCCCAAACCAAACCAGCCCAACCCAACCCATCCCAACCCAACCCAGCAGCCTGATTTTGGAGCGAATTTTGGTATGGTTGTATTTTGCTTTTTAATAATGTTTTATCGGAAGTCTAGGGAAGTTTTAATGGGTGGTGGATAGAGGAAGAAAAATGGCGTAATTGGGTGGAGAGAGAGAGAGAGAGAGAGAGAGAGAGCATTTGCCCTAAGACCCGGGGAGAAGAAAATTGGCTTGTGCTCTTTCTTCCTCCACCTAAGAGAGAGAGAGAGAGAGAGAGAGAGAGAGAGAGTTCAGAGGCAAGTGGTATCCAAGATTTTACAGAAAGTTAAAGAGGAGACTTGAGAGGAGATAGAACAAGAAGAGAGGAAAGTAAAATGGAAAAAAAGAGAAGAGGGAGGAGAGAGAGAAAAAAAAGAGTAAGAGGGCGAAAAGAAACAGAGGGAGAAAAGAAATAAAAAAAGGGAGAGTTTGAAAGAAAAGAGACGAAGAAAGGAGTGTGTAAAGATGAATGAGAGAGAGAGAGAGAGAGAGAGAGAGAGAGAGGTTAAAGCAAGATTGGCGACGCTCAAAGACTCTTCTTCCTTGGGGACTGCTAAGTTATGGAGGTGAATGAAGAAAGTTAGAGAGAGAGAGAGAGAGAGAGGAGGTACAAGTAAGGCTTCTGTCTGTCTCTCTCTCTCTCTCTCTCTCTCTCTCTCTCTCTCTCTTAAATACAGTACTTACCCACATCCCTCCCACCTCCTCTTTTCCTCTCCACTCCTTCCCAGTTCTCCTCTCTTCCTTCCCCCACCCCCTACTCCTTCCTCTCTTCCTTCCCCCACCCCCTACTCCTTCCTCTCTTCCTTCCCCCAACCCCTACTCCTTCCTCTCTTCCTTCCCCCACCCCCTACTCCTTCCTCTCTTCCTTCCCCCACCCCCTACTCCTTCCTCTCTTCCTTCCCCCACCCCCTACTCCTTCCTTTCTTCCTTCCCCCAACCCCCTACTCCTTCCTTTCTTCCTTCCCCTACTCCTTCCTCTCTTCCTTCCCCCACCCCCTACTCCTTCCTCTCTTCCTTCCCCCACCCCCTACTCCTTCCTCTCTTCCTTCCCCCACCCCCTACTCCTTCCTTTCTTCCTTCCCGCAACCCCCTACTCCTTCCTTTCTTCCTTCCCCCAACCCCCTACTCCTTCCTTTCTTCCTTCCCCCACCCCCTACTCCTTCCTCTCTTCCTTCCCCCACCCCCTACTCCTTCCTCTCTTCCTTCCCCCAACCCCCACTCCTTCCTCTCTTCCTTCCTCTCCCCCACTCACCTCTCCTTAGGCAGAATTCCTCCCACTTGAAGATATCCCTTTCCACTCCCCCTTCCTTCCCTCTCAATCTTCATTCTCCCCCACTCCTCCCCATGCTCTCCTCCCCACCCCATCCCATACACCAGTTCATTCCACTCTCTCATCTCCACTTTCCTCCCTCCATCCCGCTTAGTCTTCTCTCTCTCATACCTTCCCCTCTTGCCCCATTTTCTCACTTTCTTCCTCATTCCTCCCCCATTCTCCTCTCTCCTCTATTCTTCCTCTCCACTCATTTTCCTCCCCATAGTCTTTCCTTCCTTCTTCGTGTTTCCAACTCATTTTTCTTTCACATTCCTCCCCCTCCTCATCTCCCCAACTCCTCTCCCTCTTCCCCCTCCTTCCCTCTCCCTTTTCCCCTCTTCCCCCTCCTTCCCTCTCCCTTTCCTCCTCTTCCCCTTCCCCTCCCCCTCCCACAATCCCCCCCCCCCACTCACCTGACCTGAAGCAGAACTCATTCCTGTCAAAGTTCTCTCTCGTGTTGCAGCCGTCGTGGAGGTTTAGGGAGGGGGGTAGCAGGTCCCCCTCTGGCCGTTGCTGTGGGTAGGGGAGGGGTTAGACGGTTGGGGAGGTGGGTAGGCAGGCCTGGTAAATAACTCGTTTTTTTTTTTTTTTTTTTATACCCAGTCCACCGCGGTTTTATATAAAAAGCACGGGTTTCAAGAGTAAAACCCAGGTTATTAACAAACCTTCAAGTTTTTATTATATATATATACATATATATATATATATATATTTACATTTTCACTCATTTTAGTGTTTAGAAAATATACTGTACAGCGAAGGGGAAGGAGTGTAGGATAGGGAAGGATAGACAGATGGAATAATGAGGAGAGGGAGAGAGAAATGGAAGGAGAAGGATGGCGAGGTGAAGGGAAGGGGAGAGTGGAAAGGGCAGTGGAAAGATGGAGAGATGAAAAGAAGGATTGAGAAAACGAAGGAGATGGAAGAAGAAGAAATGAATGGAAGGAGGGAGAGAGAAAGGGAATGTGATGGAGGAAGAAATGGAATAAAGGAATGAGAGAGAGAGAAAGGGAAAGAGAAGGATGAAGGGAAGGAGGGAGGGGGGGAGGGAGGAAGACATGGAATGAGAAGGATGAAGGGGAGGGGGAGAAGTCCACGGTGGAGGGAAGGGGAGGAGACGGGAGAGATGTAACAGGTGTCCCTTCAGCATCTTATGGAGGGGAGGGGAGGGGTCAAAGTTAGAGGAAGTTAGGAGGCAGGATCAGATGACCTCCACCGTCCTCTAACTCCTCTTGCTATGACCTTTTGCTTTGACCTCTCTCACAACCTCGTCTGTAGATTGGTTAGTGCATAGCAACCTGGGGGCCTTACACACACCTGTCTCTAATTGGGATGTGACAAGGTGTGCGAGGTAGAAAGGTGCACATTAGAAAGGAAAGCAAGCAGGGACTGGCCTAAAGGTCCTTGAGAGAGAGAGAGAGAGAGTGAAAGGTAAAGATTGAGGGATATAGGGAAGGACTTCAGGGATATAATATTGTCTTGGATCTTAAAGAGAGAGAGAGAGAGAGAGAGAGAGAGAGAGAATTGTAATTATGCTCAAAGGAAGACTGATGATTGCGAAAAAAAGGTAAGACAATTTGGCGAAAACGAAGAGAAAATGAGAATGAGAGAGACGGGGTGGAAAAAACGGAATGAGAGAGAGAGAGAGAGAGAGAGAGAGAGAAATAGGTGTAAGAGAAAGAGATACGGAAATGTGATGTAAGGAGGAATGATGATGATGATGATGATGGTGTTGATAATTGTGATATATTTTTAGTAAAGAAACATTTCCTCTTATCTTCCAACATTCCTTACTCACCCTGACTCACCCCCCCCGCCCTGACTCTCCCTCACCCTGACTCTGACTCCGCACCAAAACCCCTAATCATGCTGACTCAAATTACAATTCTGACTCTCTCATCTTGACTCACTCTCACTCACTCTCTTCACCTTAGCTTTCACCCTGATTCCTCACCTTCACCCTAACTTCCCTCCTTCACCCTGACTCCTCCTCCAGTTTCTCCCTCATTCATCTTAACTCCACCCCTCCCCCCTGACTCCCCTCCTGACTACCCCCCTGACTCCTCCCCCTGACCCTCATGACTCCTCCCCCTTACTCCTCCCCCTGACTCCCCTTACTCCTCCCCCTTACTCCTCCCCCCCTGACTCCTCCCCCTGACCTCCGTGACTCCTCCCCCTTGACCCCCGTGACTCCTCCCCTTGACCCCCTGACTCCTCCCCTTTGACTCCTCCCTGACTCTTCCTGACCCACCTGAGTCAGCAATAGGCCGTCTTTGAATGCCCTCAGCGCGTCACTCTGCTGTTTAGTGCTGCCGTAAAGTGCTGAGAGGTCGATGTAGTTGGTGGCCTGGTTTATCTGCTCACGAGGGCCTGGGTAATGAGAAAAAGGTGAGAGAGAGAGAGAGAGAGAGAGAGAGAGAGAGAGAGAGAGAGAGAGAGAGAGAGAGAGAGAGGTGGATGAACAGATAGATTTATAGAAAGACACAGATGCAGATTCATGACAGACACATACAGTTAGGTGGATAGAGAGATATAATAGATGGAAAGAAAGGTAGATAGATAAATAGATAGAAAATATAATAGATGGAGAGAGATAGATAGATAATAGATAGACTGATTGGTAGATAGATGGACGATTAGGGAGAATGGACAGACGCACAGACAGGCTTCATATCAGATACATTAAAAGTCATATTGATATTAACATTTCAATAAATTAGCTAGAAAAACGCATGAAAAAAAATAGATAGATAAAAAATAGATATAAGAGACCAGGTGTTCCCAGTTAGCACAGGTGATAAAGGCAGGTGTTGTCCTAATTATCATATTGTAAAGGATCACACTTCATCACACTTCACTCCACCTCATTCCACCTCACCTGTTGATCACCCCACCCGCCATACCTTTATTCCACCACAGTTTTCATTCCACCACACTTCATTCTGCCACACATCACCACACTTCATTCCACCACACTTCACCACACTGTATTTCACCACTTCATTCCACTTCCATTCATTCCACCAACATTAATTCCACCACACTTCACTCCTCCACACATCTTACCCCCTCCCATCACTCCATCACACTTCAATCCTCCACACACCTTAACCCCACCATTCACTCCACCACACTTCACACCACCAACTCCCCTCTCCCCACCACACTAATACCATCGCTATAATTAACGCCATAATCATCTCAAAGCTGGGTCATTTCCGGGGTGATTCTCTCAGTTACCAATCATCTCCCTTATTAATAATTACAGGGTCATAGGTATCCTTAATTAGGCTGCCCTTAATTACCTACCTGGCCCTTTAGATGCCCGAGTACTTGTCTTTAATTGCTTTATTTTGCCCTTTAGAAATTGAACTCCCTTTCTTTACTTGCTTTACTGTTTTCCTTTATTTATTGAAGCGCCTTTCTTTTTTGCTTTATTTTGCCCTTTAGAAATTGAACTGCCTTTATTTACTTGCTTTATTTTTGAGAATTTGAAGTACCTTTCTTTACGTGCTTTATATTGTCCTTTAAATTTTGAAGCACGTCTCATTAATTACTTTATTTTCACCTGTAGATATTGAAGCACCTTTCTTTACTGGCTTTATTTTCACCTGTAGATAGTGAAGCACCTTTCTTTACTGGCTTTATTTTCACATTTAGATATACTGACTCAAACCCCAGCCCCAAGCCCCATCTCCAGTCCCAATCCTCAATCCCTAATCCCCAGTCCCAATCCTCAATTCCCAGTCCCAATCCCCAATCCTTAATCCCCAATTCCCAGTTCCCATCCCCAGTCCTCAATCCCCAATCCCCAGTCCTTAATCCCCAGTCCCAATCCCCAGTCCCAATCCCCAATCCTTAATCCCCAATTCCCAATTCTCAATCCTCAGTCTCCAGTCCCAATCTCCAGTCTACAACCCTCAGTCCCTATCCCCAATCCTCAGTCTCCAGTCCCAATCCCCAATCCCCAGTCCTCAATACCTACCTAGTTTACACCTGCCGGCTGGGGAAGACCTGACGAACTCCATACAGGTGCGTTGGAATGGTGCAAAAAGCGGATCTCCAGCGGGAATGTCGATGGCCGCACACTGGGGGTGGAGGAGGGAGGAGTTCTGCAGCACTGCCTCATTGCAACATGAGATGGTGCTCCCGTTGTCACCTGTTGCAACGGGAGAGAGAGAGATGTGGTTGCATAAACGGTGGAGTTAGTGTGGTTAGGGTGCGGAGTAAGGATGGAGTGGAGCAGTTTAAGTAGTGGTGGGTCCTTCAACATCATGTCTCCGTTGTCACCTGTTGCAGAGAGAGAGAGAGAGAGAGAAAGGACGGTAGAGTAAGAATAGATAGGATATGGAGCTTTAATTTTGGGGTAGAGATGGAGAAAAATGGATTAAAAGATACGGGTCCCGCAACACACCACCGCAACGCTAGGTGATGCTCCTGTTGTCACCTGTTGCAACGGGGAACGGGAGACAGGCGGAAAAGGTGGTAAAAATCGCCAGGATTTTGGGTGGGCCGTTGAGATGAAGGTGGATTAATAATACCTGCAATTTGGTCTGAAAAAAGTCTAGTACAATCACCAAACAAAAATCGTTCCTTGTTTCGAACCCCGTAAATGTTCGGGCAGGTTTGTCGAAGCTGCAGGGAGACTCACGCGTATATGGGAACAGTGTCAGTGGGGACTGGGGGGACTGGGGATGGAAGGGGTGGTGCGGTAGTGGGGGGGGGGTTGTATGCTGCAGTCTTCATGTCACTGTGTAGCTTTTCCTGCTCTTGGCTTTGATTGTTCTATACCAACAATAGAGATGGAAAGGGTTAATAAAATCTATAATATATTACCACATGCTAAAACAGACATGCAGCTTCCAAAAAATCTACTTGAGCTGCGACAGGGAGGTTCCTCTTGCCCTCTCCGAACACTCCCCGTCCACCGTAATACTGCCTTGAATCCCACCAACTGACTCCTTTTCCTTAGGCAGCTGTATAGCACATAGTTGACAAAACATTACGACACAACAACAAAACACAGAAAACATTGCCTCGTTGGTTCACATGTCTGTAATATGAGACGATGAAGAAGAAATTTATATCGTGGCGACATCTGAAACCTTTGCAGTAGTTAAGTAAATGCCGAACCACTTATTAACCAGAACACTTGAGGTTGACGATGGTGGGGAGTCTAAATTCGGGTACTGACCACACCTGTGATGGAATGTGATAAAGCATGATGAAGTACGGCAAGGTGTAAGGACCATTGTCAGGCAAGGTCACGAAACCAGGGAGCCATGGGTATTGATTGAATAATAGATTCATTTCATATGATCAGTGTGGCATCCAGCACGCTCCCCACCCACACCATTAAATTCGCCACAGCACCCACCACATTACCTCACTCACCACTCACTAAAAGCAAGATTTTTTTTTTCCATTTTTCACCAATTTTTGTGGAAGGGTTGAAGGATAGGTTATGTGATAATGTGCCAAATTTGAGGGCAATAGGTCAAATGTCAAGGTTAAAAAAGAAGGAGAAATTTTAGAGTGTCTTGTTACTTTGATCTTGCGTTTGTTGATCTGAAAAGGCGTTGGTGTTGGTATGGCCAATCCCTTAACATCTTCACCAAATTTTATTAAACTCGGATGAAAAATAGTCTTTCTTTTAAGGCCTGAACTATTCTCACGGCTACAGTGAGGATAGTTGCGTTCTCCCTCCCCTTGCACACCTGTAAGTATTAGCCAGGTGTGTTCGTTAGTGGTGGGCAGTCAGTAGAAGGTAGATTTACGTTAGTGTGGATTTCTACTTACAGTTTACAGGTGTCTTGAACCCTCCTACACCTTCTCCACACTACACTACACCGCTCTACACCTACATACTTCACACAGTCACCTTCCCCCCGCCATCTTACCTTTCGAGACAGGTGTTGAGGTTAGGTCATGGTCGAGGAACTGCCCGAAAGTCATATGCATCAGGGTGAAGCAGAGACCCCTCGGCTGCTGCTTCCCCCTCGACAGGTTGATCGAGGTGCTAATTAGACGTGCGCCAGGTAATGGGCTCCCGTCTACCGATACCTTCAGTCCAGACACACCTGTAGGGGAGCGAGAGTCTTTTAGTTGCGCGCGCGCTAGTGCGTGTGTGTGTGTGTGTGTGTGTGTGTGTGTGTGTGTGTGTGTGTGTGTGTGTGTGTGTGTGTGTGTGTGTGTGTGTGTGTGTGTGTGTGTGTTTTGACAGGGGACTATTTTTTATGGTGTGTGAGTGTGTGTTTTTATACGGGCTTGTCATTATTTATTGTTTTTTTTTTGTGTGTGTTGATTAGAATTGATCGAAAATTTACCCTGCATTTGATGACAGTGCCAAAAAAGAAGAAATAAAACAGCATAATACACACACACACACACACACACACACACACACACACACACACACACACACACACACACACACACACACAAAGAATGGTAAGTGGCAGGTCCCTTTTTTCATAGAATAATATTGGATAGACAACAACTAAAGTAACAGAGAGAGAGAGAGAGAGAGTCTAGGAGAAAAATAGGCCAACTTTCAAGAGGTTAGGTCTGAGAAAGTTGGGATAGGCCTTGGCACAGACTGGTGATGATGGTGGTGGTGGTGGTGGTAAAGATTGTGGTGGTGGTGGTGGTGGTGGTGGTGGTGGTGGTAGTGATGATGATGATGATGATGATGATAGTGGTAGTGGTGGTAGAAGTGATGGTGATGATGATGATTGCCAGGAACAGGGTGGGTCGATGGAGGTGTTAGGACCTATTCAACCCCTTAAGTCCAAGGCGCCTCTTCTAAACTGAATATAATCGTCTGGTGATAGAATGACACATAAAAGAGGAATTAATGGCAATATTTATAAGCTTTTAGGGGGCTCAATTCTCTCTCCTAAGCTGAATAAAATCGTCTGTAGATAGCAAGAATAAGCTTAGAAACACGTCAAGGGATTCAAGATGTTACCCCACAAGAAAAAAAAAAAAAAAGTCTTTGAGCACTAGATATCAATGTTTCTAGATCGCCACCTGATACCCTATTTACCGTGAAAAGTCTCCCCCACGCTGAGGTAAAATTTGCGGACGGTACAGGCGAACGGAACCAGGTTAATTGCGTTTGCCTGCCGTGGATCAAGGTGAGCAGGTGAGCCAAAAGTGGATTAGGTTAGTGGAGTGCTCATCTTCGCGTTTCTCCTTTAACTGCGAGTACAAAGGGTTAAGATGCCCGTTTGTGTGGGCTGTAATCCACTTGGGCGGGTCTGAGGTGGAGGTGGAAGAGTGGAAGTTGTGGATAGGGGGGAGGGTTGTGGACAGTGGAGAGAGATTGGGAGATAGGGGTTGTTGGAGCGATGGATAGATGGGAGAGAGATGGTGGATGGGAATGGTGAAATGAGGGCTGGAAAATGGGTGGGGGTTGTGGATAGTGAGAGGGTGATTGTGTGATGGAGAGAGAGAGAGAGAGAGAGAGAGGGGGGGGTGCAACACAGGAAGGTTAAAGTGCAGTAGTGTTGCATAAGCGAGCCTTGCAAATGAGAGAGTAGTTGTGTTGATGATGAAACGGGTTACTGTTGATTATTTTTGTTGCCAGGTAATTATGTGACCTATAATTCTAAGGCCTTAATACCTTCGTTATAATAGAGCCTCCGGTGGCCAGGTCGATAACGCTTGCTCTTACTAGTCCTTGTGAAATGGGTCTGGAGAGCATACAAAACAGACCTGTAGAAGATGGAGAATGAGAGACTGACTAGAAGAGTGTACGTGGGTAAGTGAAAGAGAAAAGGAGGTGGGGAGACCAAGGATGAGATGGAAGGATGGAGTGGAGAGATAGCACCATGTGAAGAGGATGGAGAATGAGAGACTGACCAGAAGAATGTATGTGAGTAAGATGGAAGAGAAGAGGAGAATGGGGAGACCAAGGATGAGATAGAATGATGGAGTGGAGAGATATGTGAGAGAGGATATGAGTTGGAGGGAGAGCAGTCAAATGGCAGAGGACAGGGTGACATGGAGGTCGTTTGTCTGTCGCCACCCCTTACGGGATTAAGGAGTCTGGAAGTAGACAGAACAGATGTGTAAAGGAATAATTGACTTTAACTGTGCATGACCAAGACATCCTTACTTTATCACATGAATACCCCAGAAAGGTTCGAATCCTGCTTCATAAGTTCAAAGCCCCAGACAATAGTGTACAATTCTCTCATTATTAGTCCAGAACATCAGATGAAAGTGTTATAATATTACATCATTAGTTCACTACCTCAGATGGAAGGGTTCAAATCTTGCTTTAATAGTTCTAAAAGTAGGCGGAATGGCTTGAATCATGCTTCATTATCCCAAAGTCCAGCATGAAAGGATTGAACTCTTACTTCTGTTGCTCAAAACCTCAAATGTGTTTAAGGAATATTAGCCTCAACTGCACTGTAGATCACCAAAACCTCATCATAAAAAAAAAAAAAAATGAATCCTACTTTCTTAGTTCGGAATCCCAGATAGAAGAGTTTGAATTCACTTCTGCAATTTTGAACTCGATGAAATTGTTCGAATTTTAGTTCGTTAAATCGAAACGTCTGATGGGAGTGTTTCAATTCATATCTTTAGTCTTGAACCCCAGATGAAAGGGTTCGAATCTCGGTTCCTAAGTTCGAAACCCCGAACGTGTATCGAGGAGTTTTGCAGCAGCTGTACTTACCATCTGAGTACTCTGGGGGCGCAAGACGTCTGAAGGGGCTGAAGGAGGAGCCCCAGCTAGGGTTGTCCAGGTTGTTACAGGTGCCGTCTGGTGTCCTGTAGGGGGAGGAGGGGTCGCAGGAGAGGGTCAGGTTAGGGCGGACGTCTTCAGTGTCGCAGGGGCCCGCCGCACCGATGAATGGCAAGTCCACAGCGTCCCCCATCATCCCATATCTGTGTAGGTGAGGACAGGGTGATGAAGGAGAACTATTTAGCTGTATTTGTAGGGGTGAAGAAGAAGACGAAGAGGAAGAAGAAGAAAAAACGAAGAAAAAGAAGGAGGAGGAGGAGCCATATCGACATACACTGAATAAATAACACATGAAAACATAGTAACGGAGCAGACGCAGAAATAAACCGATAAGGAAGAGGTGTCAGTAAGCTTCCTGACCACACGAGAATACTACCCATGGACTGTTTACCATTACTTGTCTTTATTTAAACTCTTTATTGGTATGACTTTTTTAATTTTTTCATGGTATCTTCAAATTAAACTCTTCATTAACTCTTTACGTACTCTTTTTTTTTTTTCTCTCTTATTTTTTCTTTGATTCTCGGAGACGTTTTTGTTCATCTCTCGGACAGAAAGGGTTAAGTTCCTCCGTGCAGACCTAAATTGCAAGGTGAACGTGTTGAGTATGCAAATGAGGAGAGCAGTGCACACCTGGACATAGTAACTGCTGCGGGGTTTAATTAGACAGGGAAGGACTACACCTGTAACACCGCCACACCTGGTACACACACACACACACACACACACACACACACACACACACACACACACACACACACACACACACACACACACACACACACACACACACACACACACACACAGAGTACAGTGGAGGAAAAAAAAAATACTGTTTCCCCTCTTCGCAATCTCCTGTGTTGGCTAATATTCCTGAGCAGAGAGAGGATTGTTATATATCTCAGCCCTTTGGTGATTCTGTTTGAAATGATACGTCAGGGAGGAAAGTGACGAGCATGCTGAGAGAGAGAGAGAGAGAGAGAGGGAGAGAGAGGGGAAATAATAGGCGAACTTTTCCCCCTGACATACACTCTATTATTTTACGTCTTGTTCCCTAGGTGGGTGTTACAGAGACGTATTTACCTGTTCTCGCCAGGTGTGCATAGATAATTAGCCAAACACAGGTGCACAGTGGGGGTTGCCTAGTGACCTCCATTGTTACCTCTGTTAGTTTTGAGAGGTTACGCAAAGGCACTGTTTTAGGGCCGTGACGGTATTGAATGTTCCGTAATACTTTCACCTCAGTAGCCTCATCTTTGCTGTTGATTTGAGGCTCCGTAGCGCTTTCTCCTTAGCGATTTATGTTGCCTATTTCACCTTAGTACCCTCATCTATGGTCTTAATTTCTTTTTAATATCGACGTAGTATGCATCATTGTCTTACAGGAGAATGCCCACTGTGTTATATGTAGGAGAGAACAGTTATTTCCAGTGTTATATGTAAGAGAGAACAGTTATTTCCAGTGTTATATGTAGGAGAGAACAGTTATTTCCAGTGTTATATGTAAGGGAGAACAGTTATTTCCAGTGTTATATGTAGGAGAGAACAGTTATTTCCAGTGTTATATGTAGGAGAGAACAGTTATTTCCAGTGTTATATGTGGGAGAGAACAGTTATTTCCAGTGTTATAGGTAGGAGAGAACAGTTATTTCCAGTGTTAAATGTAGGAGAGAACAGTTATTTCCAGTGTTATATGTAGGAGAGAACAGTTATTTCCAGTGTTATATGTAGGAGAGAACAGTTTTTATTTGCAGTGTTATCTGTTATTTTTTCCCCTTCAAAACCTAAAACCCTGATTGCCTGTCCTGGCCCACAAATCACCTTCGACGGGGGGGAGGGGGAAAAGGGAGAGGGGAAGGGGGAGGAGGGAGGAGGGGGGTTAGAAGGAGGGGAGGGGTTGAGGGGAAGAGGGGGTAAGGGAGGTGGGGTGAGGGGGCGGAGGGAGGGGACGGAGGAGGTTTAATCCAGCTTAGTGGGATTGGGTGTAACTCTCTCGGACGATGAAAACCAGGCATCCTAACATCTTTTCCTAAGCGATTTTGTTTGTTTATGACACCTCAATGCCCTTTCCTGTGATGTATGTAAATCCTTCTAACATCGTCATACTCTGCATAAATAACTCTCTCTCTCTCTCTCTCTCTCTCTCTCTCCCCATCTCAACCCACTTGTCAACAAGGGATTTGGTCGCCCCGTCCAGGATGTAACCAGAAGGAGCGAGGAGTCTTGAGATTTTCTTGGTTTTTCTGAAGAGTTCTTGGTGTTTGTAGGCAGCGGAGGTCGTAGCCAGAATGATGTCCCTCTCTCGTAGCAGTTCCTCGAGTTTTACCTGATTCCCGTACTCCTCCTTCCCTGTGGCCAGCGCTAGTCTGAGGAAGGGGAGAGGGAAGGGGTTAGGGGAGGGAGAGGGAAGGGGAGAGGGGTAGAAGGAGGTGATAGGGAGGGGGAGAAGGGATTAAGGGAGAGAGGGGTGATTAGGAGAGGAAAGAGGAGATGGAGGTGATTGGGGAGAAAGGGGGAGAGTGAGTGATTGGAAGAGAGGGGGGGTGATTAGGGAGGGAGAGAGGGATGATTGGGTAGAGAGGGGGGAAAGAGGGGGCTAGGGGAGAGGTGGGGAGGATGGGAAATAAAAAGGGGAGATGAAGAGAGGGACTGATGAGGTATGGGGAGAAGAGGAAATTAACAGAGGAGAGATGAAGAGGGAGTGATTGGAGAAGTATGAAGATTGAAAAGAGAGAGAGAGAGAGAGAACACTTACTCTATATCCGTAGTCTTTATAAAAGGGAAGGAGTATGGCTTTCTCTTAGCGTATGCCTGTGTCCGGCGGGAGGGGTCGACCTGCCTGTTGGGGGGAGATGGGGGGAGCTGCTTGTCTCCCCACTCCGCCTCGTACCACTGGTTGTCTGGGGAGGGGAGAAGGTGGGGATTAGGGTGGGGAAAACTGGGAGACGGTGGGTGAAGGGTGCGGAAAATTGAGGAAAGGGTGGGGAAGTGGGGGGAGGGTGGGGAAGACTGGGGAGAAGGGTGGGGAAAATTGAAGAAAACAGAGGGAAGAAGCGGGGATAAAGTTGGGGAAAAGTGGGATTATTCTGGGGAGACTTGGGGTTAAGTTGGGGAAATTAGTAGGGGAAATTTGGGATAAAGTTGGGGAAAATTGAGGATTAAGTTGGGGATTGTTGGGGAAAGCTGAGGATTAAGTTGGGGAAATTTTGGAATATCGTTTAAGGTGTGATTAGGTTTGGGGAATTTTAAGAGAAGAGTTGGGGAAATTTGGGATTAAGGTAGGAAATAATCAGGGATCAAATAGGGAAAAATTATGGATGAGTTAGGGATGAAGGATGGATTGAAGTTGGGGAAATTGGGAAGAGGGGGATTAATGTGGGAAAATTGGGGAATAAGTTGGGGAAAATTGGGAATTAATTGGAGAATGAATGGTGGATTAAGGTAGGGAAAATTGGGGAAAGTTTGGAGGTGATTGGTGGATTGAGTCGTGGAAAATGGGAGAGAGAGAGAGAGAGAGAGAGAGAGGACCGTCAAAATGGATAAAATAACACTTAAATGAGAAGTGGAATAGAAGAAGCGAGCAAGTAATGGAGGTGCAGAGGGAGGGGAAGTGAGGCGAGGAAGGCGATGAGGAAATGAGATGCGGAAGTGTGGAGGAGGAGGGGAAGGAGGAGGAGGATGGGAGGATAATGGCGAAGGGAGAGAGACTAATGAAGATAATTTCCTCATAGATGTGGAATTATTCGGGACTGTCATGGCGTCCTTTATTATTTATTATTTTATTTATTTATTTATTCATACCATTAGAGGTGCCGCTGAGGGACGCCTTTACGTAGTGGCACTGATATAACTGGGTGATTTCTCTGCCCGGTTATACAAGTGTCTCTCAGACCTCCCCCCACCCTGTCTGCAAGAAGAATGACAGTGGACTGAAGGATGAGGATAGCTTCAGCCTGCAGTCCACGGGGTTCACGTTTCAGATGAACCTGGGGCTACACCACCACCAATAACAACAACAGCAACAACAACAAAACAACAAAAAACAGCAAAACAACAAGAACGACAACAACCATGCAACCTTCATCTGAGCCATGAGAGGCTGACAAGCAGACAGTCCGGCACATAACGAGATGGGGGGAAGGGGGAGGGGAAGAAGGGGGGGGTAGGAGAGGGAGAGGGGATAGAGAGAGACAGGGGGAGAGGATGGGGAAAGACGGATATGGGAGGTGGAGAGGAAAGGGGGGAAGGAGGGGAAGGGTGAGACGAGGCAAAGAGAAGAGATGGAAGGGGTAAAGAGAAAGGGGGAAGAGAAAGAGTTTAAGTAGGTAGATAAAACTGAACGGGAAGGGGAAGAGGGGGGAAAGGGGGAGGAAGAAGGAAGAACAGGGAGAGAGAAGGAAGAGGGCAAGAGGAAGGAAAGGGGGGGGGGGACAGAGGAGGAAGAGTAAAGATGGAAGGCGATAGGATGAGGGAGGGAGGGACAAAGGGAATGAGGGGAAATGGGGGAGGGGAAAGAGATAAGGGGGATGAGGAAGGGGATGAGAAGATTGGGAGGGGAAGGGAGCGTGGGGGAGGGGGAGTGATTGACGGGGTTGCTGGATAATAACTGGTTTGGTTTGTGTATTTGATCTGTTAATACCACTCTTCCTACCACAACCGTTGCTACCACTACAACCACAATATTCATGGCATTGCAAGGACAGCCAGTGCGCAAGGAAAACAAGAAAGTAAGAAATATACAAGCAAATAAAAACAGCGGCATAAAAACTTGTAAGCAAAGAAAAGCAAGTAACCAAGAAAAATAAATGAAAGTAAATTTTAAGCTTCAGATTAATACGTAATAAGTAAAAAATAAGCAGAAATTGGGAAAAGAAAAAATAAATAGGTTAACAGCAACAAAAATAGTGAAATAAACAAAAATAAGTAAGTTAAAGTCTAGAACTACATATAAACACAGCCAAAACAAGTCATTCAGGTAAATAAAACAAGTAAGCAAACAACCACAGCTGCTAATAATAATAATAATGAAACGCCGAGAACTCAGGCCTTTTGCACGGACAGGGTTCATTGTGGATTGAAATGAGCCTAAAGATAAACTAAGTCGACCCCATATGACCTTGACCTTTGACACCTTGACCTTGCTGACCTAATAAATTTATCTTCGCTTCATACTGTATCACTGACAAAAGTTTGGTGGAAATCCGTCGAGGGGTTGAAGAGGTATCGTGCCCACAAGAATAGTACACACACACACACACACACACACACACACACACACACACACACACACACACACACACACACACACACACACACACACACACACACACACACACACACACACACACACACACACACACACACACTTAATGCCTCCTTCTCCATAATATACAAGTAATCAACCCACCTTTGACGGGGATGGAGCGACTGTGGATGTCTGGAGTGAGGGGGTCCGGGGGGAGGGAGGCGGTGAGGGAGTGGGGGGTGCGGAGGTAGAAGGGGAGGGGGGGAATGCACAGGTGGGGGGGCAGGGTGGGGTTGTAACTTAGACCCCCCACCAACAGGGAGACTAGGGTGATGTTCATGCTTCCTGTAGGGTGAGAGAGAGTGAGGTAAGTGTGAGGGCGGGGATGGGTAGGGATGGATAGGATGGGTAAGGATGGGTAGAATGGGTATGGATGGATTGGGTGGACAGGGATGGGTAGAGTGGGTATTAGATTATGTCATGGCTTCATCAAATTCCATAAACTTTAGGTATGAAGTAGGAATGAGTCTCCTTGGTTACTAGTCAGATATATTAAACACTAATCATGGTTGCATATAGTTCCATGAGCTGTAGCAGTGAAGTAGGAATGAGTCTCCTTGGTTACTAGTCAAATTTATCCTCCAGTTTGCGACACGTGGCCATCAACTGAGCCAAAAAATGGGTTATGGATTTCTGTCAAGGGAAAAGAAAGATTATAGGGATATTTTAGCAGTTCGTCCGTCTGTCTGTCCGCACTGTGTAAGATGCAGTTATAGACCGATTTTGAGGATTTAAGTGTCAAGTGAATCGTCTTAAGTAGCTGTGCACTTATCTTAGTAGTCGACACGGTTATCTTAGGTCCAAGGTCGCAGTTATAAGAAAAGAAAAGGAAAAGGGGAAGGAAAGACAGGTGTGATCTAACTGTCAGGCCGGATCGTAAACATAAGACTGATGATGTTACGGGGATAAGGTGGTGTGTGTGTGTGTGTGTGTGTGTGTGTGTGTGTGTGTGTGTGTGTGTGTACAAAGACTTTATGCACATCTGAGCGCCATAAGTAAACTACACCTATACATATACAGCTGAGCATGAACCTTAAGGAATATACATCCATAAAATTCTGTGTATTGAAAGTGTTAGGTGTATTCCTTTATATTTCAGGGTTTATGTATATTACAGTTATTATTTAGTAAGCACCTCATAATAACCCTAATTTGTTTCATCATTATGCGCATTAATCTGCATATATTACCGATGCAGATATCAATTTGCATGAGAGAGAGAGAGAGAGAGAGAGAGAGAGAGAGAGAGAGAGAGAGGAATTTGATTTAGGTGACAGATAAGGAGAGTAATTGGTGTGTGGGGAAGAAGGGAATGAGAGAGATAGAGAGAAGGAGAGAGAGAGAGCGAGAGGGAGAGAGAGAAAATTGCATGTAAAAAAAATTAATGCTGGATGTTACGAAACCTTGTAAGCCTTTTTCCATATTCGTGAAAAAAAAAAAAATTGTTTAAAATACGGTATACATCTTCCAACACACACACACACACACACACACACACACACACACACACACACACACACTAGGAATTATTACCCACACAAATCACACTGCCGACACCCACACATTATTTTTTTTACCGTGAAAATATATCTAGTAGTAACACTGATTTCCTTTTGGTGTGAGTGTGTGTGTGTGTGTGTGTGTGTGTGTGTGAGAGAGAGAGAGAGAGAGAGAGAGAGAGAGAGAGAGAGAGTAAAAAAATGTGGTATACCATCAAACACCGCACACACACACACACACACACACACACACACACACACACACACACACACACACACACACAC
>NC_137049.1:22527269-22532269 GCF_032717465.1 Coenobita brevimanus | reverse complement strand
TTGGGTGCGGCGTTCCACAGGGGGGGAGGGGAAGAGGAGAGAGAGGGGAGGTGGGGGAGGGGGAATAGGAGGGGTGAGAGTAAGGGGAGAGGTGATGGAGTGAGGGGAGAATAGAGAGAGGGACAGGAAGATGAGGAACGTAGGAAGATGATAGGAAGGGGTAGAAAAGGGAGAAGAGGAAGGATGTGAAGGGGAGAAGGAGGAAGGAAGGAAGGGACGAGAGAATAGGGAGGGGAGAGAAAGTAGGCGAAGGGAAGAGAGATAGGGTGGGGAACTGGTGGAGAAAGAGAGAGAGAGAGAGTTGCCAACAGGTGACATCAATGTCAACAGATGTGTGACATGGCGGTAATTACACAGGTGCACAGCCAACAGTTAATTACCTGGCCCTCATTAGGCTCACTGGCCCTAATCACCTGGTTCAGACTACCTCAATTAGCGCTTGTTTGACAGGCTACACTTTTATCGCTTTTTTCGTTTTATTTTTTTACTTTCGTGGTATGGGATGTATTGTAGTTGGAGTGTGGGTGTTCTCAGTGCCTCTTTTTCTGCGATTTATTTTGCCTGCTACACCTTAACATTTCTACTTATGCTACTTATGTCACTTTAATATCGATATAATTTGCATCTGGAACTAACAAGTGGATGTTGAAGCGTGATGTACTGAATAAATCACTAAGGAAAAGGAGTTACGTACTTTCCTGAGCCACGCTGAAGTTTGCCAATATTTTTATCATCTTTAAACCCTTCAACACGAATATTATCATTTATATATTTTTCTTGTTCTTATTTTCCATCATCATCATTATCATCATCATCATCATCATCATCATCATCATCATCATCATCATCATCATCATTCATCATCATCATCATCATCTACATTCAACTCCTCTCACTTATTTTCCATCAACTCTTCATTTCCATCATTATCATCATCATCATCATCATCATCATCATCATTATCACCACCACCACCACCACCACCATTTCCTTCCTCATTTTCCATCAACTCTTCATTTCCATCATTATCTTACACAAACACCTCTTCACATATCATCATCATTTTCCCACATTCATCTCCCCTTCAACTCTATCTAATTATCTTCATCATTTTCCTTCATTTCCATTTTTTTTTCGTCTGTTTTCTCATTTTTTTCGTCTGTCAGCTTCACCATTCTGTTCTCATTTTCACTTCATTCTGTTTTCACTTTTCTTTTTTTCTTTTTAGGTTTATTTAATTTTGTTTCATGATTCCCCCCCTCTCTCTCTCTCTCTCTCTCTCTCTCTCTCTCTCGTTAATTATTCTTTTCTTTCTCTTCCCTTCTTCCCGTCTTGTCTTCTTTTTCTGTTACATTCATTTTCCTTTCTCATTTACCTATTAATTTTCTTGACCTCATTCGTTTTCGTATCTTTTTTGTCCCTGTTTTTATTATTATTGTTATTATTATTATTATTATTATTATTATTATTATTATTATTATTGCTCATTTTTATTATTTGTTTTCAAGACCTCTGCATTTTCTCTGTCCTTTTCCTCTCAATATTCTAACACACAATTTCATATTCCCTGTGTTTTTTTTATTTTGTTTACGTCTTCCAGCTGCCCTCCCCCCCGCACACACACACACACACACACACACACACACACACACACACACACACACACACACACAGAACCATAGCGTCAGACAGAAGTGATATGTTAGATTACGAGAGAGAGAGAGAGAGAGAGAGAGAGAGAGAGAATTTTGCTTACATATCAGAGCATGAAAGATAACATGTAAGCCTCGTCACGGGAGAAAAGAATAACAAGCTTCCTTTTTCCTGCACGTCTGTCTGTCTATCTATCTGTCTATCTATCTGTATATCTTTTTATCTATCTGTGTATCTGTGTATCTTTCCAGACATCTTTTTTTTTTAAGTATCTCCATCTCTGTATCTGTAATTAAGTATCTGTCTTTATCTCTGTCTCCGTCTGTCTTTTTGTATGTTTGTGTATCTTTGTATGTCTGTCTGTCTGTCTGTCTGTGTTGATGTTTGTTTGTGTTGTTGTTGTTGTTGTTGCTGTTGTTGTTTACCCCTTCCCTTGAGAGCGGGTGATGTGAGAAATTTTAAGGTGGCGTCTGGCGGCTTTACTGAGTAGGATAGATGAGGGAGAGGAGAGGAGGAGGAGGAGGAGGAGGAGGAGAGGAGGAAAAGAAGAAGGGGGAGGAGAAGAAGAAGAAGAAGAAAAGGAGGAGGAAGAGGAGGAGAAGAAGACGACGACGACAAAGAAGAGGAAGGGGAAGAGAAAGAAGAGGGAGGAGAGGAAGATGATGATGATGATGATAATGAAGAAGAAGAACGAAGAGGAGGAGGAGAATGAGTGTGTTGTTGTTTTTGCTGTTGTCGTTGTTGTTGTCTTTACTGCTCTGTTGCTTTACTTTTCTTGTCGCTGTTTTTACTGTTTTTTTTGTGATTGGAATTATTGTTACTTATATTTTTGTTCTCGTTGTTGTTGTCATTTTAGTAGTAGTAGTAGTAGTAGTTGTAGTAGTAGTAGTAGTAGTAGTAGCAGTAGTAGTTGTTGTTGTTGTTGTTGTTTAATCTTTACTCCCATGTCTTTAGCTGTAAGATTTTTTTTTTTTTTTTTAACTGGTTTTTGAGCTGGACTGAGTATGCGAAATGAGAGAGAGAGAGAGAGAAAGTGAAGATGAAGGAAGAAAAGGGAAAACTAAAATATATATGAATAAATGAAAGAGGAAGAAAAGTTAGTGTACAGATTTGATGATGATGATGGTGATGATGATGATGACAGTCATAATGATGATGATGATGATAATGATGATGATATGTACTTAATTACCACCCAAACTTTCCCTCTCAAGACAGTACCATAACCTCGCAATATTCACCCGTATCTGAGATACAGTTAAGGTCAAAAATCCCTTTACACATCTTAAACACAGATGACTGAAGATTGTCACTAGTAAAAGCTTAGTAAATATTGCAGGATAGTCTAGTAAGATAGTGAGATATTTTTATTTTCTTTACATATTACCTCCCCCCCTCCTTTCTTTGTTTATGCACTTGTCTTTGTTTACTTGTTAACCTTTGTATTTGTTTTTATTACAGGATGCATCTCTACTGCCATCCCAGCTTCGACTAGCAATTTGAGGCCAAGGAAAAGGTATGCTAAACTCCTTTCACCTTAACTTGGCCCAAAATTGCCATCCCTCCCTCTTGAATGCTGAGTTACAATAATGGATTAACACTAGAATATGATGCTAGTCACGAAGAAGTGCGCTGGAAAGGATGTAGGGCTGTAGTACTATATTTTTTTTTTCTGCCATTGAACTACGTGAAATAAGGAATAAAGGGACGAAAATCTGGGCCAAGTTAAGGTGAAAGGAGTGTAGGAAATTGTTTGTCTTTTGTGTTTTCCTTTACCTATTTCGAGATCATGCCCGTCTTACATACAGTCATAGGCAACAGGCTAAGAATGATGATGATGATGATAAAGATGATGATGTTGATGATGATGATGATGGTGATGATGATGATAAAGATGATGATGTTGATAATGATAATGATGATGATGTTGATAATGATGATATGGTATGATGATGATGATGATGATTATAAAAGATGGTGATGTTAATAATGATGGTGATGATGATGATGTTGATAATGATATGAAATGGTGTGATGATGATAATGATAAAGATGATGTTGATAATGATGATGATGTTGATGATAATGATGATATAATATGATATGGTATGATGATGTTGATGATGATGATGATGATTCTATAACCCTGAACTCCTTGGGGTCATGGCATCTCTGACCTGACATTGACCTGGTTTGTGTTCCGTGTCATCCTGGGTCGCTTTTGATGATTAACCCTTCAGTAGATTTGCCAGTAAGGGTTATATCAGTGTGTGTGGGTGTGAGTGCTGCCTGTCTGTGTGTCTGTCTGTCAGCTCCTTGTCTGTCTGTAAGTCTGCGTGTCTTTCTCTCCGCCTGTCTGCATTTGTCTGTCTGCATATCTGTTTCCATGTGTGTCTCTGTCTGTGTATAAAAATAGATAGATAGGTGTAAGTCAGTCTGTGTTTACGGTTATAGATAGATAGATAGAGAAATAGACAGATAGATAGATAGATAGATAGGGAGGCGATATGCTGGTGCGGTTGGGACACTCGCTAACACCTCTTCCTTACCGATTTATTTTTTGGTTATGGCTGGTTAATATGCTTTTGTACGTTATTTATACAGAATGTGGTGATAGTGGAAGGATTTGTGCCACATAAAAAAGGACAGTAGAGTGTATTCAACAAAATAAGTCGCTTAGGAAAAGGTGTTAGGGAGATGGAAAACCGTGATTATCGAAAAATGCCTTCTCTATTTGGGTCAGGAATTGTGTGGTTTGTGGTATGGAAGGAGGGGAAGGAAAGTGGTATATGAGGGAGAGAAAATTGAAGAGGAGGGGAAAGGAAGGGAGAGGAAAGGGAGAGGGACTGGAAGAAAAGTAAGAGGCTGCGTAGGGAAGAGGGTGGAAGAGAAAGGCGAGAGGAAAGGAGAGGAAACAGGGAGAAATGATGGGAAAGGAAGAGTAAGGAAGAAAGAGGAGCAAGGAAGGGAGGAAACGAGGGAGAAATGATGGGAAAGAAAGAGTAAGGAAGAGAGAAGAAGGGAGAGGAAAAGGGAGAAATGATAGGAAAGGAAGAGAGGAAGGGAGAGGAAAGGGAAGAAGTGATCGGAAAGAAACTGTAAGGAAGGGAATGAATGGAGGAGAAGAGAGAAAGAGAAGTTATAGGAAAGGAGAGAAGAGAGAGGAGGAGGGGAAAGAATTGGAGAGGTAGAGAAGAAGAGAAGGGTAGAGAGAGGAGTAAGGGAAAGGAGAAAAGAGAGAAAGAGAGAGGAAGAATGGAAGTGAGAAAAAGAAAGAGGGATGGAAGAGGGGATGGAATGGGAAAGACAAGGATGGAAGACAAAATAGGGAAGGTGGAAAGTAAGGG
>NC_137049.1:22507269-22522269 GCF_032717465.1 Coenobita brevimanus | reverse complement strand
TTTCTCTCTCTCTCTCTCTCACACACACACACACACACACACACACACACACACACACACACACACACACACACACACACACACACACACACACACACACAAATCTAGCCCCCAGAAAATGCTACAGTTACCCTCAAAACTATTCCACTCCTATATGTGCTTTATATCCCTTGACTTAAAGATGTGCCTGAAGCGTCCCTGTACAAAACTAGACACTATATCCTGTTTTTTTATTTTTTTTATTATTTTCCCTGCGTAATAAAAGATAACAGTAGCAATAACATTATGGTGATAGACAATACCTCCTTTTCTCTTATTCCATCCACCTGTGTATTCAGTAAGTGCCTGAAATAATAATAATAATAATAATGATAATAATAATAGGAATAATAATAATAATAATAATAATAATAATAATAATTGACATTATAACATTAAATCTATTATAATCTTTTTCCACTTTGAGTTATAAAAGAAGTATAACCAATGGATTCAGCATTTTGAAACAAGATTCCATTGTTTTTTTATTATTCCATTCTCTCACGCCATGTCTTGGAAACTACTACCAAGGAGAATCAAACACCAAGCATCTATACTTTTCAATTATTCGAAGATCTGTAAGCGATTTTTTAACTGTAGGTCGAAAGAGAATAATGTCTAATTTTTCCGTCCACGCACGTCCTCAGTATTAACATGTAATGGAGAAAAATTCATGACACTTGACACCGATCATATTTCCCGCCTTTATGTCTCTCACACGCCGCCATTGCTTGTTTACCTATGACGTCACACGGAGTTGCCAGTTAGTGCCTTGAGTGGGAAAAATAGTAATGGCCGCTCTTGGAAAAATATAGTGTATATTTTAGCTCCAACGCGACACAAAGGAGAGGTGGGAATGTGTGTGTGTGTGTGTGTGTGTGTGTGTGTGTGTGTGAAAAGGAATGGGTGTTTGGTGTCTCGGAGGATGTTTTTTAAGGACTGGAAGTGGTGTATTTCCAAGCCACGGTGCTCTTATATACACATACGAATTTATTTTTGTGAAGGCTGGTTTCGTTTTCTTTCCAACTGTCCAACTTAAAATTTGGATATACCGGTATTACTGTGAAGGCCGTTTAGCTTTATTTATAAGGCCAAGAACTTTGCATTTATTTTAAGATAACTTTTTCATCATCACAGCTTCGGAGTTCTGTATTCAAATGCCTGGTTTCATTTTTTTTTTTTTTTTTTTTTTTCGAATTAACAGCTTCACTTTTACATATATATATATTTAAAGAACATTTTTATTTGGAGTTGATGAACATTTCGCAGTAGACCATACCGAATTTTATCACATTAATGCTCTCGTTTGCCTATTTATGGATCCAATACACTTCCATTGGTAGTGGGAAAAAGGTTAGCAATATAAAGAATAAAAAAAATATATAAAGAAAATATAAAGAAAAATAAGCCAGAAATTTGTTGGTACCTGAACGGCAGTAGGAGTAAAAATAGAGAAAAGAGAGTAAAAATAGAGTGAAAAGAGTAAAAATAGGGTAAAAATAATAAAAATATAGTAAAAAAAGAGTAAAGTAGCGTAAGAAGGAAAGAGTAAAAAGAGTAAAATAGAGTAAAAATAGTTATTAAAAATAGGGTAAAAAGGGAGTAAAAACAGAGTAAAAATTAAGAGTAAAAAGAGAGTAAAAATAAAGGGTAAAAATAGTCAAAAGAGAGTATAAACAGAGTAAAAATAGTCATAAAAGAGTAAAACTAGAGTAAAAAGAGAGTAAAATTAAAGAGCAAAAAGAGTCAAGAGAGAGTAAAAATAGAGTAAAAATAATAAAAAAAGAGTAAAAAGAAAGTAAAAAGAGTAAAAATAGACGCACTGAGATTTCCCAGAAGCTGAATAAAATCGTCTGGAGGTAGCATGAGAATATTAAAAATCTCTCTCTCTCTCTCTCTCTCTCTCTCTCTCTCTCTCTCTCTCTCTCTCTCTCTCTCTCTCTCTCCAATTTTCCCTTATCTCCCCTTTTCGTGTAATCTTTCCCCTCTCCTTGTCGTCCTCGTTTATCTCCTCCCTCCCTCTTCTCATTCCACCCTTATGGTTTTTCTCCCTTCTGTTCCTTCCTTCCTTCCATCCTTCCTTCCTTCCTTCCTGTTTTCTTCCGTCCCCTCCCTTTTTTAGCTCTCTCCTCTTGTGCTTATCCTCTTTTCTTTTTCCTTTATTTTCCTCTTTCTTGCCCTGGTAGTTATCTGTCCTGTCCTCTCCTAGTATTCCTCATCCCTCCATCGTCCTACCTTACCCTTCCTCTTCCCTCCGTCTTATTCTCTCTTCCTCTATTTTCTTCTCTCATCCTTGCTCTTTCCTATAATCTTCCCTGTCTTACATTCACACACACACACACACACACACACACACACACACACACACACACACACACACACACACACACACACACACACACACACACACACACACACACACACACACACACACACACACACACACACACACACACACACACACACACACACACACACACACACACACACACACACACACACATTTTGGACCACCCTGTACTTTCCCTACCCAAAAGCATTGCACTAGTCACGAAGAAGTGCCGTGGGAAAGGATACAGAGCCCTAGTATTGTTTTTATTCCTCCACTGAACTATAGAGAGAGTAAAAACACCGCTAGTCACGAAGAAGTGCTGTGAGAAAAGATGAAGTCTTAGTAGTGTCTTATTTTGTCACTAAGATGCCGACGAATCTCTCCGCCATCTTGAGGTGAACGAAATGAAGTGAAAGTGAGTGAAATATGACGTTCGCTCACTCACTCTCTTATGCAGTCATCTTTGCAGTCTGTATATTCAATTTTGTTTCGTCTTCAGACTTTTAGATCATGTGAGAGAGAGAGAGAGAGAGAGAGAGAGAGAGAGAGAGAGAGAGGCAGAGAGATAGCGATAAAGGTGTTTTTTGTGTATGTATGTCTTTCGTGAGAGAGAGGGAGGTGGAAAGACACACACACACACACACACACACACACACACACACACACACACACACACACACACACACACACACACACACACACACACACACACACACACACACACACACACACACACACACACACACACACACACACACACACACACACACACACACACTCAAGTCCCTCAACCCAATTCTCAGCTTCCTATCATGGCTTTTATACTCAAGAATCACTTTTTCCTTTCATAAACCACTCCTGTCTTCAATTTCTCTCTCTTTTATCTCTCTTTTCTCTCGCTTCTCTGTCTGTCTGTCTGTCTGTCTGTCTCTCTCTCTCTCTCTCTCTCTCTCTCTCTCTCTCTCTCTCTCTCTCTCTCTCTCTCAGATATTGCACTTCCTCCATCTTCAAGTGTTTCTCCAATTTATCTTCACACACACACACACACACACACACACACACACACACACACACACACACACACACACACACACACACACACACACACACACACACCGCATCGCCTTCTCTAGCAAAAGGCATCGAAAATTACATAAAAAACACTTCAGCTAGCACCGATAAATGAGTTACCTTAGCAGTATTTGTCGATTAATTGCCAGTTCATATTTCTAGCGATAATGATAAAAAAAATTGGCGATAAGAATAAACACAATAACTGGGAATGCTAATTATCTCTCGACCTCAATAAGCGCTAATGACCTAGCCCCCATGTTTATCGTAATGCCATCGTTACGGGTGTTATTATGCTTGACGTAATTGCGGTCATTAGGCGTGTGTCAGTGTAGCCAATAACATTACCGCCAACGCGCTGAGATTGGCAACACTTTCGGGCGCCATTACAATACCACCTCATTATAACACCAAAATGTAGTGGATAGAGGAGTGGGTGGCTGTCCAGCGCGATGCTAGTTCGATCCAGGACCAGAAAACAGTTTGTGGGGTTCAGAGAGTTTTGAAGGCAATCATAGCAGTTTTTTCGCGGAACTTGGCGACGTGTCATAAATACCATCACCAATACCATCACACCAGGCTTTCATGAGGAAGCCTTGGTATTTATTCAGTATGGACGGTGGGTGTGGGTGCCAGAGTGGTGACATGTGAAGTGTGGGTCAGGTAGAAGAAATTTTGCCCTAATTCGGAAACATGATAATAAGAGAGGTAGCCTGATAGATAGATAGATAGACAGACAGTAGATAGATTGGTAGGTAGGGAGAGAGAGAGAGAGAGAGAGAGAGAATGAGGCGCTCGTTAATTGAATCAGATGGTTTTACGAATGCAAGGGTAAAAATTTTAATGGTGTCATCGTACTGAAGGGGTTAATGAAGACTATTTTTACTCCATCATATGCGACTCCAAAATAAAAATTGCTTGGCGACAAAATAAATAAAAAGGTCAGAAAAATATCGTGCAACTTCGAAAAAAAGAAAGAAAATGGAAAAAAAGAAAATGGGATGTTTGAGTACTTCCCATCCGTCACCGCCTCTCCCAGCTCACTACCCCCTCCCCCCTCCCAGGTCACTCCTCCCCTCCCACTCCCTCCCCTCCTCCCACCACTCCTGTCTCTTCCCCCTTCTCCTCTCACTCTCTCCCCCTCCCACTCACACTCCCCACTCCCACTCCACTCTCCCACTTTACTCTCTCCCCCTCCCCATCCCCCTCCCCTTTCCCTCCCCCCTCCGAGGTGTGGATTGATGGGGGGATCAGAGCCCAGCTAATGACGCCACAGTGGTTAATTGATGCACAGGCCCTTTGTGGAGCCCGCTGGACCTGGGGCGTTGTGGTGGTGTGGTGGTGGTGGTGGTAGAGGTGTGGTTATGGTGGTTGTGTGTGTGTGTGTGTGTGTGTGTGTGTGTGTGTGTGTGTGTGTGTGTGTGTGTGTGTGGTGCAGCTACAACAACCACAACTTTACACCAAAAACCAACACAAGGCTGGAGGTAATTTTTGTTGTGTATATATTTCTGTATACACTGTGCAATTCAATTCTCTCAGTGATGTAGTTTTTGTAGCAGTGTTTTGTAATATATCTATCTATATCTATCTGTTTATATCTATCTGTCTGTGAATCTGTCTGTCTCACTGTATCTACCGTGTATCTGTTTATCTTTATCTCTATGTGGTTTTATCTTTCTGTCTGTAGATAGAGATATACTTAAAACTAATATCCACAGTCACTACCACCACAACATTTACATATGCTTTAAGCACCACACCTACACCCACATACACCTACACCCACATACACCTACACCCACATACACCTACACCCACATACACATACACCCACATACACATACACACACATACACCTACACACACATACACCTACACCCACATACACCTACACCCACATACACATACACCCACATACAGTACATATACACCCACATACACATACACCCACATACACATACACCCACATACACATACACCCACATACACATACACCCACATCCATATACACCCTCATACACCCACATCCACATACACCCACATACACATACTGTACACCCACGTACATATACACCCACACACACATACACCCACATACGCATACACCCACATACACATACACCCACATACACATACACCCACATACACATACACCCACATACACATACACCCACATACGCATACACCCACATACACATACACCCACATACACATACACCTACATACACCCACATACACATACACCTACATACACATACACCCACATACACATACACCTACATACACCCACATACACATACACCCACATACACCCACACCATCACGGGCACTGTCACCCTAGCCATACAAAGATCCTGTGTATCCTGTGTGGCCTCATTAGTGTGGCTGTGTTCTGTGCATGACGCCACAGTCACCACAGCTACCACACCTACCACAACCACAACTACCACACCTACACCTGCCACAACTACCACACCTACACCTGCCACAACTACCACACCTACACCTGCCACAACTACCACACCTACACCTGCCACAACTACCACACCGACACCTACCACAACTACCACACCGACACCTACCACAACTACCACACCTACACCTACCTCAGCCACAATTACAACACCTGTGACTAACCCCACCACAACTACCACACCTACCACAGCCACAACTACCACACCTACATCTGCCACAACAACCACACGTACACCTACCTCAACCACAACTACCACCACACCAACACCTACCTCAACCACAACTACCACCACACCAACACCTACCTCAACCACAACTACCACCACACCAACACCTACCTCAACCACAACTACCACCACACCAACACCTACCTCAACCACAACAACCACACCTACCTCAACCACAACTACCACACCTACACATACCTCAGGCACAACAACCACACCTACACCCGCCATAGCTACCACACCTACACCTACCTCAGCCACAACTACCACACCTACACCCACCTCAACCACAACCACCAACAGCACCACCACCACAACCACCACACGCCTGATTGGACTCTCTCTTATGGTAGTTGTAAAATCGTGGTTGTAGCATTAGTGGTAGTGAAGATAATGGTAGTAGTTATGGTAGTGATTGTGGTGGGTGCTGTCTCCTACCACCACCACCACCACAGCTGATTGTGGTGGTGGCTGTGGTAATTGTGGCGCTTGTATTTTGGCGGATTCGTAATTTCCACTGACAAAGGTGATGTGGTTGGAGTGTGTGTGTGTGTGTGTGTGTGTGTGTGTGTGTGTGTGTGTGTCTGAGAGAGAGAGAGAGAGAGAGAGAGAGAGAGAGAGAGAGAGAGAACTGCCCCTTCGCCACAGCTAGTTCATCCATCCCATCTCTACCACAACTACCACACTCTCCCACACCACAACTGCCATAACTACCACAGCAACAAAGCATCTCTCCTACACAGCTACCACAACTACCACAACTAATCTACCCCAGTTCTGCAATCACCACAACCACCACAGCTACCACATACCCCAGACACCACAATTTACCACAGTCCACCACACACACAAAACAAAAAAACACGAACCTCTACCACAATCTACCCCGGCTTATCTTAACTACCACAATCACCACAATCCACCCCGCACAACAACCACAGTCCCCACCACAACAACATCTCGTCACCACAATTTATATGCAGATGGAAGCATCAGGGAGTGGGGGAGGTTATTTCCCACACCATTCTTTTGTTTCACCCCCACACCCCCTCCTCTCCCTCTTCCCCTCCTCCCCTCCTCTTCCCTCCTCTTCGCCTTCTTTCCATTCTCCTCGTGCCTTCTCTATCCCTCCTCTTCACCCTTTCTCTCCCCTCATATCACCTTTCATCTTCTCCCTGTCTTTCCTCTGTCCCACACTTCATCCTCCCTTCCTTCCTTCATCCCCTCCCATTCCCCCCTTCTTTCCCTCCCTCCTCCCCTCTCCACACTTGCCCTCTTCTCCCCTCTTTTTCCCACCGTCTTTTAATACCCTCTTCCTTTTCCCTTCTTCCCTCTTTCTCCCTTCTCTTCCTCTCTCTCACTTTCCTCTTTTCTCTTTTCCTTCTTGCCTCACAGCTCAGTTTCTTCCTCTCTCTTCCTCTCTTCCTTCATCTCCACCTCTCTGTTTCCCTCTTTCACTCTCTTTTCCCATGCCCCCCTCTTCCTCCTGCCATCCTCTCCACACCAGTTTACTCTTTTCCTTCTCACCTCTCCGCTCCTCCTCCTCCTCCTCCTCCTCCTCCTCCTCCTCCTCCACTCTTGCCCTCCTATTGCCCTTCTCTTCCTTATCCCTCTCTCCTTTCCTTTCCCCTCCTTTCATCCTTTTCCTGTGCTTCTCCCCAAACTCTTGTTCCCTAATCCTTCCCATCACTCATCCTAACTCCTCTAGCTCACTTCCTTGACCGACTCATCCTCCTTCCTCTGCACCCCATTTCCCCTCGTCCTTACGTCCCTTCCCTCGTTTCCCCTTCCTTCTCCCCGTCTCTCTCTCTCTCTCTCTCTCTCTCTCTCTCATGTTCTCGATGTTGAAGGGAGAAATTATGTTGAAGGGAATCCAGGAAGTGAAGGAAAGGGAGAGGAAGAAGTGAAAGAAGGAACAGAAAATGGAGAATGGGTGAAAGAAATGAAAACAGATTGCGGAAGAAAAACAAAGAATGGATATGATAGAATGATAGACCACTGGAGAGAGAGAGAGAGAGAGACGAAGGGGATGGAGAGAATGGAAAGTACACGATTAGGGGAAAAAAATAGAATTGATAAAGAAAACGGAAATTGATAAAAGAAAATATAAAGGGGAAACTTGGGTAAAATATTTAAAATAGTAAGAATAAGTGTGAGATAAAGGAGTGGCTGTAGATAATTTCCTTCATACTTAGAGGTCAACTTGAGTGTATCGTGTCATCCATTGCTCTCTCTCTCTCTCTCTCTTTCTCTCTCTCTCTTGGTTATGGTTTTTGCAAAGTTTACTGTTGTCGTTTCTCAATAATTAGCTTTGGGAGTCTTTCAGAACACACACACACACACACACACACACACACACACACACACACACACACACACACACACACACACACAAACGGATCTTGAAGAGTGAGTTTACGTGCCTTGGGGGTGAAGCTCTTCTTGGAAACACACTTGCCCCTTGCGAAATGTGTGTGTGTGTGTGTGTGTGTGTGTGTGTGTGTGTGAGTGAGAGAGAGAATGGAAGAAATGGATGAAGGTGGGGAAGGAGCGTGAGGAGTGTTAAGATGATGAAAAATTGTCAGTGAGAGAGAGGGGGGGGGGAATTAGAAGTGTGGAAATAATGAAGAAAAATGATATCAAAGATAACTCGTCTTCAGACAAGGTCCTGAGGGAGCAGGAGGAAGAGGAGGAGGAGGAAAGAAGGGGGTAAGATTGAAAATGTTAGAGGAGAGAGAGAGAGAGAGAGAGAAGATGAAGAAGAAAAGATAAGATGGAGAGACGGAAGTAAGAGTAAGGATGCGAGACCCGAATGCGAAAGAGGACAAGAAGGAGGAAGAAAGAGGAGGGGATTAGAGAGAAAGATTTAAGACTGAGAGGAGGGGATTAGAGAGAAAAGAGAGGAGGAAGGGGAAGAAGAGAGTAGGAGATAAAGATGCAATTAAAGTTAAGTAAAGGGATTAAAGAGTAAGGAGGAGGAGGATTAAGTGATCTTTGTTATTAGTGTTGGATTCTATTACTTTATTTGTTTATTATCTTTTTATCTACTTATCTGTTTATCCATTATATATTTATCTATCTGTTTATTTATCTATTGTTTATCTATTGTTATACTCGAATGGGTCATCTGGCAATGTATTTTTTTTTTTTAGTTTCTCTCTCTCTCTCTCTCTCTCTCTCACTCACTTTATATTCACTTCCTCGTTCATCCCTCCCTCAATCCTATTTTTTTATCTCTTGTTTTATGGCCTGTGATTCTTTCCATAGATTTACTTTTGTTTTTTTTTATTGTTTTTGATTATCGTTAATTTTTTTTTACCATTTTTTGATTTATTATTTTTGCTCTATCTTTATTTATATCTTTATTTTCTTGGCTTTCTTTCTCTCATTTTTTTCTTTTATATTTTTATTGTATTTTATTTTCGTCTTTAATTTTTCTTCCCCGTTTATTTTTTCAGTTTTTTTATTTTCTTGTATTTCATTCTTGTTTTTATTTTTTCTTTAATTCGTTTTCAGTTGTTTTTTCTTTTCGTTTCCTTTTAGTTTCTCTTTTTGTACGTTTTAATTTTCTCATTCTGTTTTTTCTCGTTTCCCTCTTTATTGTTTTTACTTCCCCCTTTTTCTTTTTTCATTATCCCTTTGTTACATAGTTATTCTTTTCTTATATTTTCTCCTTCATTACCATATATTTTTTTGTGGTTCCTTTTTTCCATCCTCCTTTTTAAAAATTTCTTTCTCTTTTTCATTATCCCTTTGCAACGTAGTCATTGTTTTTTATTTTTTCATTCACTTCATTTTATTTCTTGTATTATTAGTTTTTTTAATCCAGATTTTTTCATTATTTCTCTCTATTTTTTACTATTCCTTTGTTACATTGTCATTATTTTTTGTTACTTTCTCTTTAACTCCCATATTTTTCTCTTCATATTTTTTTGGTTCAGTTTATACTTTCCAGCCAACTTTTTTCATTCATTTTTCTTTATCTTTCATTATTCCTTTGTTGAATAGTTTTTTTTTTTTCACTTGAACTTCCATATATTTCTGCCTTTTTAATGGTCTTTTTTCCGTTCAATTTTTCTTTAATTTCTTGCATGGTTATTATTTTTTTTTATTTTTTCAATCACTACATTATAATTCTCTTCAAGTTTTATTTTTTTAACCAACTTTTTCTTTCATTTCTCTCAATTTTTATGTTTTTATTTTCAACCAAAATTTTCTTTCATTTCTCTCCATTTTTTTCTGTTTTTATTTTTAACCAACTTTTTCTTTCATTTCTCTCAATTTTTTTTTTTTTAACCAACTTTTTCTTTCATTTCTCAATTTTTTTGTTTTTTTATTTTCAACCAAAATTTTCTTTCATTTCTCTCTATTTTTTTTGTTTTTATTTTTAACCAACTTTTTTCATTTCTATTTTTTGTTTTTTTATTTTTAACCAACTTTTTTTTCATTTCTCAATTTTTTTCTTTTTTATTTTTATTTTTAACCAACTTTTTCTTTCATTTCTCTTTTTTTTTTTTTCTCTCCTTTTTCACGTCCCCCCTTTCCTTCCCTGCATACCTCCATCCCTCAGACTCCAATCACACAAAAGCGGATTTCTGTATCGCTTTTTATATTGTCCATCCGTAAGCCCAGTCACTTTGTATTTTGTATTTCTGCCTGTGTGTGTGTTTCTGTCTTCGTTCCGTTTATTATTTTGCTGGTTTATTCGTCCGTCTTGTTTTTTTTTTAATGTGTTTTTGCTCATCTGTCTTTCGTTCTCTCTCTCTCTCTCTCTCTCTCTCACACACACACACACACACACACACACACACACACACACACACACACACACACACACACACACACACACACACACACACACACACACACACACACACACCACTTTTTTCCTCATTACCGCAAACTTGTTTAATTTTCTCTTCCTGTGATGGAGGTGAGGGTGAGGGTGAGGGGGAAGTGTGAGGGGAAGGGTGAGGGTGAGGGTGAGGGGGAAGTGTGAGGTGAAGAGGATGAGGGTGACTGGAGAGGCTTGAGGGTGAAAGTGAGGATAAGAGTGAGGTGGAGGGTGAGGATGAGGGTGAGGGTGAGGATCAGGGTGAAGTAAAGAGTGAGGGTGAGGTTGAGGGGGAAGTGAAGAGTGAGGGTGATAGAAAAGGCTTAAAGGTAAGGGTGAGGATGAGGATGAGGTGAAGAGTGAGGATGAGGATAAGATGAAGAGTGAGGGTGAGGGTGATTGGAGAGAGTGAGAGTGTGGTGTGAGAATGAGGGTGTGGTGTGAGAGTGAGGGTGAAGGATTAAGTATTTGGTTGATAGAGTGAGGGTGAGGGTGAAGTCTAGGGTGAAGGTGAGGGTGAGGTGGGGGTAAGGGTGAAGGGGACAGGGTGAAGATAGGGGGTGAGAGTGAGGTATAAAGTATTAGGTATCAGGTGAAAGAAAGGGCTAGGGTGAAGTGTTAGGGTGAGAGGGGAGAGATAAGGTACGTGAGAAAGAAATTTAGGATGTGAGAGTGAGATGCAGGATGTGAAAAAGTTATATGATCTGTGAAGGTGAAGTGTGAAGGGATAGATAGATAGAAAGATAGGTAGATAGATAGGTAGGCAGATAGATGGGTAGGTAGGTAGGCAGATGCACACTTACATAGATACATAGTGGTAGAGAGAGAGAGAGAGAGAGAGAGAGGTGAGCGAAAATCCAGGTGCTTAATTACTGAAAAAATAAGAGGGGAAAAGTTTGGTGTGAGAGAGAGAGAGAGAGAGAGAGAGAGAGAGAGAGAGAGAGAGAGAGAAAAATAGCAATACAGACGGAACAGAGAGACTGCATGACAGATAAGGGTACGTACACACACACACACACACACACACACACACACACACACACACACACACACACACACAGATGCAAAAACAAACACCGAGCCTGAAATTTCAACACAAAACTTGTCAAATCTCGCAAGTTTGTGGAAATCGAGAGAGAGAGAGAGAGAATGACCTTTGTGAAGTATATATTGCATTGAGGGAGAAAAGGTGTAGGAAGAGAGAGAGAGAGAGAGAGAGAGAGAGAGAGAGAGAGAGAGAGAGAGAGAGAGAGAGGCTTTGTTAAAACGTTGCCCGGAAACTTCAACCTTTCTTATCTCCCCTTTCTCCCCCTCCCCTCCCCTCCCCTCCCCTCCCCTCTCCATCTTCTTCCTCACTTTCCCTTCATTCCCCTCCCCTCCGGTCCCTCTATCCCCTTCCTATTTCTCCCTCCCCTCCCCTCCCCTCCCCTCCCATTCTTTCACCCCATTCTTCTTTCCTGTTCCATGTCTCTTTCCCCTCGCCTTCCTTTTCTTTTCTCCCCTCCCCTCTCTCCTCCCCGCTTTCCTCCCTCCCCTTTCCTCCCTTCCTTCTCCTTTCCCCCCCATCCATTCCCCTTTCCCCTCCATCCCTTCCCCTCCTCTTTCCTCCTCTCCCAATTCTTCCATCTCTCCCCTTCCTCTCTCGCACCAACCTTTACCCTTCCCCCCGCCTTTCCTCTTCTTCCTCCCCTCCCCTCTTCTCCTCACGTCTCAGCTCTCCCTCTCCCACCCCTCCCCACTCTCCCTTTCACTCCCCACTCACTCCTTTCCTCTCCTCCCCAGCTCCCCACGCAACTACTTCCCCTCCTCTTCCCTCCCCCTCTCTCTCCCACGTTCGCCTTTCCCACTCCCCTCCCATCCTCTCCCCCTTCCCCTTGTCTGCCCTTCCCTCCCCCCTCCCCTTAAACAATTCTTTCTCCCCACCTTTCCTCCCCTCTCCCCCCGTCTTTCACCAAACAGCGAGTGTGTTTTGTCGAGGGGAAGTATCGGACGACGTTGGGGGAGGGGGAGGGAGGGAGGGAGGGAGGAAGGAAAGAATGGAGGGGGTGAGGGAGGGAGGAAGAGAGGGAGGGAGGGAAAAAAGTATGGAAGGAAAGAGGGAAGGACGGTGGAAGGGAGGCAGGGAGGGTAAGAAGAATGGAGGGAAGGGGGGGAGAGGGGACCAATGGAGGGAAAGGGTCTAGGGGAGGCTAGGAAGGGGAGGGAGAGAAGAACAGGGAGGGGGCATAGGAAGGAGGGGGGGAAGTTGAGAGGGGGAGAAAAGAGAATGAAGAGGGGGATGGGAAGGAGGGGAGGGATTGGGAGTAGAGGGGAGGGACGGAGGGAAGGAAGAGAGAGTGGGATGGGAGAGGCGGGAGGGGGGGGAAACGAAGGGGAAAGGATAGGAAAGGGAGAGGTTTCAAGGAAGGGAAAGCATGGAGGAGAGGGGGGAATGAGGGGAGAGTGAGAGAGAGAGAGAGAGAGGACTGGAGGGAGGGAGGGAGGGAAGGGAGGAGGGACGAGAAGAAAGGGAAGGAGGAAAGAAAGACGAGATGAGGAAGGTAGGGAGGGAGGGATGTGAGAGACGAAGGGAGGGGAGGGGAGGGGAGGGGAGGGGAGGGGAGGGGGAAAGAGGGGAGGGGAGGGACAAAGAGGGGAGGGGAGGGGAGGGGAGGGGAGGGGGAAAGAGGGGAGGGGAGGGACAAAGAGGGGAGGGGAGGGGGGAGAGGAGGAAGAAGAGAAGACAGAGGGAAGAATGAAAGAACAAGAAGGAAGAAATGGAAAACAGAGGGAGGAGAGAGAGAGAGAGAGAGAGAGAGAGAGAGAGAGAGAGAGAGAGAGAGACGGAAGGAAGGAAGGAGGGAAGGAGAAGAATGGGAGGGAAAATTAAGAAGAAAGAAAAGAAAATTAGGTCAGTAAAGCAAAGAGAGAGATTAAAGAAAGAGAGCAAACGTGGAGAGGAAAGAGAGAATTTAGAGAGAGAGAAAAAGAGGAAGGAAGGGAGAAAGGAGAGACAGATTGAAGGAAGGGGAAAATGACAAGAGAAATGGAGAGAGGAAGGGAGAGAAAGACAGTGATATAGGGGAGAAAGAGAGAGAGAGAGAGAGAGAGAGAGATACAAGACCTGACAGGAAAGGAAGAGCAGGAAGAGGCAAAAATGGAGGAGGGAGGAAGAAGGCGGGGAGGAAAGAAGGAGAGAAAAGACAGGAAGGAGGGAGGGAGGGAGAGAGAGAGGAAGGACCACAGGTAGGAATGCAGGGAGGGGGGAGGTAGGGAGAGAAAAGAAGAGAGGGAGTGGGGGGAGTGTATGAGAGGGAGAGGACATAGGGAGGGAGGAAAAGAGGGAGAGGGAGGAAAGGAGGGAAAGGGGAGGGAGGGGTTCAGATGGGAAGAGAGGGAGGGAGGGAGGGAGGGACGGAGTGGGAGGAGGTGTTGAAGATGGAGGAAAGAGAAAGTAATAGATGGAGAGAGGGATAGAGGGAAGAAGAGAGAGAGAGAGAGAGAGAGAGAGGATCACGAGAAGAGAAGGAGGGAGGAAGGGAGGGAGGAAGAGAAATGGGAAGAAAAAGTGGGAGGGAGGGAGGGAGAGATATTTAGGGGGGAGGAGGGATTGTGTGTAAACGGGAGATTGTGGAAGAATGTGGAGAGAGCCTGGAGGTACAGTGTTCAGGAGAGAGAGAGAGAGAGAGAGAGAGAGAGCACATTCAAGTTTCAGGAAGGAAGAAGACTAAGAAAAGCTTGAGGGAAAAACAAAGACGACAAAAAAATAAGAAAAAAAGAAAATATTAGAGAGTAAAGGAAAACAGTATCAAAAAGAGAGAAAAGGAAGAGAGAAGAAAGAGAGGAAAGAGGTGATTAAAAAGAGGAGGAGGAGGAGAAACTGGAAGAAGAGGAAGAAGGAGAGGAAGAGGAGGAAGGGAAGGAGGAGGAGGAGGGAAAAGAAAAATACAGAGACATGGAGGAAGCTTGGGAGGGAAGGAGAAAAGATTTTAAGGAATGGAGAGAGAGAGAGAGAAGAGAGAGAGAGAGAGAGTCAAAAGGTG
>NC_137049.1:22487269-22502269 GCF_032717465.1 Coenobita brevimanus | reverse complement strand
GGTCTCTCTCTCTCTCTCTCTCTCTCTCTCTCTCTCTCTCTCTCTCTCTCTCTCTCTCTCTCTCTCAAATAAAGCGTCATCGAACTGAAAGAGTGAAGGAGGTGGGAGGGGGAAACTACCATAGACGCTGGGAGAGAGAGAGAGAGAGAGAGGGGAGAGACTGGAGGAGGGAAGGAAGTTGGTGAAGAGGGAAGTTGACTGGAAGTGTGTGCGTTTATCTATCGACCTCTCTATCTGTCTATCTGTTTAATCTCTCTCTCTCTCTCTCTCTCAGCCCCGAACGAATCTTCTATTTGTCGTTTCATATCTTAAAAATTCCAAATCGATTTCTGTTTTGATTTTGGCCCATATGAGAGTGAAAAAGAATATATAATGAAAAAAATATGAGAACCAGAGAAACAACAAAGATGGATGGTGAGGAGGAGGAGGAGGAGGAGGATTACACAGGATTACACAGGAAACCAAACAGCAACAGACCTTATGGTCCTTTCGAGGCTGCTTGTTAGAGAAGGGGGAGGAGGGGAAGAAGGGGACGGAAGATGATGATGACGAGGAAGGTGAGAGGGGAAGGAAGATGATGATGATGATGATGATGATGAGGAGGAGGAGGAGGAGGAGAGGGTAAGGGGGAAGGAAGGGACTGGAGAGGGGAGAAGGGAAAGGGATAAAATAGCAATGTAGAGGGATGGATGAATAGGGAAGAGAAGAGAGTGGAAGGAAAAGAGGAAACGAAGAGAGGGTGAAGAAAACAGTGATAAAAAGAGGAAATGATTAGAGGGGAGAAGAAAAGAGTGATAAGAAAAATGAGTAGAAGAGGAAGACAAGTGATTGAAAAGGGAAATGAAAAGAGGGGGAAGGAAAAATGATAGTAAATATAAACAGAGAGGAATATCTAAGAGAGATGAGCAATGAGAAGAGTTTTAGAGAGTAAGGGGGTGAAGTGAATGAAGTAAAGGGGAGAAGTAAAGTGAAGAGCGATGTGGGGAGGAGGAAGAACACGAGAATGAGATGAAAATGCAAGAAAAAGGGCGAGAAATAAAGAGGAATAAAGGAATAAAGGGGGAGAGGAATAAAAGCTTAATAAACAGGAACAAAGGAAGCAGTTGTGATAAAAGTAAATAAAGGAGTTCTGGTGCTTCAAGTCAACCGGAAAAAGAATGGAGATTGTCTTTAATAGATTTTCTTGTAGGAGCCCCCCCCCCGCCTCTCTCTCTCTCTCTCTCTCTCTCTCTCTCTCTCTCTCTCTCACACACACACACACACACACACACACACACACACACACACTGGCTAATAGATATAAGTGAAGTCTGGCAGTGTTAGCAAAATCACACACCTTTCCACTCACATTTCACTGACGAAGCCTTCCAGGGATCTCAAAAGTGGCCAGAGCACCCCTTCAGAGGACATCCATCTGAACCACAATCAGAATGGCAGCTACTGAATCCCTTTTGATGTTTCTTAAGGCTTGGAGTTTTGTTACATACATTTGTACAACTCATCGTCAGTAGTGAAGTTGATAATGTATAGTCTGTTTCTCAGTCATTCTATACCCAGACGCCTTAAACCCAGGAGTGACCACAAACAAATCGCCTCCATGTCGCCTGCCGTTTCACTACCCTCCCCCACACTTACAGCCCTTTCTCTCTGATATAATAATGTATAATAACTATTGTTTTTGTTTTTTTTTTACACAGCTTCTGACTCCTTCACCTTTCCTTCCCTATTTATTTGTTTGTTTATATGTTTACTATAGGTCATTCACTTTAACTTGGCCCTTATCTTCCTTTTCTGGCTTATTTCCCGTAGCTCGGTGGTAGAACTATACTGTAGCTCCACATCCTTCCTGTAGCACTTCTTCGTGACTAGGATCATATTCTGGTATTACTCTATTGTTATAACTCAGAATTCGAAATGGAGGGACGGAAATTTTAGGCCATGATAAAGTGAACTGAATATAACGTCTGAGTGTACATTTCCATTCGCAGTACCCGCAGACACATTGCAATTTCATGCTTCTTTCTCTTCAAGGTCGTGTAGTAATACCAAATAACTCTCTTCTATAACAGTTTAATTTATTTTACATTTTCTTAGCTAGGGAAATTATTCAGTCCTAAAAACAAAACAGATTTAAACGTATAATCCTGCGCTCGAAACCAGTGTGTGTGTAGGATCAAGTAACCTCGAGTCACAATTGGAACTCTTTTACGCGGGTTTCTGGCGCTTATATTACACTGAGGGCGTTGCAGCCAATCACAGCCCGCCTTACATCCCGCCGTACGTTAGATAGGCATTCTCTTATTGGCTCTTCCTCCTCGCGCGTCTCTCGGCCAATGGGGTGAGAGCTCTTGAGGTAAGTTGAGTTTTTATTGGCCTTGGTAGTGTTAAGTGGAGAGTGAGGGAGTGTTAGGAGTGCTGGGAACTGGCTAGGTCAATTGTTGTGGTGTTAAATTTGTGTGTGTGTGGAGGGGAGGGCAGGCAACATTTATTTACATTTGAAATACCACGTGGAAAATAATTTTGGTTTTGTCCTTCGACATCGTTGTTAATTGCGATATGTTAAATGGGATCCAGTCTGACCATTGCCCATCCCCACGTGTCTTTTAATGTGATCCATCAAAAAGGAGAGGCTAACCAAAATTTTAGTCAGGTTTAATAATACAGCCTTCAATTTTTGGATCATTATCAGCATCGAAGGAGTAATTTGTGTGATTGAGTCCGTTTCTGTGTATTTATCAGTGTTAAATTATCACGTGAATGCCTTATCTAAATTGGCTCAAAATTGGCTTATACCTTGTGTGTGGGTGTTGGAGTAAATCTATCAAAGATCAAGGTCACCAATCGAGGTCCAAACTCAGAACGCGTTGGTATCTCATGAATGCCCGCTCAGATTTGGACGAAGCCTGACACGTTTTCTGTGGGAGTGAGAAGAATATATTTGGGTGGTGTATCGCTGTGTTTTCTGAGCGCCGTGGATCTGGTTTCGTGTTTATCTCCAGTCTTCCCTTCTCCCTCCTTGTGTGTGTGTGTGTGTGTGTGTGTGTGCGTGTGCGTGTGCGTGTGCGTGTGTGTTTTGCCTATTACCTCTTTGTTTTAACGTTACCTTTGCTTATTACCAACCGGATGCTACCTAAAAGCATTCAAGTCTGAGTTATGGTGAAGGTTCGGGTTTGTTCCAGAGACATGCCAGCTTTAGGACAAAACGTTATCCTTATTTTCACCAAACGTAAAGAGAAAATTGAAGGAAAAAAATGAGCTAGTTCTAAAATTACCAACAGGAACAAAATTACCTTCAAGTTTGCCCCTGTTAATAATTTCAGAATGAACTTTTATCTTTCTTTTTTCTTTTTCTTTTTTCTTTCTTTCTTTTTTTTTTTTTGCTTTAAGGACTGGCTACCGTCTGAGCTAAACTCATTCAGTGTTTACAAATATACAAATATTCGTGTCTAAGTGGCCCTAGGGTACATAGGGAGAGCAGTACCATCTCTCAAGGGTGAAGTGGATGAGGAGAAAGGGGGAAGTGGAGTAAGTGGAGCCGCCCCTGCCACAACCCTCCTCATTCAGTAGGGAGAGACCACTTAAGGGGTTTGTTTTGTGCCCCTTAAGGGAGAACACTGAAATTATTGATGACGGTACAGATTCAGACTTTTAAGCTCTAGAATAATAATAACAATGTCCACCACTCCGCAAATATTTTCCAAACATAAATATCTGTCTGTATCTACCTACCACCTGTCTATCTATCTGTCCGTCTGTCTGTATGTCTATCTCTCTATCTATCACTCTTTTTCAGGGTACTTCATTGTTTTTCTAGATTTTAATGGACTTATTTTGTATTTATTTTAGGCTACTGAAGATGACAGAGTTTAATATTGAAACGTATGGTGGAAATAAAGATGGTACCATAGGACTCTCTCTCTCTCATAAAGTATCGACTTAAAGGACAATTAGGATCTAAATTAGAGTCATTACCTGGAGCACTTTGTCCATAATAACTTCATCCCGAGAGAGAGAGAGAGAGAGAGAGAGAGAGAGAGAGAGAGATAACTTACCCCTTCAGTACAATGACCTAATTTTTCTTTAATTTTTCCTACCATTAGATGCTTTCCCTCAGCCTAGCCGGTCTCTCTCTCTCTCTCTCTCTCTCTCTCTCTCTCTCTCTCTCTCTCTGAACGTGAACCCAGTGGACTGCAGGCTGAAGTTCCTCTCCTTCTATCAGGGTGAGGGGTGGGGAGATAGGGAGGGGGTTGAAGGAAGTTTGTTAATCCGGGCAGAGGACCCCCCCCCAGTTATATCAGTGCCACCACATGAAGGCGACCCTCCACGTATATCCTTATTAAATTACTGTGATTGATTTTTTTTCCCATTGGTTTTTAAAATTTTCAAAAAAAAAAAAAATGGGTCCACGGGCTGAAAGGGTAATCATTCAGCGTGTCTCTCTTCTGTTCCTTTACCCCTCCTCCCCCTCTCCCCCCCTTCCCTCCCCTCTCTCTCTCCCTCCCTGTTTCCTTCTTCCCCTCCCACCATCCCTCCTTCTCTTTTCTTCCCTCCCTCCTTCCCCACTCATCCCTCCTCTCCCACTCTTCCCTTCCCTTTCCCCTCCTCCCCCTTCCCCTCACTCTTTCTCCCCATTCCTTCCCCCTTCCCCTCACCCGCTATTTTTCTTCCATTTTTTTCGCCCTCCTTCTCCCTCGTTCTTCCTTCCTCTCCCCCTTCCCTCTCTTCTCCCTTCCCCTCCCCCGTCCCCCTCTTCCCCCTCCCCCTTCTCCCCTCGTCACCTAGGCAACGCTAATGATCGTAAATGGTTAACAGCATCGTTAGCCTTGTCTTGGGTAGTTGGGTTGTTAGTACCCTTAGTTGCTTCATAGATCTTGAAGAAATTGACCTGGGCTAGATAAAAAATAATGATGATGATGATTGTGATGATAATGTGGTTGATGATGATGCTTGTGGTGATGATGAAGATGGTGATGATAACGAAGATGATAATAATGATGATGATGATGATGATGTAGTTGATGATGGTGATGATGATGTAGTTGATGATGATGATGATGATGTAGTTGATGATGATGATGATGATGTAGTTGATGATGATGATGATGATGATGTAGTTGATGATGATGATGATGATGATGTAGTTGATGATGATGATGATGATGATGTAGTTGATGATGATGATGATGATGATGATGATGTAGTTGATGATGATGATGATGATGTAGTTGATGATGATGCTTGTGGTGCCGATGATGGTGGTGGTGATAACAAAGATGATGATGATGATGATGATGATGATAACGAAGATGGTGATAAAGATGATGATGACGACGACGATGATGATGATGATGATGATAACGAAGAAGATGATGACGATGATGATGATGATGATGATGAAATACTATGAAGAGTGAGTTACTTGACTGGAGTGGAAAGGTAGATAGATAAAAATAGATAAATTGGTGTACAGGTAGATTTGGGTCAAGGAGGAGAGTGTGGTGAATACCTTTACGTTATCAATATTGGGTGCTTGAGAGAGAGAGAGAGAGAGAGAGAGAGAGAGAGAGAGAGAGAGAGAGAGAGAGAAAATGTATGTAAATAGACTGGCAGGTTGGTAGGTAGGTAGGTAGGTAGGTAGAGAGAGAGAGAGAGAGGAGATGGAAGAAAACAGGAAAAATTGGAGAAGAAAAGGCAACAGGAAAGGAAAAAAGGAATTTAAAAAAAAAGAGGAAGGACGGTAATGGAAGAGAGAGAGAAAAACCGTAGGAGGAGGAGGGGGGGAGGAGGGAAGGAAAGAAGGAGGGATAAAATGGAGAGAGGAAGGGAGAGACAGGAAGGAGGAGGGAGGATAGGAGAGTGTAAGTGAGGTTTGGGGGGAGAGGGTGAGGAAGGAAGGAGGGAATAGAGATTGGAGGGAGGTAGGAAGAGAGAGGAGAGGGATGAAGGAAGGACTGTGCAAGGGAGAGAGGAGAGGAAGGAAGGGAGGAAGGACGGGGAGAGGAAGGAAAGAGGGAAGAGTGATGGAGGAAGGAAGGAAGGACGGTAGGAGGAAAGAAGGAAGGGGTTCGGAGAGGGAGGAAGAAAGGAATGAAGGAGGGAGGAGGTAGGAGAGGGAGGAAGGAAGGAAGGACGGGGAGAGCAAGGGAGGAGAGGGAGAAAGGAAGGACGGTAGGAGAAGGGAGGAAGGAAGGAAGGAGGGGGAAGGAAGGGAGGGAGGAAGGAGGGAGAAGGGAGGGAGGAAATGGTGTTTTAAGCTGTCCAGAATTCGTTCAGGTCCATCAGGGGGAGGAGGGAGGGAGGAAGGGAGGGAAAAAGAGAGAAGAGAAGGAGTGGAAGGAGGGAAAAGGGGAGAAGAGAGGCATGGCGAAGAGGAGTGGAGGGAGGGAGGGAAAAAGGAGGAAGAGAAGAAGTGGAGGGAGGGAAAAAGTGAGAAGAGAGGAGGGAAAAAGGGAGGAGTGGAGGTAGGAAAGAAGGGAAGGAGGCAAGGAAGAGAAGGAGGAAGAGAGAGGGAAGGAAGAGAAAGAGGAAGAGAGAGGGAAAAGGGAAGTGAAGGAGAAAAAAACGGAGGAATGAAGGGAGAGAGGGAGGAAGGGAAAGATAAAGGAAAAGTGGGAGGAGGAAAGAGATAATGGGAGAAAGGGAGGAGGGGAAAGATAAAGAGAGAGAGGGAGGAGAGGAAAGGGAAAAAGGGAGAGAATGAGAAGGGGAGAAAAGGAAGGACCTGAGAGAAAAAGGAAGAAAAGACAAAAACAAAGAGGAGAGGAGGCAAGGAAAAGAATGAGAGGGAGAAGGGAGGAAGAAGAAGAAGAAGAAGAAGAAGAAGAGAGAGAGAGAGAGAGAGGGAGGGAGGGAGGGAGGGAGGGAGGATCACTTGGGTAAGCCCTTGTGGTCAAGGGGAGTTTATACGTGGAGGAAGTAAGGAAGAAAAAAGAAGAAGGAGGAGGAAGAGTATGATGATGATGACGATGTGGAGGAGGAGGCATACAAAGGAATACAAAGGAGAGCAAACAGCAACAGACCTTATGGTCCATTCGAGGCAGCGCGTTACATAGCAGACTATGACTACGAGATATTATTCTACGTGCTGAAGGATAAGGATAGCAGAGCAAGAAGGTTTCCCCCGCCTCAAATCCTCCAGTTAAAATTGGCAGGATAAAGTGAGAAGGTCCCCATGCAGCATGGAAGAACTGGCATGGATATTTCATAGACAAGACTGAATAGGAAAAGTTACATTCTGTAATACTTTATCTATATACAACAAATTTGAATAACATAAAAGAGAAAGTACTGAAGTAAAATTAATAATTAATTATGTACGGGTACATAGAGTTAACGGGGGCGTCTGTAGACACAGCGTGGAAAACTGATGAATATATAATGACGTGACGCCACGCTGTGTACGGCCACATTAAGTTTACGGGGTGTCGTGTAGACGCGAGGGGAATGAACTTATGCATGGCTGGTAAAAGTCAGTTATTCGGACGGACACAGAAACAGCTGAGGAGGAGGAGGAGGAGGAGGAGGAGAAGGAGGAGGAGAAAAGGAAGAAGAGAGAAAAAGAAAGGAGCTATATGGTAATGATGATGATGATGATGATGATGATATGATGAAGATGATGATGATGAAGAGGAGGAGGAGGAGGGGGAAAGGAAGAAGAAAGAAAAGTAAAGGAGGAATATGGCAATGATCATGATCATGATGATGAGGAGGAGGAGGAAGAGGAGGAAAAATGGAAATCAGACCCAAGAGAAGGGACGAAAATTCACGGAAGAGGAAGTGAGGTAGTAAAAAAGGGAAAAGAGGAAGAGGAAAGATAAAGAAAAAGAAGAGGAGGAGGAAGGGTCCGTTTAGATGCAACTCTCTCTCTCTCTCTCTCCCCGTAATAAAACCCCCACCTGTGTACTTATCTTCTAATTGTGTAGGTATAAGTATTTTTGCACACCTGTGAGTTATTATGTAATCTTGTAGGTATGTACGGCCAGTGACAAAAAGTTCGCCTAATATTTCACGTTTACTGCTCATTTTCCTCAGCTGGCTAATATTCCTAAGCAGAGAGAGACATACTGCTTCTCACTTTCTCTGCTGGCTAATATTCCTAAGCAGAGAGAGGCTTTAACACCTCTGCTTATATTCCTCTGTTGGCTAATATTCCTAAGCAAAGAGAGGCGTTAACACATCTGCTCACATTCCTCTGCTGGCTTAACATTCCTAAGCAGAGAGAGAGACATACTGCCTCTTACTTTCCTCTGCTGGCTAATATTCCTAAGCTGAGAGAGAGTTTTGCATGTTCCCCTGCTCTTAGATGATTCTCTTAGACATGAAGCTTTTGGCAGGGGAGTGACGGACGTGCCCTAAGTGTGAAGTAGACGCAAAGAAAAGAGTATACGAATTTTTGCCTTTGATTTAACATTATATTGGTCGATAATAAAATAATAACCAAAATTCTCTTTATATATATATTTCATTTTTATTTATATTCCTTTTTCTTAACTCATTTCTCATTTTCTCTACTCACTTTCCTTTATTTTCTCACTTTATGCTTCCTTTTAATTGCGTTAATTTTGAAGGCATGTGGAAAATGGCGGGTTATATTTAAATACGTGTAATTTCGCCCTTATGTGTTCCTGTTACAGGACTCATTTTAATTTTTTGTACCATTTTTCTCTGTATTATGTCAGTCTTTGGTTCTTGATGATGATGATGATGATGATGATGATGATGATGATGATGAGGAGGAGGAGGAGGAGGATGGTGTTATTGATGGTGATGGTGGTGGTAATGCTAGTGAAGATGATGATGATGATGATGGTGTACAATATGGGTGAATATCTGTAATTTCGTCCTTATTCACTCTTGTCACTAGATTCATTTGTAATTTTCTGTACTCCCTTTCTCTGTAGTCTCTCTCTGTGTGCTGTCTCAGTGTACTCTTCTTTGTAATGTGTGTACACTTAACCCCTTCAGTGCGAGGACGTGTCTGATATTTTGTTTTTTTTGTACTTACTCTCTCTCTCTCTCTCTCTCTCTCTCTCTCTCTCTCTCTCTCTCTCTCTCTCTCTCTCTCTCTCTCTCTCTCTCAGGTAGGAGGGTCCCCTTGACGATACTGAAAGAAACTGTCAAAGCAGCAGATTTTGACGAATTAGTCGGGAGGAAAGTTTATGAAAAGAGAGAGAGAGAGAGAGAGAGAGAGAGAGAGAGAGAGAGAGAGAGTAATAATATACAAAGAAATCAGCCAAAATAATCTAAGTACAAAGAGAGAGAGAGAGAGAGAGAGAGAGAGAGAGAGAGAGAGAGAGAGAGAGAGAGAGAGTAATAATATACAAAGAAATCAGCCAAAATAATCTAAGTACAAAGAGGGAGAGAGAGAGAGAAAGAGAGAGAGAGTTAACATACCCGTTACAAAGAAATCAACCAAAAAATCGAAAGAGAGAGAGATACAGACAGACAGACAGACAGATAGACAGACAGACAGAGAGAATGACATACAAAGAAATCAGCAAAAAAAAATCTAAATACAGAGAGAGAGAGAGAGAGAGAGAGAGAGAGAATTTGTCACTACACCCTCCGTTTTCTTAATTCTCGTTTTCTATGTAGGATTATATTTAGCACAGGGGGCACTATTAAATTTAGAGGGTTTAGATATTCCATTTATAATTACCTTTATTACTGGGGTTCTTCTTTACGTAAAAATAAAGTAAATAAAGTAATAAGGACGTCCTGTGGCGAAAGGGAGTAAATGAGGGAGAGTAAAAACTAGGGAGAATAAAGAGTGGAAGGGTTGATATGAGAAGGGAGATTAGGTAATTGGGGAATAGGGAGAAGAAAGGAGAATATAGTAAGGAAGTATATAGAAATGAGGGAGGAATTAAAAAGGGAGAATAAAAGGGCGAGTATGGGAAAGGAATATACTAAGTGATGAGAAGAGGGAGAGGAAGAAAGAATGCAAAAAGAGAGTGTGTGGAGACGACGGAAGGGAGTGTATGAAGAAGAAAGAAGAATAGAGTAAGGGAGGATATAAATAGGGAGCGAAATAGAGAGAGAGAAAATAAAAAGGGAGAAAAGGGAAGGTATGCAAAGGAAGGAAAAATACAAAGCCCGTGCATATGAAAACGAAAAAAGAAAATATTGAAAGGATGAAAAAAAGGGAGAATATAAAAAGGGTGTAGATGGAGAGGAACGAGGAATATAAAGGGAGAATATAGTGTTTATGGAAGGAAAGAATATAAGAAAATAATAATAATAATAATAATAATAATAATAAAAATGAAGAAGAAAAGGATGAAGAATATAAGATAAAGAGGGAGGGTATAGAAAAGAAGGGAGATTATTAAGAGGGAGAGTAAAAAGAAAAAGGGAGATTATCAAGAGGTAGAGTATAGAAAGGAAGGGAGATTATTAAAAGGGGGAATATGGAGAAGAAGGAAGAATATTACGAGGGAGAGTATAAGGAAAAAGGGAGATTATTAAGAGGGAGAAAATAAAAATAAGGGAGAATATGGAGGTGAAGGGGGGATTTAAAAAGTAATAACGAGGGAGAGAATATTTATGTAGATGAAAAGGGGGAAGGGAAAAAGGGTTGCACTGGGCAGGGCTTATTAGAGAGAGAGAGAGAGAGAGGGAGGGAGGGAGGGAGGGAGAGAGAGATTATATAGATCCAGAAAGGGAAAATATGTGTGGTATTAGAGAGAGAGAGAGAGAGAGAAAGAGTGAGAGAGAGAGAGAGAGAGAGAATTACATAGGTCCAGAAAGGGAAAATATGTGTGGTATTAGTGTGTCTGAGAGAGAGAGAGAGAGAGAGAGAGAGAGAGAGAGAGAGAGAATAAAAACAAGCCATCATAACAACACTCAAAATGGTCTGTTATTATCCCCACCGAAGGAGTTGGAGGAGGTTATGTATTCACCCCTGTTGGCCTCTTTGTCTGTCTGTCTACAAGATATCTCGAAAAGTTATTGGTGGATCTCAATAAAATTTTGTGGATATGTGGGTCATGGGACGAGGAAGAGTTGATTAAATTTTGATGGTGATATGAGGTGTTTTGGCGTAGGCGGTGTGGGAGGTATGCACTCTCGGATGGGCTGGCGTGGTAGTGGATGGCGAGGCAGGGTAGGGATAGGACTGTTAAAAGATGAGTGTTGTGCGTCTATAAGTTCAAGGTGAGTTATCCCCGAACAACAACAACAAAGAAAAATAACAACAACATCGCCACCACCACCACCAACAACAGCAACAACAGCAAACAACAACAAACAACAAACAACAACAAAACAACAGCAGTAACCCCAAGTATCTTATCACGCAAAGAAAAAACAAAAAATGAAAAAAAAGATATGACCCCGACAACGTATCAGCAAAGGGAGGATACCAGTCATGTCAAGGGAGGGAGAGTGAGCGTCAAAGGGAGACTAACTCATTCTCTCCCTTAATAAGCTGCAGAATTCCCGGTGCGTGACCCCCAGTGCCAAGGAGCTTTAGAAAAATGAGCCCGGCGTGAGGGAGCTTAATATTTTTGTTGACGTCATTTTTTCAGGGTGCAGGGAACGTGATCCGGGTTTAGAGCGGCCTTGTGTCCGGGTTGTGTTGTGGTGGCGGTAGGTTTGGGGGAGAGAGGAGGGGTCTGGGGGGTTTGGGGAGAGGGGTGGGGGTTTGGGGAGAGGTCTGGGGGGTTGGGGAGAGGGTACTGATGGGGATGGAGAAGGATGGGGGAGAATTAGGCTGGAGAAGCGAGGGGGAAGGGTGAGGGGGAAGAAGGATGGGTTAGGGGTGGGGGTGGAGAAGGGAGGAGGAGGTGCAAGGTGAAGGATGGGGGAGGGTGGGGGTGGAGGAGGGAGGGGGAGGGGAAGGAAGGGGGGATTGAGAGACAAGGGGAGGTGATATGAGAAGAAAGGGAGAATAAATTACACGTGATTTGGGGAGAGGGGGAGGAGAAGGGAGGAATAGGTGGGGAGGGGGAGAGAGGGGAAGAAGAGGGGGGAGGGGAAGGAAGGGGAGATTGAGAGACAAGGGGAGGTGAGAGGAAGAAAGAAAAAATGGGAGAAGAGATTTTGCTAGATTTGGGGAGAGGGGAGGGGTTGAAGAAGGGAAGAGAGAGAGAGAGAGAGAGAGAGAGAGAGAGAGAGAGATGTATTTCAGGAAGCAAGTTGGAGTGAATTATGGAGAATGAGAGAGAGAGGGAAGGAGACTCCGGGGAGACACTGCATGAATGTTAAATGTCTCTCTTGGTGTGTGTGTGTGTGTGTGTGTGTGTGTGTGTGTGTGTGTGTGTGAGAGAGAGAGAGAGAGAGAGAGAGAACGTTTTACAAGAATTAAAAGTGTCACATAAAACATTATGCAAATGTTTGTCTCTCTCACACACACACACACACACACACACACACACACACACACACACACACACACACACACACACACACACACACACACACGCACGCACTCACGCACACACACACACACACACACACACACACACACACACACACACACACACACACACACACACACACACACACACACACACACAGCATCGAGGAATTGAGGGTAATATCGTTTTCAAGTGAGTTTCATTGTATTGCAGGAACCTAAAGCGAGAGAGAGAGAGAGAGAGAGAGGAGTGCACGCACTGAATGAATGTTTGTTACACTCTTCTACATAGACTACCTGTGTGAGTGTGTGTGTGTGTGTGTGTGTGTGTGTGTGTGTGTGTGTGTGTGTATGTGTGCTAGATTCTCTCTCTCTCTCTCTCTCTCTCTCTCTCTCTCTCTCTCTCCCTCCCTCCCTCCCTCCCTCCCTCCCTCTCTCTCTCTCTCTCTCTCTCTCTCTCTCTCTCTCTCTCTCTCTCTCTCTCTCTCTCTCTCTCTCTCTCTCCGTGCGACAGGTGTGGATGAAAGCATGTGACTCCAGCCTGAACGTAGGTACAAGTAATGGTTATTGTGGTGGTGGTGGTGGTGGTGATGATAATGGTGGTGGTGGTGAAGATGGTGGTGGTGGTGATGGTTATGATGGTGGTGATGGTTATGATGGTGGTGGTGGTGATATTGATGATAATGATGGTGGTGGTGGTGAAGATGTAGGTGGTGGTGGTGGTGGTGAAGAAGATGGTGGTGATGGAGGTGGTAGTGGTGGTGGGTGGTGACGACGAAGACAGCGAGGACGATGATAATGATGATAATAATGATAATAATAATGAAAATAATGCTGATGAATAGAACGAGGAAAATGATGATGTTAGAGAGAGAGAATGAGAGAGAGAGAGAGAGAGAAAGAGGGAAATTGTGAGAGAGAGAGAGAGCCCGAGGAAGGCAATATATCTCCTAGAAATAAACCCAATTGTCCCTCATCTCACATGTCGCTTCCGGTTCTCCAAAATTGGACCCAAATCCTGACACTGGGCACTTTCCACTCTATTGAACAGCCCAGGAGGATATGTAGAGTTGGAAATATATTAAAACTGACTCTATATATACTCTGTTGAATTGACTCTATATATACTCTGTTGAATTGACTCTATATATACTCTGTTGAATTGACTCTATATATACTCTGTTGAATTGACTCTATATATATTCTCTGTTGAATTGACTCTATGTATACTCTGTTGAACTGACTCTATGTATACTCTATTGAATTGACTCTATATATGTTCTATTGAATTGACTCTATATATTCTCTGTTGAATTGACTCTATATGTATACTTTCTTAAATTGACTCTATGTATACTCTATTGAACTGACTATATATATACTCTATTGAATTGACTCTATATATACTCTGTTGAATTGACTTTATATATACTCTGTTGAGCTGACTGTATGTATACTCTGTTGAACTGACTCTATGTATACTCTATTGAATTGACTCATATACTTTATTGAATCTAACTCTATTTATACTCTATTGAATTGACTATTGAATCTAACTCTATTTATACTCTATTGAATTGACTCTATATATTCTGTGTTGAATTGACTCTGTATGTATACTTTCTTAAATTGACTCTATGTATACCGTATTGAATTGACTCTATATATACTCTGTTGAGCTGACTCTATGTATACTCTGTTGAACTGACTCTATGTATACTCTATTGAATTGACTCATATACTAAATTGAATTGACTCTATATATACTCTATTGAATTGAATCTATATGTATACTTTCTTAAATTGACTCTATGTATACTCTATAGAACTGACTCTATATATACTCTGTTGAATTGACTCTATATACTCTGTTAATTTGACTATATCTATGTGCCAAGGATTTTCTATCTTACTATCCTTGTCATATTTTTCTTTACTCCTGGAGCCCTAGATTTCATTTTTAATTTATTTTTTTCATTTTCTTGCTGCTCCTGTTTTTTTTTTCCAAGGACTACATTCAGCTTCTCCTATTATAAAAATTCACATATAAATTCGTCTGGGGATAGTATGATTAAGGTGATGCATCGTCGTAATGAAGGGGTGACGGGATTGCAGGAAATAGTGCGTGATAATTAAGAATATTTTGGAGTAATTATAATGTTGATTTATTGTTGCAACTCGAGTATGCAAAATGGAAAGATAGCAATTTTAGGCCAAGTTAATGTGACCGGAGTTTGGTCCCTGTAAGCTTTGGAGGAAGGGAAAAGATATATAAATTGATAGATAGATAGATAGATAAAACAGTAAATAGATAAATGACAGTTTTGAGGGTGTGTAAGGGAGGGTGGTGCTGTGCGGGGAGAATAGGGATCGTTACTGAGTAGGAACATAACTAGGATGTGTGTGTGTTTTTTGTTGTTGTTGAAGCATCCACGCCCAGACCGCAGCGTCAGCAATAGATAGATAAATAGATCGATGAATTATGCCCATTGACACTGTACAGGTAGAGAGAGAGAGAGAGAGAGAGAGAGGGAGGGAGGGAGGGAGGCAAAAAAATTCATGTCAGATGCGAACCTTTTTTTCTTTTCTTTTTTTTTTTCTTTTTTTTTTTTTTTTTTACTTTGCATTTTTTTTTTTTCGTT
>NC_137049.1:22477269-22484769 GCF_032717465.1 Coenobita brevimanus | reverse complement strand
AGAGAGAGAGAGAGAGAGAGAGTGTTGAAGGAACCTGTTTTTGGAGATATATTATTCACACGTGTGTGTGTGTGTGTGTATGAAGCCTCGTTTAAGAAGCCACGAACCCTCAAACGTATGAAAAAACCACTTACCGCAATTACACAACTAACATCCACACACAAACACTCCACCATCCACACACAAACACCCCACCATCCACACACACAAACACTCCACCATCCACACACACAAACACTCCACCATCCACACACAAACACTCCACCATCCACACACACAAACACTCCACCATCCACACACAAACACTCCACCATCCACACACAAACACTCCACCATCCACACACAAACACTCCACCATCCACACACAAACACTCCACCATCCACACACACAAACACTCCACCATCCACACACACAAACACTCCACCATCCACACACAAACACCCCACCATCCACACACAAACACTCCACCATCCACACACACAAACACTCCACCATCCACACACAAACACCCCACCATCCACACACACAAACACTCCACCATCCACACACAAACACTCCACCAGCCACACACACAAACACTCCACCATCCACACACACAAACACTCCACCATCCACACACCTCCACATCCACTCCACATCCCCCAGGTTAACCCCTTGTTTAGATTTACTTGTAGAAAAGTAACGAAAAAAAAAAACACGGTATGTATATTTAATCCAAACACACGTGCTTTATTGATTTATTTATTTGTTTGTTGAGGCAGAGGGAGAGGTTGAAGTTTTATTGATGGTGTATTGTTGGTGTTTTAATTTGCAATGACGCTGTTGCAAATAAAGCTTATGTGTTTGATGTTGCAACCTCTGATCATTGAAGTGGAAGGGCCTGTGTGTGTGTGTGTGTGTGTGTGTGTGTGTGTGTGTGTGTGTGTGTGTGTGTGTGTGAGAGAGAGAGTTTTACCTGTTCATCTTAAAAGTATGTTATATTAGTAGTAGTAGTAGTATAGTAGTAGTAGTAGTATAGTAGTAGTAGTAGTAGTAATAGTAGTAGATGCAACCCCAGACTGATCTATACATAAACTCGGTAGACTGCAGGCTGAAGTTGTCCCCCTCCTGCAGCCCCCCATCCTCCCTTCGGGAGATAGGGAGGGAGGTAAGAGACGTGTGTATAACCAGGCAGTAGATTCGCCCAGTCCTCTCAGTGCCACCACGTGAAGGCGTCCCTCTCCACCACCGTCGTTTTAGTAAAGGAGTTTAATGAAATAGATAGAAACATATAGGTAGATGGATGGATAGATAGATAGATAGACTGATTGAGATGGATGGATGGATAAATAGACGGAAAGTCAAGTAGATGGATAGATAGAGATGGATAGATAGACAGGTAGATAGATAGAAAGAGATGGATGGACAGAGATGAATAGGTAGATGAATTAGATGGATGGATGGATAGATAAATGAGATTGATAGATTGATAGACAGACAGATAAATAGACAGGTAAAGAAAAACATTGAAAAAAATAAGCAAAATACTCGTATTAAATGAACCTGATGATCATTTTTTTTTTTTTATTTATATTTTTTTTCAATTATGGCTTTGTGGTTAAAATTTCACTTATATATATCATGTTCTTTGTTTTTATTTCGATATTTTTGGCTAATTGGATGAGAGTTATTGAGTCTTGCGTGTGTGATAGGTTACGTAACTGTGTGTGTGTGTGTGTGTGTGTGTGTGTGTGTGTGTGTGTGTGTGTGTGTGTCTCTCTCTCTCTCTCTGTGATTTTTGATGGATGTGTTGTAATGTGAGTTTTGGTGAAGGCTCTGTGTGTGTGTGTGTGTGTGTGTGTGTGTGTGTGTGTGTGTGTGTGTGTGTGTGTGTACAGTACACCCGCATCCACGAGAGAGAACACCAAACAGTATTTATATATTTCCCAGTATTAACAGCGTCACTTCTCTTTGATCTCATTATGGACCAAGTTTTAAAAATAATACATCCCTTTCTGATTAATTTTCAAGAAATCGTGAAACCTGGGATTGTGTCCGTCATAGAAAAAAATAGAAAAAAAGAAACTATTATACAGCGCGGGCATTGTGAGAGTTACCCCCTTTGTTTACATCAAAGAAAACGGAATGCCGGGATGAGAAAAAATGGGACATCAGGGTTGCTTTTGATGGGGGACTGAGCTGTGTGTGTGTGTGTGTGTGTGTGTGTGTGTGTGTTTGGTATCACACATTCGCCTCGTAAAATGCTTTAGCCGTGAATGGAACCCGTCCCTTTCACTGCAACGATTTTTACACCCTCTATCAGTGTGTGTGTGTGTGTGTGTGTGTTTGTGTGCGTTTTAATCGAATAACACAAATTTCTTATCCGATTTCAATCATACTCGGTGGAAAGGTTGAAGGTCAGGCAGGAATTGCACTATATCTGTTTGAAAAGAATTAGATGAAAGGTCAAGACCACAGGTCGAAGGTGAAGTTAACCAATTTTCATCCGATTTATTCCAAACTTTGTGGGAGGGTTGAAGACAAGGGAAGGGGAAGCGAATTGGATTTTGAAGACCATTAAGCAGCGTCCTAGGTCACAAGGAAAGCCAAGGTCATGGGTCTCTAACAATCTGTGTATATATGTAAAATGTTTGTATATCTGTCTATAATTACCCCGCCAAGGTGGTTATGTTTTACCCCACGTTGGTTTGTTTGTCTGTTCGTCGGTAAGCAGGATAACTCAAAAAGTTATGAACGGATTTTGATGAATTCCATGGGCCAAGGAAGAAGTGGCTAAATTTGGGGCCGGATCTGCATACGGATCCGGAATACCCCGCACAATAACTCTAAAAGCTGTCAGTGAATTTCGACTACATTTTATGGAAAGGTGGGCCATGAACCAAGAAAGAATTGATAAAATTTTGGGACGAATCTGGATCCTGACGCGCATCGCATATCCACGGATCTGTTAGCAGGATTACTAAAAAATTTATGAACGGATTTTGATGAAGTTTTGTGGAAGGGTGGGCCATGGACCAAGGAAAAAATGATGAAAGTTTGGGGTGGATCCGGAATCGAATTCGTATCCTTTTTAATGGCAGTGGTATCGGCGGAGGTATGTGCTCTCTGAATGCTTTATAGTTATCTGTTTTGTGTCTATGTGTATCTGTCTATTTACTACATCTGTCTGTATGTCTGTCTGTCTATCTCTGTGTTTGTCTTTCTGTCTGTCTGTCTATTCGTCTGTATATCTGTGTGTATTTACTGTATCTATCTGTCTGACTGTCTATTTGTCTGTCTGTCTGTATCTACTGTATCTCTGTTTATCTGTCTGTCTATTTCCCGACGCTGCATGCTGAGAGGGGACAGCAGGGACACTGGAACGCAATTTACCCCAGAAGTGTGTGTGGACTGCCTTGACAATGGACAAATGAACGCCGATAGATAGACCAGTGAACGCCGATAGATAAATGTGTCAGCGGTGATAGATAGACGAGTGAAGGATGACAGTTAGACAAGTGAGCGATAGATAGACGAGTGAAGGACGATAGATAGACATGAGCGATAGATAGACGAGTGAAGGACAATAGATAGATGAGCGATAGATATACTAGTGAAGGACAATAGATAGACAAATGAGCGATAGATAGACGAGTGAAGGACGGTAGATAGACGAATGAAAGGCGATAGATAGGTGTGAGCGGCGATAGATAGACTAGTGAAAGACGATAGATAGATGCATGAGCGGCGATAGATAGAAGAATAAATATACGACAATAGACAAGCGAATGAAAAGCGATAGATAGAGTGAACGGTGATAGATAGACCAGTGAACGATAGATAGGTACATGAATAAAGAACGATAGATGTATGAGTGAACGGTAGCGAGATAGACAGACACATGAACTGCGATAGATAGATGGATAAAGGAACTGGTAGATAGATTTGGACGGCCGGATAGATAGAAGAACGTGATGTGGGTGGATGGAGGCTAACAAGGGAGACTGCGGAGTGGAGACAAATGTGGCAGGATGCATAAAGTAAAGCACTTTGGGGCGATTTAGAGAGAGAGAGAGAGAGATGGAGATGAAGGCCGAGAACGATATGGTAGGGAGAGGGAGGGACTCAAGTACTTTATCCCAGCTAAATCTGTACTTTATTTATTTATTTATTTATTTATTTTACTAAGAACTTATAAACACTCAGAAAGCGCATACCTCCTCCAGCGCCAGTTCTATGATAACCTCCGCAGCGAGTTTGGAAGGAGGTAATGTAATCAGTCCTGTTTGTCTGTCCGTTTCAGAAGGTTATTGGTGGATGTCAGTGGAATTTTGTGGATATGTGGGTCGTGGGCCAAGGAAGAGTTTAATTTTTGGAGGTATGCACTCTGTAATTGCTTTTCCCACCAGACGAATACTTTTACGGTCTCACATAGTCAATTCTGCGGTCTTGGTCTGCCCAGTTACGCAGTTTCAGAGGACGCATACCTCCGCGAAACACCAATTAATTTTACGTGTTTCTGCCTTCGGATCCGAATCTTTCTCAAAATCTATTCAACACTTCTTTGACGCACTGCCCACTTACCCACCAAATTTCACTTCTTTTGAGACGTATATAAAGAGACAGACAGACATGGTTCATTACATGACCCCCGTCCAGCTTCAGTGACGGGGGTAATGAGTCATGGGAGCCTGGGAGCAGCTGCATGGTAGGGGAGGCGCGACCATGAGGGGGGTAAGTCACACGAGAGAAAAAAGAAAAAAAAAAGAAATACCGGGGAAACATTATCTAAAACTATACAGTATTCACACAATTTGGCACACGGGCGAAGCGGTAGGAAGTGTATTTACAGACAGAAAATATAGATAAAAAACCAAGTGGGGGAAGGCGTTACTGAAGAAACCTTAACCAAGTGATAAGGATTTGGCGACTTTCATCCTGACTTTCTCTCTCTCCACGAACGGATGTGTTGCCAGGGAGTTAAGATGAAGCCAAGATTAGTGAAGGAGAAAAAGATGTTGACTTGGTGGCTTAAGCTTATCAGTTATTTTAGTTTCTCTTATTTTACTTTTTTTTTTTTCAGTGTGGATAAAATTCTTTGAGAGTAACGTGTAATTTCAAAGTGCAAAGCGATGTGGAAAATAGAAGGTTAATGGATTACCTTCAGTCCAGCAAATCAGATTATATGGCAGATGCTGATTAATCTTGTTCACTTTTTGCATGATGATAGCAGGTGTTATCGGCCATCATCCACTCACTTGATGTACAGCTGTCCACTTCTTCCTTCACCTTTATCATTCTCATTCTGTTTCACCCATCTTTACTGTCACGTTTTATTAACCTTCTCCCCAGTTCAGGTAACCCAACACTTAATGACAATTCTAATGGTTTCCAATAACCATTTACAACGCTGGGTGGTAACCATATAATCAAATAACGGGTGATGTTGAAACCTACTATGGTGCCCTATGTTAACTGGGCGGAGAGACGCAAAGGCAATGTCCGTCCATCACCCAAACCTTCCCCGCGCCTCGCTGTGGATAGAGATTGTTTACCGTAAGTGAGCATCGGTTCACTGCAGGGGATGTCTCTGGAGGGGCGTTTGTTTGCCTGTGGTTGATGTCTCTGCTCGGCCAGGCAGACCGGGGTTACGCCACTACTTGTTGCATGACCTGCTAAGCCAGCGAGAAAGAGAGAGAGAGAGAGAGAGAGACTGTGTGTGTGTGTGTGTGTGTGTGTGTGTGTGTGTGTGTACTTTCCCAATAATCATTTTCCATATCTGTCATCTAATTTTCTTACCATAAATATACTAATCTCATTTGCTGTGTTTCTAATATTTTTTTTTTTTTTTTTACATTTTCAGCCATAGCCCTATTTCAGGTCCATATCATTTTATTTTTATTTTATTTTATTGGGGGGTGCATGTCTAGTATTATTTTTCTTTTCTTTTTTTCTGACAAATCTAATAATATCGATTTTTTTTATTACCATTACCATAGCACTTTCAACTCACCTTCAGGAATATTTTTTGGTGTTCAGGAAGCGCATGAAGCAAAAAAAAAAAAAAAAAAAAAAAAAATGAAAGGACATGGAATCGTTTTGAAGTATATATTTTTTTTCTTCCTATTTGTTTTTTTAAATTTTTTTATCAATAATTTTTTTCTTCCAATTTCGTTTTTTTTTTTTTTTATCTTTCATTTTTCAGAACAAAATGTAATTACGTCTTTTCTTTTTCCTGTTTTTTTTTTTTTTTTTATATTCCAGTTTTCAGTATAACCTGGAATTATCAAGATTGGCCGTAACGCAACCCGTACGAGACCCCCCCAGAAATGGGTCTAGGTTTTGATTCGTACTGTGAACCGGATGTAAATTCCTGGACCGCAATTCAACCCGTATCTAACCCCTCTTCTCGTGACCTAGGGTAGTTCGTATTATAACCTAACCCGTGTTTAAGAGATTTGTGTGTGTGTGTGTGTGTGTGTGTGTGTGTGTGTGTGTGTACGTACAGAAATTGAGCCTAGTTGTTTTCCTGTTTTCTTATCCACATTATTTCCCATTTTTTTTACGTGTGTGTGTGTGTGTGTGTGTGTGTGTGTGTGTGTGTGGTATCTTTCATGATTTTCAGAGAGAGAGAGAGAAATACATTAAAAACAAACCACAGTACAATAAGACTACGGATCGTGGGGGGGGGAGAATGGGGGGGAATATTAGCCAGAACGCAAACCGGATTTAGCCCAAATGAACTCTCACGCAACCCTGACTTAATCCTGCCAGTGCGACCTCATTTATGCCGGTTGTGTTGCGGCGGGGGGGGGGGTGATAGGGGGGAGAAAGGAGGGGGGAGGGATTAAGGGTAAAGTGACCCGGATTTAAGGAAGGATTGACCGGAACACAACACGGATTTAAGCTGGGATTAATTGGTATCCGAGATGAGAGGTTGGTCTGGGGAGAGGGAGGATTGATCGCATGCATAAACATCGTCATTTTCGTCCGCGTCATTACCCTTATCATCATCATCATCATTATCATCATCGTCGTCGTCATCGTCATTACCACTGTCATCCTCATCATCATTCTCTTCATTATCATCATCATCATCATCATCATCATCATCATCATCATCGTCATCATCATCACCATCATCATCATCAACATTATCGTCGTCGTCGTCGTCATTAACATTATCATCATCATCATTATCGTCGTCTTCAGTGTCATTAACCTTGTCATCATCATCATCATCATCATTACCGTTGTCGTCATTGTCATATTAATCAGCCTAACCGCCGTGGATAGGTTGAGAGAGAGAGAGAGAGAGAGAGAGAGGTGAAAAGGGGACAGGAGTGATGGAGAAATGGGAGAGGGACATGCGTAGGGAGGGAGGGAGTGAGGGGGAGAAAGAGGAAGAAGGGAGAGAAGGTGGATAGGGAGGGGATAAGAGGGTGGAAGGAAGAGGGGAGGGAGCAGAGGAGAGAGGGAGGAAGGAATGATGGGGAGGAAAGAGAGGAATATGACAGGGA
>NC_137049.1:22459769-22464769 GCF_032717465.1 Coenobita brevimanus | reverse complement strand
ATGAATAGATTGATATAGATAGATAGACATTGTTACATAGCCTATGATTTCATCATCCTTTGTGTAATTTTAACGCTCAGTATGCTGCATGTTTGATCACGAGCGTGTTCTGCCTCAGTTCCCCCCTTCTACCGTTGTAGTAGAGTAAGTCGTTCTCTCTGTTGCTTAGAGCGGGATTATCAGCTCTTTGTCCCCATGGCTTCATTTGCGCGTCCTGCTTACAAGTTGTATCAGGCTCTGCTGGCCCCTATATAATGAGCTCAGTCTCTGCATCATTGCCACTTAGATCTGCTCCTCATTTTGTTCACATCTCTGTCCTCCCCTGTACAGATATTATTATTGTGAGTGCTCAAGAAATCTCCAAACATCTAGCAGCTGTGTGTAATTTGAGTATAACTGTTATTGCATTTTTTCTTGTACTGTATAGCATAAGTTTAATTTGTAGGCTTAGTGAAGTTTTTGTAATTCATGTATGGATCTTTATGTCAGTCATTTTTGATAATAGTTTGTATCTGTAATAATTTATCTGGCATTCACTGAGTATTATCTGGTATCTCATTTTATCAGGGCTGACTTAGATAAATTTACTCTTGCTAACTTCGTGTTAATAGAGGCTATTGCAGTTAACCATATATTTAACCTGTTTATTTGCCATTACATTATCCTTATGAGTTCTGAATGTTTTGTTGTTAGTTTGTGCATTAAACTTTAACTTGTAATTTTACCTAACTCTTTTGTTTTGAACCTGGAACTTTACGGGACAGTGGTGACTCTTGGTGTTCTCACTTAAAGTGTACGTTATCTTTCTCTGTTCCGTAACATAAATTTGGCGACCTCATATCAGGATATTCAGGATATTATCATAAGGATATTGCTTGATATTTTGTGACTGTTACTTATTAATTATGTCTACTATTACTACACTTGATGAAGCCAAGGACTTTTTGTCAAATGTGCAAACAGTGTGTGATATAGAAAACAGAACAAAGAATGAACTTAAGCTTGTTGCTCAACAATTGGGAATTGCAGTTCACTCTCATCATTCTAAGGATCAAATTGTTGGCATGATTAATAAAAGCTTGTTTAATGTAACTCCTCCAAATGAGCAAACGCAGATTGAATTAGCTAAGTTACAGCTAGCTCTGCAGGAGGCTCGTGCTAAAGAAGCTGAATTTCAGGCAAATGCTAAGCAGGCGGAGTCTCAGGCTCGTATTCAGGAGGCTGAATTTCAAGCACGTGCTAAGGAGGCTGAGTCTCAGGCTAAGGAGGCGGAATCTCAGGTTCGGATTCAGGAGGCACAGATACAGGCACAAATTGAACTTGCCAGGATTCAGGCAGACCATGAGTATCGCATGAAACAAGGTGGAACTGGATCATCTTGCTCTGATGATTTTGATGTGGCTAAAAATGTTAAACTTGTCCCTCCTTTTAATGAATCTGATTTAACAAAGTATTTTCAGTTGTTTGAGAGGGTAGCTACAGGTTTTAATTGGCCTAAGGAGTATTGGCCAGTACTCCTTCAAACTGTTCTCACCGGTAAAGCTCAAGTAACTTATGCATCTTTGCCTCAGGATCAGTCTGATAATTATGATGTAGTAAAGAGCTTGATTCTTAAGGCCTATGAGCTTGTTCCTGAAGCTTATAGAGTAAAATTTAGGACAACTTACAAGCAAGATAAGCAATCCCATGTTGAGTATGCAAAAATCAAAGAAGATTTGTTAGAGCAGTGGTTAAATTCTAAGAATGTGGATTCTGATTTTGGTAAATTTAAGCAGATGATTTTGCTGGAGGATTTCAAAAGGTGTATTTATAAAGATGTAAGCCTATATCTTGATGAGAAAAGAATAGATAATTTGTCTGATGCTGCAGTTTTAGCTGATGAGTATGTTCTCACTCACAAGAGATATTCTAGAGAAAAAGGGAAAGCTGAGAGTAAGTACGTTGCCTCTACTCAGAGTACAGGTAACAGGAAAGAGAATAAGGATGATGTTTCTCAGGAAGTAAATACCAGCTTCACCTCTAGATTTCAGAAAAGTAAATGTACTTATTGTAGTAAGCTTGGTCATACTACGGAGAGATGTTTCAGGAGACAGCGTGATGTGAACAAAAAGGAGTCTTTAAATATTCAGTCAATTGGTCTAGTGTCCACTCTTGAGAGTTCCCAGAATTCTTTAACTGAGTTAACTGAACCTGCTTTGAGGGGTAACTTAAATTCTCATGATGGAGCTCCTCTTTTGAGCAGTAACGTGGGTGACACTCTCAAGAGTTCATGTGCTAATTTCCTGTCTGATGGTTTTGTCAGTCCTCTGGACAGTAATGACAGGAAATCAGTTCAAATATATCGTGATACAGGTGCTTGCCAATCCCTTATGCTGACCAGTGTTCTAGGCTCTAATGTTAATTCCTCTGATGAAACTGTAATCTTACAAGGTGTAGGGAATAATTACTTCTCTGTTCCTCTGTGCAGAGTGAATTTAGAGTCTGGTTTTGTTAATGGTTCTGTTATGGTTGGGTTGGTTGAGACACTCCCAATGTCAGGTGTAACTTTCTTACTTGGAAATGATATTGGTGGAAGTCAAGTGTGTCCAGCTCCTCAGTTGTCTAGTGAGCCAGTGGCTGCGTCCCAGGATTGTGATGTCCCTGATGTGTTCCCTGCATGTGCTGTCACTAGGGCTAAGTCTAAAGTTACTGGTGATTTAGAGGATAATGATGATGATGATGTTATCCTAGCTGACACTTTTCTTGCTAATTTGGACCACTCACCAGATGAGGCAGTACCCCGTAGTGTTGATAATTTGTCTCGTCAAGAGTTGGTTGAGTTGCAGGTTGCTGACCCTGAGTTGAAAGGTCTAGCTAACTCTGCTTACAGTGAAGAAGAGTCAGCCGGTGCTTCTACTTGTTATTATGTAAAGTCAGGAGTACTTATGAGGAAGTGGAGACCCCCAACAGCATCAGCCGACTGTGAATGGGAGGTTGTACATCAAGTTGTCATCCCTCGTGTTTGTAGGCAGGATATCATTAGAGTGGCTCATGATTCCAGTTTGGCAGGACACCTTGGAGTGAGGAAGACTGTGGCACGCATTTTGAAACACTTCTACTGGCCAGGTATCTTCAGGGATGTTTCCTGGTATTGTAAGTCTTGTCACACCTGTCAAGTTGTGGGGAAGTGTAATCAGACCGAAAAGGTTGCACCTCTAGTTCCCATTCCTCCTTTTGAGGCGCCTTTCACCCGTGTGTTGGTGGATATTGTGGGCCCTCTTCCTAAGACTTCTTCAGGATTTTCTTATGTGTTGACCCTGATTGATATGGCTACTCGTTATCCTGAAGCCATTCCACTTAGAAACATCTCAGCAAAGAACGTGGTTAAGGAAATGCTAGGGTTCTTCACAAAGTTTGGTCTGCCCAAGGAGGTACAGTCAGACCGAGGAAGTAATTTCATGTCAAATGTTTTCAAGCAGTCTCTGAAAGAGTTGGGCATCACCCAGATCACGTCTTCAGCTTACCATCCCCAGACCCAAGGAGCGTTGGAGAGATATCATCAAACACTCAAATCGATGCTCAAGAAATACTGTTTGGAACATCAGAAAGACTGGGATAAAGGTCTTCCATTCGTTGTATTTGCTGCAAGAGAATCTCCAAATGAATCACTGGGTTTCTCACCTTTTGAACTACTGTTTGGCCATGAAGTAAGAGGACCCCTTAAGCTACTCAAGGAATGCTGGCTGTCGGAGGAAGATGACGTCAACCTGCTGGAGTATGTGATGAATTTCAAAGAACAGCTGTCCACTGCTTTACAGCTGGCGAGAGAGAATTTAGGAGCTTGGCTACCTGTTGGACCACAAGATGATTGAGCCCTGTCAGAGCGAGTGGAGTTCTCCTGTCACTCTGGTCCCTAAGCCAGGTGGGTCACAGCGGCTTTGCATCGACTACAGACGTGTTAATCAGATAACCAAAACAGACACTTACCCTCTCCCTCGTGTGGAAGATTGCATAGACAAGATCGGAAAGGCTAGGTACATAAGTAAGTTTGATTTGTTAAAGGGATACTGGCAAGTACCTATGACTGAACGTGCTAGGGAGATCTCATGTTTTGTAACACTAGGAAAGAAAATGTTATTGCAGATTGCTTATCTAGACTTTAGACAGATTGTTTTAGTCATAAGAAATTTCCTTTGTAAATTTCTTTTTTCTTTGTGGGGAGGTGTTACATAGCCTATGATTTCATCATCCTTTGTGTAATTTTAACGCTCAGTATGCTGCATGTTTGATCACGAGCGTGTTCTGCCTCAGTTCCCCCCTTCTACCGTTATAGTAGAGTAAGTCGTTCTCTCTGTTGCTTAGAGCGGGCTTATCAGCTCTTTGTCCCCATGGCTTCATTTGCGCGTCCTGCTTACAAGTTGTATCAGGCTCTGCTGGCCCTTATATAATGAGCTCAGTCTCTGCATCATTGCCACTTAGATCTGCTCCTCATTTTGTTCACATCTCTGTCCTCCCCTGTACAGATATTATTATTGTGAGTGCTCAAGAAATCTCCAAACATCTAGCAGCTGTGTGTAATTTGAGTATAACTGTTATTGCATTTTTTCTTGTACTGTATAGCATAAGTTTAATTTGTAGGCTTAGTGAAGTTTTTGTAATTCATGTATGGATCTTTATGTCAGTCATTTTTGATAATAGTTTGTATCTGTAATAATTTATCTGGCATTCACTGAGTATTATCTGGTATCTCATTTTATCAGGGCTGACTTAGATAAATTTACTCTTGCTAACTTCGTGTTAATAGAGGCTATTGCAGTTAACCATATATTTAACCTGTTTATTTGCCATTACATTATCCTTATGAGTTCTGAATGTTTTGTTGTTAGTTTGTGCATTAAACTTTAACTTGTAATTTTACCTAACTCTTTTGTTTTGAACCTGGAACTTTACGGGACAGTGGTGACTCTTGGTGTTCTCACTTAAAGTGTACGTTATCTTTCTCTGTTCCGTAACAACATGTA
>NC_137049.1:22439769-22454769 GCF_032717465.1 Coenobita brevimanus | reverse complement strand
TAAAGGGGAGGGAAGAAAAGATGGAGGTGGGGGTGAAGAAAATGTGGAAAAAGATGGGGTATAGAGGAAAGGCAGGATATGATGGGTGATGGAGGGAAGGTACGAAAGGATAGGGGATGGAGAGGAGGTGGGAAGCGATAGGAGGGATAGATAGGAGCGTAGGAGGATAAGGAAAGGCTATTATTACGTGCCCAGGTGCTTGAGTTGTGTAAAAAAAAAAAAAAAAGGCTTTTTTTAACTCTTATTTTCACATCTACTTTACCAAACATTTTTCTGCCGCGGTAGAGTGAATAATTAAGTGAAAAAAAAAAAAATATCGATACTTGCATATAATAGACGTACCCAAATGATCTTTCTTCCCTTTCGTACCTCCTTCCCTCCCTCCTTTTCTCCCTCCCTCCCTCCCTCCTTCACTCGCTTCTCTTCTCCCTCACTCCCTGCATTCATTCTTCCCTTCCTTCTTCCTAAAACCCCTATTCTTCCTTGAAATTTCCTTTCCTTTCGTTCCCTTTTCCATTCTCTCTCTCTCTCTCTCTCTCTCTCTCTCTCTCTCTCTCTCTCTCTCTAAGGACGTGAGTTCGATACCACTTTGGGGGTAGAGAGTATTCTGATTTTCTGAATTTCTTTAAAAAGGCTCTAATATCGTAAAAAGAGGCTCCAGTATCGTTAAGAGGCTCCAGTATCGTATAAAGGGACTCCAGTATCGTATAAAGGGACTCCAGTATCGTATAAAGAGGTTCCAGTATCGTATAAAGAGGCTCTAATATTGTGTGTGTGTATAGGACACTAAAATATAAACAACGTCCTCTGGCTAAAGAAATTAAAATGTTATGAAAGCATTGGATCCCACTCAAAAGGGATTCAGTCGCCTTTGTCACGGATGAACGCACTCTGTACTGATTCCACCTCTTTTTCTTCTCCGTAACCAGGTGTGTGTGTGTGTGTGTGTGTGTGTGTGTGTGCGTGTGTGTGTGTGTGTGTGTGGGTGTGGGTGTGGGTGTGTGTGTGGGTGTGCGCGTGCTTATTTTTTTTTCTTGTTTTTCATCATCTGCCAGCGTGACACGGGACGCCTCTTGGATATTAAATGCGGGGACAGACTTGGCTAGATATTGAAACCTGATATACGAGCGTGGGCTGCCAGTATCACCTGCTGAGGGGCCCTGGGCTACACGGGATTGAGCTGCCTGTATGGTGCATGTGAAGATTAGGACGCTACTATATGATATTGATCGATGAATTTGGGTGACCTTGAGAGATACCTGTTTTGGCATATACATTCTCATTTTTTTTTTTTTAATATACTTTCTGAGAGATACGTGTTGTCTGGCAAATAGTAAGTGAATATATTTTACTATAATACGGTTCTCTGGATGCTGTATGCTTCCGTCAAGATTTTACCGCAGAAAACAGTATATTATTTAGAGTTACATAATTCAGAAACTGCATTCGATGGTGGTTTATGGAGGACTTATGTAACTCCTCGTGCCCGAAGAGGTCTCTCCAAAATTGAAAATAAGTATAGAAGTGTTAGATAGATGCGGGACCATCAGGCCTGTAATATGGGTCTTTGCGGTAGAGCTTGATGGATAGGGCTGCTCCAAGAGATGCTCCCACATCAAAAATCGTCAGTCGTCAGCCAGTATAGAGCAAGAATGATGTCCACGTCCTGAAGGGAGTAGTTTTTCAATAATTGTGTGTGTGTGTGTGTGTGTGTGTGTGTGTGTGTGTGTGTGTGTGTGTGTGTGTGTGTACAGTATTTTAGAGCCCGATGCTTTTATTCAGCCAAAAACACGCCCTTCAGTATTCCCAGTTATATCAAAATGGATATTCTTGTACCTGTTTTAAGGCCTGTGTAATATTCAGCATCGAATTATTATATTTGTAAATTATCCGGGCTGAGTTTTTATTGTTATTTAAGTAGGAGTATTTCTTTTAACCTCAAATGCTGTGGTAGCCTTTTTGGGATATAATTTTTAAAGCTGGGATAGTCTAGTAACTTTTTTTTTTAGTATTTATGTATATTCTAGGATAATCTGCTAACTTTTTATTTTCTCTTCCTTTCAGATAATCCTGGAACAGACAAGACAACAACGAAAAGCTCTTGAACCATTAACTCAATAATCAAGGGGCGCTAAGACAAGAAATCAACCACCAGTCAAATCAAGCAAGCAATAAGCAACCCAGCTAACCTAACACCTTCACCTTGTTTCTTCAGTCTGTTCTCAAGCAACCATTTCCACTCCAATCAACCAATCAAGCGCCAACTTACGTAAAAAAAAAACAAGAAAAAACAGCCAAGCCTCAGTCAACATCTTATACAGCCGTTTACTCTCCAGTCAACCAATCAATCGTCAACCTCACACTCCTAAGCAAACAATCAAGAAGTAACTAGCCTAACCAGAGTCCTTTACCCAAGTCCTACATAAAGACCAACCAATCAACCAAACACCCACACACCCAGTCAACCAACCATCCATCCAAGCACTTATCCATCTATCGACCCACCCATCCACCCACCTAGCTACTTACCCACCTTGCCTACCGTACCCACCCACCCACCCATCCAACCAATCACTCACCCACCCACCCACCCACCCACCCAACCAGTAAGGCCCCTAGCCACCCATTTCCTTCCCCCAACTAGCTCCTGCCTAATCAAGTAATCAGCCAATCACCCAATCCACAGCCGTCTTTCCAATCAGATTACCTTCATGATTATAATTAAAGGAATATATTTAACTATTTCCTTTTGGCTGTGAGTATATTTTTCACATAGATATACACACATAGAAGGTATAACCGATCTATAAATACTCCTGCTTGTGTGCTTATACATACACAAACACGCACACAGACGCACACATGGATACTGATATATAAATTCACATACATACACACGTTCATGAATTTGGAGACTTAATCACGTGAAAAAACACACACACACACACACGCCCTAACACGTACATACATTTTTATACATACAATACCGTCTTAGTTATACACATACATTTGTTTACTTACACACACACACACACACACACACACACACACACACACACACACACACACACACACACACACACACACACACACACACACACACACACACACACACTTACCACTTCAATCCTAGCAATTCAACCATCCAACAGGCCTCCACAGTCCGAGTCCACCCAGCTCCATCCATCCATCCATCCATCCATCTATCAGTCCATCTATCTCTGTCTATCTATCTCTATCTGTCTGTCTATCTCTATCTATCTATCTATTTATCCTTTTTACTACATTAAGTCTTCCATAAGCTACATAAAATCATCTAGCAGTAGCAATCATGACACACCCATCGAACCATCCACTCATCAAGTAAAGCACAACCTTCCTAACCATTCCATTTTTTTTTTATATCCATCCAACTAATCATCTGTTTTCCATCCAACCATCCAACCTTCCTAGCCAAACAATCACCGTACCAACCATCTCAATTAACAGGTAACTCCAGTACTCCCAACAGTCCAACCATACAGCCAAGCACTCACCTCCCCAACCATCCCATTTATCTTGTAACCATCCAACCATCCAGCAGGTCAGATTACTTACTTATTTCCTAACCATCTCAACCAGCCATTCAACCTCAACCATCCATCCAGTTCATCCATTTAATAGACCACTTCACTGACTGTCTATTTCATCCAACCATCCAGTCCCCCTCCCTAACTACTGCCTTTTCCAAACTACTTATTCCATTCTGCCAACCAGCCAGCCAACCATCCAACCCACCTACCATCCAACCAACTAACCAACCATCCAGTCCCCCACCCCGATTACTGCCAGACTACTAATTCGTTCTGCCAACTATCCAGCCAACCATCCAACCCACCTACCATCCCTACCAACCATCCAACCCACCTACCATCCCTACCAACCAAGCCATCCATCCAGCCCTTTGCCCCCTCCTAATTTCCTTGTTCCTTTGTCATCCTCTTGTGTGGAACTGAGAAGAAGAAGAGGAAAGAGAGGCCAGAAAGAGGGAAGAACTGAAAAGGAGCATTAAGAAGACTGGAAGGATAAAAAGAAGAAATGTGGAAGAAAGGGGAAGACAAATGTAATAAATAAAGAGGAAGGAAGAGGATAGTCGAGGGATTTGAAGAAGAGTGGAGGAAAAGAGAGGAAAGTAAAGAAGAGAGTTAAGAAAATAGAGGTGTAAAAAAGGTACAGAGTTATTGGAAGGGGAAAAGGAGAAGAGAGAAGCAAAGTAGAAGCAAGAGGAAAAAAGAGGAAAAGGAAGGAGCAAAACAAGAGAAGAATCAACAGGGAAGAAGACAAGGAAGAACCAAAATAGCAGCGAAAGAAGGAAAGGAGAAGACGAAAGGGAAGGGAAGAAAAGAAAACAAGGAAAGAAAAACACGAAAAGAAGGAAAACTGAAAAAACTCCTCTAAAAGAACAAGAAGGAAAGGAGCAGACGAAAGGGAAGAGAAAAAAAAAAAATACAGGAAGCAGGAAGCGAAGAAAAGAGGGAAACCTCAAAACCAACCTATCCATTTAAAGAAAGTAAATAAACAGAAGACGAAAGGGAAGAAAAAAAAGGAAAAGGAAAAGAAGTCGAAAAGAAGGACACCTATAAAAAAAAAAGTAATCCCCGAAAAGAAAAGAAATTACTAGAGATACCCCAGCAATGTACCCCACAGAAAACGACACCGCGGCCGCCAACAACGCGACTCCGACCTCCTCCAGCGCGGCCCCGACTGACGCCATCGACTACGACTCCAGCAACACGACCTGCCCCGACAACGCGACGACCAGCGCCTACTACGACTGCCTAGACTACGAGGTGCCCCTGTACCGTCACTCCCTCCCCGTCACCGTCCTCTACTGCGTCTCCTACATCCTCGTCTCCCTCATGGGCGTCGTCGGGAACAGCTTCGTGGTCGCCGTGGTGATCCGGTCGCCACGCATGCGCACGGTGACCAACGTGTTCATCGCGAATCTTGCCGTGGCGGATCTCCTAGTCAATATCATCGTCATGCCCACCACCCTCATTGGCCATATATTTAATGGTAAGTGGATTTTTGCGTTTTTTCTTATTTTTCCTTTTTTTTTTGGGGGGGAAGGGGAAGTGAGGTGCTTTTTTTATTTATTCCTGTGTGTGTGTGTGTGTGTGTGTGTGTGTGTGTGTGTGTGTGTGAGGTGATGTATTAATAACGATATGTTGTGTCATTTGTAATTTTTGTAACAGTAAGTAGGCTTCTTATAACAATTGACTATGTGGTGGGAATATTACAGTCAGTATATATTTAGGTATAGTAATAATTTAGGTAATATTTGTGTTTTTAGGTCTACTAAAATTGTTGTTGTACGCATTTCTGCATTTATTTATGTACGATGTGTTTTTTACGTTTCCTTAAATTATTGTTGTGCGCATTTTCCGTTTATTGAATATATGCGTTTTGATGTCTCTGTTTTGCTGTACGTATTTTTTATTTATTGTGCAGGGAGTTTATTATAATGGTGATCCGTGTGGTAGGTAAATGATAACGATAAATGAGTTATTATTATTGTTATCTATATGCAGTCGTTTTTGCCACGTATGTAAAATTATTGTTATTACCATTTTTGTATGCAATTTTTTTGTGTGTGAATTTTATGAAGAGCAATTAAAGGTAAGTGAAACAGCTCCTTAAACCCCTTCGCTACGAGCACGTCTTAATCATCTCACTCCTGCCACTACCAGACGATTTTCTTCAGCTGAGGGAAGATTTTTCGGGCTGGAGGGGTTGGATATTAGCCCTCCCAAACCCGCTGATCGCGAGGGCTATTTTTTTAAGCGTATATGAAAAATCGTCTGGAGATAGCAGGGAGATAAGAGAGATAAGATAGCAGGGAGATAAGACAGATAAGATAGCAGGGAGATAAGACAGATAAGATAGCAGGGAGATAAGACAGATAAGATAGCAGGGAGATAAGACAGATAAGATAGCAGGGAGATAAGACAGATAAGATAGCAGGGAGATAAGACAGATAAGATAGCAGGGAGATAAGAGAGATAAGATAGCAGGGAGATAAGACAGATAAGATAGCAGGGAGATATGAGAGATAAGGCGTCCTCGTAGTGAAAAGGCTGAGAATGACATTTAAAGTGAGTGTGATTATAATTTGTTCCTGTTTGTTTATGGCTAATTAAGGTAATTAATGTGTACAAGGGAAGATAATTGGAGGAGGGAAGCGGGGAGAGAAAAAGAGAGTGGAGGAAAGGGGGGAGAAAAAGAGAGTGGAGGGAAGAGAGGAAGAGGAAAAGAGAGAGGTGCGTGGAGGGAGGAGAGGAAGAGGAAGAAGTGAGAGGGAGAGGAGGAAAAGGAGGACAGGGAAGGGAAGAGAAAATTAAGAAGTGAGAGGAGGAAGGACAGGAAGAGGAAGTGACGCAGAGAGGAGGGTGAAAAAGAGGACAGGGAAGGGAAGGGAAAGAGGTGAGAGGAGGGAGGAGAGGAAGAAGTAGAAGTGAGACGTAGGATAGGAAGAGGAAAAAGAGAACAGGCCAGGGAAGAGAAGAAGAGAGAGGTGAGAGGAAGGAAGAGAGGAAGAGGGAGAAATGAGGCGTAGGAGAGGAAGAGGAAGAAGAGAAGAGGATGAGTGTGGAGGGCAAAGGAGGGAGGATGGTGTTGGAGGGGAAGGAGGAGAAGAGAGGAAAGGAAGAAAGTAAAGTAGAAAGGAAGGAAGGGAGAGCAGAACTGTAATGAGATTGAAAGGGATGAAGAGGGAAAGTAGATAAGTGGGAAAGGGAGGGGAGGGAGAAAAAGAGGTGGTTTTGAGGTGGATTCGGATCCGGTTGAAGGAATAAATCAGAACTTAGTGGCTTTGGTGAAGGTATACCCTCTCTGAGATTGTGTAACAGGGCAGATTAATACCGTAGAATTAATTGACTATGTGAGACCGTAAAAGTATTCGTCTGGTGGGAAAGAGAGAATACAGGAGGAAATATAACTTCTCTTGACGTTCGCGGGGGTATGCTCTCTCTGAAGTCTTTCTGTTTTTTTTCCCATCTGTTTTCCGCCCCTACTTTTCTCATTTTCCTTCTCCCTTCTTCCCTCCTATCCCTCATTGGCTGACATCCATTAATTTTTTTCCTCCTCCTTCCCTCAGTTCTCATCATGCCTCTCCTCTCCAGCCATCTGTCTCTCTTTGTGTCTCTCGCTATCTCTGTCGCTGCTGTCTGTCTCTCTCTCTCTGTCTTTCTATTTCTGTTTCTGCTATCTGGGCCGGTCTCTCAGTGTCTCTTATCTCCTCTCTCTCTCTCTCTCTCTCTCTCTCTCTCTCTCTCTCTCTCTCTCTCTCTCTCTCTCTCTCTCTCTCTCTCTCTCCGCTATCTGTCTCCTCTCGCCTCTCTCCCCCTCCCTCTTCATCGCTTTTATCATATTTATGGTTCTACTGGGAGAGAGAGAGAGAGAGAGAGAGGCAGGATTATAAGATCAGACGATAAGTGCAGTGTGAGGAAGTTAAAAAAAAAAAAAAAGAGAGATAGGGGAGATTTATCAAGATTATGAGAGAGAGAGAGAGAGAGAGAGAGAGAGAGAGAGAGGATTATGAGATCAGGTGATAAGTGCTGTGTGGGGAGGTTAAAGAAAAGTGAGAAAGAGGAGATTTATCAAGATTATGAGAGAGTATTTCACAGTAAGAGAGAGAGAGAGAGAGAGAGAGAGAGAGAGAGAGAGAGAGAGACAGATGGATAGACAGATAATTTATTGACCACAACAAATATATTGGTAAAAATTAATGAAAATTACTGAGGTTTTAGGGGTCCAACCAAATAACACTTTATCAAAAAAAAAAAAATCGCGAAAGTAGAATTATCTGCCTTAGTTCACACACACACACACACACACACACACACACACACACTCTCTCTCTCTCTCTCTCTCTCTCTCTCTCTCTCTCTCTCTCTCTCTCTCTCTCTCTCTCTCTCTCTCTCAACTTCATTATCTGACTCAATCATGGGGAAAAGGGAAAATCGGGACCAAGGCCTAGGGAAAGTGTCTCTGATTGCCTCCCCCACCACAGGGAAAATAGGGAAAAAAAGAAAATCAGAGAGAGAGAGAGAGAATGCGGGGAAAGGGGTATCTACGTTGATTTGATGGTGAAGTGATTGTTATGTCGGTATTGGAGCAAGATTGATAGGAGGAGAGGGCAGAGAGAGATATATATACTCACGATAGATGGTACATAGAGAGGAAGATAGATACAAGGTAGGGGAAGATCGCTAGGGTATACATTAGAGGCTGAGAGAGAGAGAGAGAGAGAGAGAGAGAGAGAGAGGAGTAAAACAACAATGTGTTCAGTAGTCATGATAACCTTATTTAATCATTGTTTCTCTATTAAAACCCCTGATAGAAACACACACACACACACACACACACACACACACACACACACACACACACACACACACACACACACACACACACACACACACACACACACACACACACACACACACACACACACACACACACACACACACTAGATACACAGACCACACAGACCTACCAACCATGCCATTGACAGGCGAAAATAATCAATGTATGGCACTGGACGGGGAACCATAATATTTTCCTTTCCCCATTGTCCACGGCAGACCCTAAACTTTGCGAATCCCGAATTACCGAAGCGAAATTGTTCAATCTGTATATGGATGGGGTTATAACAGAGATACAAGGCAGGGCAGGGGATGTTGGAGTGGCCCTAATGAGAGAGGGCAGCGTTCGGAAACTCCCTGTATTGTTGTTTGCAGATGATACTGTATTTTTAAGTGAAGACGAAGGGGAACTGCAAGGCTTGGTGATTGAGTTTGGGAGTGTGTGTAAGAAACGGAATCTAAAGGTGAATGTAGGGAAGAGTAATGTGATGGTCTTCGAGAGAATGAAGTCACTGAATGTACAATGAGGTTGGATGAGGAGGAAATGGAAAAAAAAAAAATGAGTACATGTAAGTACTTGGGTAGTGTGATGAGTGAGAATGGAAGTTTCGTCCTAATCTTGCTACCTTCAGACAGTTTTATTCAGCTTAAGAGAGAGTTGTTGGACTGGACTGTTAGATATGGCTTTCACGAACGTCTGCTTATTTCTTAGTTCTTTCCTACGCTGATTAAAATCGCCCGCTGTTAGGGTGTACGAGAAGTAATAAGACGTAGACTAGGTAAAATGGCTTGGAATCAGTGTGTTAGAGTGAGAAAATCGACATTGTGTATTAAAAAACGAACGCCATTGCACTGTTCCGGACGCGACGTGGTGAAAGTTGGGGACACACATACTCCTCTTTGTTTACATGCAAGTGGGAGCATTCGGCCAGGCTTGCACACTCTCGGCTCACCCCCCCCCCCCCCCCCAAAGTTAGCTGTCATGGTGAATTCGGGCCGCGGTCAGCTCGTCGCAGCCCCCTGTCAGTTCAGCCGGCACACACGGTAATTACGGCTTTGATCAGGTCGGTCGCAGTCAGCCGGCCCACCCATTGATTTCGGCTCCTTCTGTGGCTTAACTCCCAAACCAGCTCTATTAATAGTGATGGATTTCTGGTGTGGTAATGGCGAGACAGAAATGAGAGGCATGGTGCTAATGTTGGTGATAGGCATGGTGATGGTAGGAGTGGTGATGGTTGTTAATTATGGTGGTGGTGGTTGTGGTGATGGTAGCTGGGTATGGTGATGGTAGGAGTGGTGATGGTAGTTGATTATGGTGGTGGTGCTAGTGGTGGTGCTAGGGATGGTGATGGTAGGAGTGGTGATGGTTGTTGATTATGGTGGTGGTGGTGGTGGTGGTGGTAGTAGTAATGGTATGTAAGGAGATGGTGATGGAAATGGTGGTGGTGATGGGGATGGGGATGGTAGCTGGGTATGGTGATGGTAGGAGTGGTGATGGTAGTTGATTATGGTGGTGGTGGTATGGGTGGTAGTAGTAATGGTAGTTAAGGTGATGGTGGTAGAAATGGTGGTGGTAGTTGATGTGGTGATGGGTATGAAATAGTGATGACTGGTACTAATACATTTCAGCTGAGATAATGGGGAGAGGGAAGTGGTAGTGATAGTGGTGATGGTAGTGGTGGTGGTGATGATAATGGTGGGGGTGATGGTCGAGATGGGGCTTATTGTAGTGGTGGTGGTGATTGTAGTGGTTGTGGTGATGGCAGTAGTGGTGGTGATAATGGTAGTGGTGGTGGTGATGGTAGTAGTGGTGGTGATGGCAGCAGTGGTGATGATGGTACTGGTGGTGATAATGGTAGTGGTGGTGGCGATGATAATGGTGATGGTGATGGTAGTGGTGGTGGTGATTGAAGTAGTTGTGGTGGTGGTAGTAGTGGTGGTGATGGCAGTAGTGGTGGTGATGATAGTAGTGGTGATAATGGTGCCAGTGATGGTGGTAGGAGGGGTGATGATAGCTAATAACGATGCTTGTAATAAAATAACAGAAATAACAGTGCTGCTAATAAGGGGCGGTATGAATAAATATTGATAATAATTAGTAATGTTATAAGTAGCGATCATAGCCATTATTCTGAAGGTAAATATAATCTGGTATGTGTATAAGGCGTGTAAATATATACCACTATAATTAGAGGTATACCAGTAAGATATATTACTGATTACTTACATATTATATTCCTTTACCCTGTCAGTCCCACGCCCCATTTTTCCTTTTACACTTCCTATCTCCAGACGATTTTATTCATCTTTAGAGAGGCTTTTAGAGCTAGAGGGGTTGAACAGAGCTTCCTTAACCCCCTCACCACCACAGATCCATCCATAATTGACCAAAAAAAATCGTCTATTAATAATCTGAGTAAAAAAAAAAATATAGATTCAAGAGATTTTAAAAATGTCACTAATTACTCTATATATTTTGGAATCTGTTTGAAATTAATTATATCTCGTTAAGCTAATGAACAATAGAGGCGTCTTAATTGAAAGGCTATTACGTAGACATGAATTACTGGCTGTGAGTGTGCCTGTGTTCATGTACGTGTGCATCCCGTACATCCAGAATCCATCCATCCATCCATCCATCCAGCCATCCATCCATCCTTTCATCCATCCATCCATCCATCCATCCATCCATCCATCCATCCTTTCATCCATCCATCCATCCATCCATCCATCCTTTCATCCATCCATCCATCCATCCATCCATCCATCCATCCATGCATCCTTTCATCCATCCATCCATCCATCCTTCGTTTCATCCATCCATCCATCAGTACATACATACATACATGCGTACATAAATACATACATACATACATGCGTACTTACATACATACATGCGTACTTGCATACATACATACATACATACATGCGTACTTAAATACATACATACATACATACATACATGCATACATCCATACATGCGCACATATGACGACATACGACATACATACTTCCACACGTTAGAAAATTATGTAGCGTGAGTGGACGGACAGAAATGGTAGTCAGTATGATTATGTAGAAAGTTATTGTGATGTGTTATTCATATCGGTCCTTGTAGTTCTGTCTCTAATATTTACTTTATATGTATTATCACGTTATTTTGGTATCTGGGATCTGGAACTCTTATTTTCTTTTTCATAATTCTCTCTGTGTTTCTGTGTTACCTAGCAGAGTATATAGATAGATAGATAGATAGACAAATAAATGTAATGTATATAGATAGGTAGATAGATAGATTGTGTGTGTGTGTGTGTGTGTGTGTACAGTATATTTGTTTATATTTCTCCATCATTTTCTCTTATTTCGGCGGACAGGGGGAAGGGGGTTAGTGTAAAGGGTGACGGAGGGGGGTTGGTGTAAGGGGTGGGTGGGAGTGGCAAAGGGGGGGAAGGGGGGGTAAGTCCAGTTCTTGAGTGATAAACTGCATTAACTACCTCTATTTCCATGTCTAGTTTGATTACCACCTGACCATGAGTTAAGGGGCTCCGTGACAGGCTGATAGATAGATAGATAGATAGATAGATGGGTAGATAGACAGACAGACAAACGGAAGACAGACAGATAGACAGACAGACATTTTTTGGTTCATGTTAAGCCTGTAATCTTGGAAAGCTCTGAAGCGCCTTATCATTGGCAGCTTTTAATTATCTTTTATGTTAATATTTTAGTTTATTATGAGGTGGAGAAAAGGCAACCTGATAACGGGGGACAGGGTGACGTGGAGGCGATTTGTTTGTGGCCGCCCCCTCCAAGATTAAGGCAATAGATAGACAGAGAGGTTAATTGTGGAATCTGTGCCTATAATAGAAAGACAAAAAAGCATCTATCTGTCTATCCATCTGTCTATCTATCTGTCTGTCTATCTATTTATCTATGTATTGCCAGGATACAAGAGAAAAATAAGGTAATACAGACAAATAGATTTCTAAGGGAGAGATCTAGAATGTCTCCAAATTTAATAATAATGAAGGAGTTAGTTATATTCTCTAAGACTTAACCCTTTGAACTCGCCTACGTCTATTTCAGTTAGTCGTGCCTACTTCCGACGATTTTATTCCGCTTAGGACAGGCTTATGAAACTGGAGGGGTTGGGTATGGTATTAATAAACCCCTTCAGTACCAGAGGCCTTTCCTGACTAAAAAAGAAATAAAACAAAATCGTCTGCCGACAGCAACAAGAATAAACGTCAAATGACATCACCGGGACTGAAGGGGTTAAAAGACTGTCTGGCATCTTTTTCGGTACGAGTTGTTTATGCTGGTTTTGTCAAAAATTTATTATTTTTTCCTGCATCCAGATCCGGATCCCGATCTTCCTCAAACTCTAATGAATCCTTTCTCGATCCACTACTCACCTGTTCAACATATTTTATTGAAATTCGACTACTCTGTGATATCATGTACACAAACTAACAGACACAGGTGAATGCACAACCTCCATCCAACGTTGTTGGCGGAGGTAATAACATTCTGCCACATACCACACTACACCACCACATCACACTATCACACCACACCACTACGCCACACTACCACACGGCAGCAGCACACTCTGTAATAACAGTAACGCTAATAACACACAGTGGCGCCGTGTCTGACTGTATCAGCGCCACTCTGCTGTGCCTTACGCTATACTGCACACACACCTGCCTCTTCACTCACCTGTTTCAACACCTGGCTTTGAGGCGTGCTGTGGTTGGCTTCGGTAGTTCCCCAGGACATATCTGATTTATCATTTGATTTTCCCTTTTGACATGTTATTATTCTTTTGTGTTACTTAAGGTTGTAAAAGTCGCCATGTTGTAGGTTGGACGTCCACCATCCATTCACTGAGTGCAGTGATACTTTCAGAAGGCACTACATTGTGTAACGATTTTTTTAATGACATAAAGGAAGGAGCCCAAGGCTAAGGACATGCAAAAATTATCCTTTGCATAATCATTTCCCGTACACTTGATAAAAATAAAGTATGGGTGCACACTTCTCGAGAAACGCCCAACATCAAAAGCGATCATCAATATATTTTCCTATTGCCCGTTGATCCTACCTCACTGTAATAGTCTACATTTTAAAGAAAGCAATATATCGAAAGGAAATAGTATGTTGTTGTTCTCATATGTGTATAGAAATTAGACTACGTAAATTTTGAGGCATCGCGAGCCGTATTAAGTCTTTGCCATATCACCGGGGTTCTGGAGAGGGGCGCCTTCTCGTGGTGGCACTGCTATGACGGGTTGGCTCCTGTTCATAATTTTACAAACGTCCCTCAGCTTCCTCCCTGTCCCCAGAAAGGAGGATGGTGGGCCACAGGAAGGGAACTTTAGCCTGCAGTCACTGGGTTCACGTTCAGATGAGCCTGGGGTTACAGTCACTACCATATCATTGAACCACCTGGACGATACATTTTTTTTTTCTTTCTGTCTGTCTATTTTTTTTTTTTTTTTTTTTTTTTTTTTTTTTTTTTTTGACTGTACAGGACACTATCTACCATTTGCCCTCACCTGGCCTCACCTGACCTGCGCCCCCCTCAACCCTGACCTCCCCACAGACAGCAATAATCCCAGACAATCCCAGAACAAATACCCGAATATCCCCATGTAAGCCCGTGTATTGCTCACTCGTACCCCTCCTCCTCACGGCAGACCACACCCGACCCACCTCTCCTCCTCCACCCGTCTTCCTACTTCCCCCCTTTTTTCTTCCTTCTACCTCCCTCCCCTCTTTCATTTCTCCCCTCTTCTCTTCCGCCTCTCTCCCCCCTCTCGCCACCTCTCCTCTTCTGCCCCTCTCTACTCCCCTTTTCCACCTTTCTCCCCTCTTCCATCTTTCTCCCCTTTTCCACCCATCTCCCCTTATCTCTTCCACCCTTTACCCCCCTTTTCTTTTCACCCCTTTCCCCTCTTCCAGCTATTTTCTCTACTATCTACCCCTTCCCCTCTTCTCTTCCACCCATCTCCCTTCTACTTTTCCTCCCCCCTTTCATTCCCTCCATTCCTTCCTCCCATTTTCTCCCCCTTACCCTCCTACTCCCCCTCCATCTTCCCACCCTCCCTTTCGTCCATTCTACCCTTTCCCCCCTTCCACATCGTCCCGTTTTTCGTCTTCATCTCTCTTACCTTTTCGTCCCTGAGGCTCTGTCATTTCTCGCATTGTTCATCCACACTATGTCCTCTCTCTTACCTTCTTGCCTCTCATACTCTTTCTCCATCTTTTAGTCTCTCCCACTCCGTCACACTTTCCCTCCTCCCTCCCTCCCATTCCACCCTCTCGCCCCTCTCTCATATTGTCTCACCCACACTCCCAGTCACTCTCCATCATCATCATCATCATCGTCATCATCATCATCATCATCATCATCATCATCATCATCATCATCATCATCATCATCATCATCATCATTTCCCACACCCTCCCCATCATCATCATCATCATCATCATCATCATCATCATCGTCCTCTCCACCCCCGCAGTAAATCCCTCCGTTGTGTGCCTCATGAGCTTTCCACAGTAATCCCATAAATCCACAGCAAAATTA
>NC_137049.1:22419769-22434769 GCF_032717465.1 Coenobita brevimanus | reverse complement strand
TCTTGGATGGACAAGAGAAGCCAGAACTCTTAACCCTTCCCCAGTACACCCCAATTGTAGGTGGGGAAGAGGTGTACCAAGAGGAGTGGGTGTGTAAGTCGAAGGTGTGTTTTCTTGTTAATTGAGAAGGTCCCATGACACACTCTCTGTTAACTTCTTCATCTCCCAATCTTCTCCATTCCCTTCTTTCCTCCTGGTTCCTCTTCTTGTTCAATCTCCATTTCTCTTCCTCCCCCAGAATCTTCCCCTCCATTTCAATCCCTTCCCTCGCATCCCAGTCCTTCATCGCTTCTCATCCCAGTACCATCCAAATCCTTCCAATCCCTCTTACTCCTTCCCCCAATCCCCTTTCTCTTCCAGTTCCTTCCTTCCAGTCCCAGTCCTCCATCCCTCCTCATTCTAATATCATCCACTCCCTGCCAATCCCTCTCACTCCTCCTAATCCCTCTTTCCTCCCACTCTTTCTAATTCCTCTTCTCTCCCAGTCCCTTCTCTCCCCTCCAATCTGTCTCACTCCTTCCCCAATCCCTCTTCTCCCATCCTAATCCTCCATCCTGCCTCATCCTAATACCCTCCCCTCCCTTCCAATCCTTCCCACTCCTTCCCCAATTATCCCAGCTCCTTCCCCAAATATCTTCCATCCCTTCCCATCTCTCCCATCCCTTCCCCAATCCCTCTTCTCTTCCAGTCTCCCCCCCCCTCCTCTCCAAGTCCCTCTCAATTTCCCCAGGTGTTCCGTTTTCTATGCCACACGCCTCAGCCATACGAAGGGGGGTCTATTGTATGTTGGGAATAATGCAGCGTCCCTTTAAAAAATGAGGGAGTGAAAAGTACAACCCCTACCATGTGCTAGTGATTGGTATTGTTGGGTGAGAGAGAGAGAGAGAGAGAGAGAGAGAGAGAGAGGAGGGGGAGGGAAATAAAGCAGGAGAAAGAAAGGAGAATAAGTGATAAATTTGATGTTAATGGGATTGAGAAGGATGCAAATGAAGATGGACTGGGAGTGGTGAAGTGATTTTATGGTTACCGAGAAGGAGGAGGAGGAGGAGGAGGAGAGATATATGTGGAAGAAGAAGAGGAGGAGGAAGCAGAAAGAAGAAGGAGAAGAGACAAGGAGGTGGAAGAGAGGAGGAAGAGAGGAAATGATGGAGGAAGGAGGAAGTGAGAAAAGTGTAGAAAGAGCTTAGAGGAGTATGTTAAAAAAAAATAAATAACGATGGCAATAGATGATGAGAAGAGGAAAGATGGAAAGGTAGAAACAAGAGGGAAAGAGAGGAAAGGGAGACACGGGAAGCAAGAAGAGAAGAGAAGGAAAAAAAAAGATAGAAACAGGAGAAGGAAAAATGGAAATAATTGAAACAGAAGACGAAGCAGATGCAAAAGAAAACCAGAAGAAAGAAATGGGTAAAAGAGTGGAGGAATAAGGAGGAGGAGGAGGAAAAGAAAGAGGAGGAAGAGAAGGAGGAAGAGGAGAAGGAGGAGGAGGAGGAAGAGAAGAAAATGAGGAAAATGATTAGGGAGGAAGTGAAAGTGAGAGGAATCATTGGCCTAAAGAGAAAAATGAAAAGTCAAACAATAAACACAAGATTAACCAACCAAAAAAAAAAAAAAGAGAGAGGAAGGTAGAGAGAGGAGAAAGACTGGAGGAGAAGAGGAAGAGGGGTAGCAGAAAGAGGAAGCAAGAGGCAGTAGAGAAATTTCGAGAGACAAAAAGTAGGAGGATTCATATAAGAGGATATGGGAGCCGAAAAAAACGAAAAAAAAAAAAAAAAAGAGGGAGAGAGAGTGGATCAGGAATGAAGTGTGTAGAGAGGAAGAGGAGGAGGAGAAAGAATCGAGAGGAGGAAAAGGAAGAATGAAGGAAGGAAGAAGAAGAATGAGGAAACGGAAGGAGGAAAAGGAAGAATGAAGAAAAGAGAGGAGGAGAAAAGATGAATGAAACGGAGACGAAAAGAAATGAAACAATAAAAAGTAGAAAGTAAAGGAGGCTAAAGAATTCTCAATAAACAACAGAAAATATAAGGAAGGAGGATAGATGTAAAAAATTAGTGAAATGAACAGGAAAAAAACAGAGAAGAGAGGAAAGGCGTAAAGAGGCAAGAGAAATACATAATGACAGAGCAGAGAGAGAGAGAGAGAGAGAGCATGAAAATTATGAGATCAGTAAAGTGAGAAAGACTGATTTTTGTGAAGGGAAGATGATGATATGCCGAGAGAGAGAGAGAGAGAGAGAGAGAGAGAGAGAGAGAGAGAGGTGGGAAGGGAGGCAGGGAATGAGGGAAGTTTGTGTGTGTGTGTGTGTGTGTGTGTGTGTGTGTGAAAAGGTCGTAAGATAATCAATAGTTGAGAAATTTCAGTGTTTACATTTCTCCTTAAGGAGGTTGTCAGAGAAGAGAAAGGAGGAGGAGGAGGAGGAAGAAGAAGAAGAAGAAAAAGAATAAGAAGAAGAAGAAGAAGAAGAAGAGGAGGAGGAGGAGGAGGAGGAGAAAGAAAAGGGAGAAAATTAAGAAGAGGGAGAAAAGTGAAAGGAGGAGGAGGAGGAGCATGGAGAGGGGGAGGAGGAGGGGGGGAAATGTCAGTTGCTTTAGTGGTGTGTGCTCTCTTCTCCGCCTGGCTTGTTTGACTCTCTCTCTCTCTCTCTCTCTCTCTCTCTCTCTCTCTCTCTCTCTCTCTCCCTCCCCTACCTATTGTCCTTCATTCCAGACTATCCATCCTCTCCAAACATACCTTTATCTATTTTTCGATCCACCTTTGTGCTCCCTCTCCCTTCCTACCTGTCTCCCGCCCTCCCTCCCAGTCTCTTTCACTCCAGCACTCTTATACCCCCCCCACTCCATCTCTCCTCCCGTCTCACTATCTTCTCCTCTCCTTCTCTCTCCCCCTCTTTCTCACCCTCCTAGCTCATTCACCCCTGCCCCACGAGAGAGACAGGACGCATGTTGCCAAAAACTCTACGGCCATTACTACCCACGTTTCATTTAATCGTGCCATTTATCCGTGTGAAAAACTCTACGGTATCGCCCACCCACGTTTCACTTACTCTCCCCTAAGCCACCCGTGTGGGTTTGATTAGACTAACTTTATAATTACAATTTTCTTGTATATTTATCTTTAAAGTGACGCTGATGGAAAATTAAGTGGTACATCCTTCGCCTGAGTGATGAAATAAGTGGTTGATCTAGCAAAACTCTAATTTTTGGCACCGATATATAAGGGCCAGACTTAACTATTATGCTCAGAATAATCGTGTTCTTCCATTTAAAGTGTCCAATGGTTTTATCCCCTTTAAGTGTCGCTAATTATATCTTGAGTGATGCACCCTCCTTAAGGGATTTCTGTGATAAGTGGCAACAGTGAAATGGCTAGTGTGGAAGTGTAAACAATTTCTCTTTTCGAAGCGGAATACAGCGTTTTGCGAAATGTATTTCTTAACCTGGAACTGGAAGGGGATTTACAGTGCTGTGATTATTTATTTATTTGTGTATTTATTTATTTACTCGTTTATTTATGTTTGTTTATTTTTGACATGCAGAGCTCCCATGCCGTCTGACCTGCAGGGGATATACAGGATGGTCCAAAAATAGCCCTTCTCTGGAAACTTAACTGGTGGTAACTTGTGTGCTGGGGATCGGCTCTGTCTGCTGGTGTGGGGATGGCGGTGGCAGTAGGAAAAGAGTATATGATGCAGAGTGGATAATTATAACACCGAGCCGTACCCGCAACACACGAGAAATCACCAGCCGAGTTAGAGAGAGAGAGAGACAGAGACAGAGAGAGCGCTATATCTGTACCACCCTGTACCGTTTTCCGCGAAGGTAAAAGCCAATATTCTCCCTAACACCTTTTCCTGAGCGATTTATTTGGGTCATCATACCTTGCTGTTCTGTGTTTTATCCCCATACTCTGCATAAATAACATAGAAAAAGGTATTAGCCATCCATATTCAAAAATAAATCGCTAAGGAACGGGAGTTACGGGACTTCCTAACTGTACGAGAATACCGCCCCAAGGCACACACATTCTGAAACCTTGCCTGGTCAATCCCCCTCCCCCCCCAAAAAAAAAAAAAAAAAAAAAAAACAGTGGCTCAGGTTTTTACAGTCGAAAATGCTCTTGTCAATGGCCCTCTGGTACATAAGCGGCTTTGACCCCGCAATGACCTCTTGACCTTTCGATAACAAAAAAAAAAAAAAAAGAGAAGAAAAAGAAAATAGTGGTACCTCCATCAGGTTGTAAATAAAGATGATAAAAGTGGTTATAGTGCCGTTGTTACCTACCCTGAAAATGCGCCAATCAGTGACCTTTTGATAGAGTGTTTTGACCTCAGCAATAACCTCTTAACCCCTCAGTAACAGAAAAAATACCGGTAATATAAGAAAATTAGTGTTGCCTTCATTAAGCTGTAAATTAAGGTGATAATTACGGTTAGAACATAATTATCAACTACTCTGAAAATGCTCTAATCAGTGACCTTTTGTTAGATAAGAGTTTTTGATCGTAACACATCCTGATAAAAATAAAATATAAAAATTAAGGAAACGTATAAAAGGAAGTCGTGTGGCCTCGTTCATGTTGTAAATAAAGAAGATAATTATAGTGATAGTGTTTACAGTATCATTGTTTACCACTTCAGTCCCGTGACGTATTTTGCACCTCATTCATTCTACACTCAGAGGATTTTTTCAACTTAAGATGGACTTCTCATTCTAAGGAACCAGACGAAGGAGGAAGTGGAGATGGAGGAGTAGCAGCAGCATTGTAAACGTAAATAAAAAATGTAGACAATAAATTATGTAAAAAATTAAGTAGATTTATAGGAACACATTTAAAAATAGAAGAAAATACGAAAACAAAATGACCCATACAAAAAGAAGAGGAAGGAAGTGAGAAAGAAGTACCACAGCCTTGTACCTGGAGTCGATTATGTAATTTGTCGAAGTCGGTACAAAATTACAGAAATGAAACTCAGTGAAGACCCAAGTGCAGAGGAATCGGTTATGTAGTTAGTGGAAGTTGGTACAAAATTACAGAAATGAAACTCAGTGAAGAAGACCCAAGTGCACAGGAAGACCCAGGCATGAGAGAAGATGGTGCTCAAGATTTCTACAAGGAGTACAGCTTCCTTCGGCACTCCCTCCCCATCACCATCGTCTTCTGCCTCGCCTACACCTCCGTCTTGGTGGTCGGGGTCACGGGCAACGCGATGGTGATGATGGTGGTGGTGAGGACGAGGGTGATGAGGAGCGCTGTGTTCTACTTCCTCTTCAACCTGGCCCTCGCTGACATCCTGGTGCTCGTGTTCTGTGTTCCTGCCACCTTACTTGCCAATGTCCTTTCTCGTGAGTTGGCTGTGGGATTTTTGAAGAGATTAAGGGATTTTATTTATAATTTATCGATGGGTTTTTACGGTTTTGCTTTGTTATTATTATTATTATTATTATTATTATTATTATTATTATTATCAGTTATGGTTTATTTTATTTTGCTATTAAGATTCTTCTTCCAATATTCACAAGAGGAATGGAATTAGCGTATATGTATTTTTTTTAAATTATTTTCCTTAGTATTTAGAAAAGTAGGAAAGGTATTTGGATGGGTTTATATAATTTTCCTTTAAATTTATTCCTTCAGCATAGACAAGGGAAATAAAGAATCAACGAAAGATCTGAAATGCAATAAGTTCATTTTCTTTATTGGTTTTCCTTAATATCGTAAAGAGAAGAGCGAGAGTAAGAAGCCTTCAAGAGTGTATAGGAAGGAAATCGGAAGAAAAAAAAAAAATGAAAGAAAGAAAGAAAAAGAAAGAAATTCCGATACCAAAATAATCAAAATTCCAGCGAGCAGGACACATGGCGGTATAAAGAAAGAAAGAAAGAAATTGTTGGGAAATGGAAAAACAAAAAAAGGAAGAGTTTTTCGAAGTTAACCCCGTATGTACAGTCGGCATCAAAAACGCTGTCCCGTTTCTTGCCTTTCTTCTCGTGGATTTTGATAATTACTGTGGCTTATCTCGTGTAATTGACCCCGATGACCTTATTTAGTGTCCGGTCAGGTCATTAGTGTCAGCCGCTAAGGATTCACGACCTTAATTGTCAAAATGGAGAGAAAAAAGGAGAGGTGACATGACTTTTGATGGAAACTGTAGATGAGTGAGAGGGAGTGCATAATAGGTATTGTATTTGAGAGGTGCAGTCTCTCTCTCTCTCTCTCTCCAGTTCGTAAAGTCTCAAGAAAATTGTCTCAGTAGAAATAGTAAAATGGGAAGAAAGTCTTATAAATAATCTTATGTAACATCTTAATAATAAGTAATAATAAATAAAATCTTAAATAAATGTCTCGAAATATAAATAATAGAACGAAAAAAAAAAGTCCTCGGAGTGAAGCTGTAGAATTTTCGAAAAAAAAAGGCTACGGAAATTCTACTTGGTATTTCATTTCTTACCTGGTGAACCGGAAGAGGCGGTGGCTGAGGAGTAAAGTGCTGTTCAGAGGACCGCGCGATCGATTCCCGGCTCAGACAGGGAGTGAGTGGCTTGAAGGAGTGGAATTGTGTTAGCCTTGTCATGGTCGGGACAGCTCTTGTATTTTTATTCCATCCAACGCCAGACGATTTTATTCAGCTGGGAGGGAGTCGTAAAAACCTTAATTTAGGGGCGAACAGATAGATAGAAAGAGAAATAGATAGATGGGTAGGTAGGTACAGTAAATAGGTAGGTAGATAGGTGGATGGATAGATAGATAGACAGATGGGTAAATATAAAGATAGAAATAGATAGATGAATAGATAGATACACAAATAGGTAGATAGATACTGTTCCTTAAACTTAATCACACGCTTTCTGACTGATTGCTAGATGAGACGTGTATAATGACCCACATTGCTCTTCTGCCTTCTCTTTCCACTTCCCAGGTACAAATATATATCCTTTCAGTGCAGGTTAAGGCGTCTTGCCATAGATACAGAGATGGATAGGTAGATAGATAGATATTTTTCCCATCATGAGACAGCCTTATCCCCCAAAAGTGTACTTCCTTGTCTCCCTGATCAAATTAATTCTATATATGCTCTCAGTGACGCATTATAATTAGGCAAACTGTTCTTCTGCCTTCCCTTTCCGCCTCTCTGGTACTAATTAATCTCCCTCCTGCCCCACCTTTCGTTACACCTGTCCCACCTGGCGGCTGGAATTAATTAGCGACCAGAGGGAAGTCATAGAGGTGAGGGAAGGCTGGAAAAGAGCGGGGGGATGGATGGGTATAATGAAGTGAGATGGAGTTGTTGGGGGTTGAGATAATGGGGAATGTATTTGTTTATTCTCTCTCTCTCTCTCTCTCTCTCTCTCTCCCGTGCATCTCACCGTCCTAATTTCAACCTCCTCTATGTAACATCTCATTTCTCCATCCCTCTATCTTTTCTTGTCCCTTTCCACCACCTCTTCCCTTCCTCTTTCCTCTCACCCCATCTTCATCTCACTGACCTATTTTCTGACTCTGATTAGCTCTTCTTGACATGTACTTCATCTCTCCCTCTTCTCACTGCTCTTCTCGTCTTCCTTTCTCGGCGTATTGGTGACTTTTCTGAATATTATTTTTGCTGCCTCTGGACTGTTTATTAGTATTAAAACTTCCCACATCCCTCTGGGAAGTTTTACTATTCTTTTCATTAGTACCATTTTTCACTTATTTTAAAAATGTGGTATTTCAGAGGCTATTTGGCCTAGAGCCTTGAAGCTTGGTCCACTTAGTCGGACAGCTGTCCGCTTTTTATTTATTTATTTATTTTAGCATTTATAGTGGCAATTCGTCAACCAGATCTCCGATTATTATCTGGGAAACAGAAAAGTGAGTCAGCCACGCTATCTCAAGAACCACACAAACTAGGAAGCTGAAATTTTACTGCAATATAGCCCTAAGGCGGACGCAGTGCGAAAAGGAGTATGGTTCTAATCGACTGAATATTCTCTGAGATCGATTGGGGAAAAAAATTGAACTTTTCCGGATATTCTGAATGGTACCTAATATTCCATGGAAAATTAAAGCTGAGACTTAAAAACTGTGATGGCCTAAGGTGACATGAACAAGATCAATGGCCTTCACCTGACGTTCCCTTTATGGCTCAGCTTCCACTAGGCAATGGCTGTGGGAAGTGTCTCTTTTTCAAAATTGTCTTGGACAGTTTTACAGTGATCTAGTTATTGGTGTTTGTAGTAGTAGTAGTAGTAGCAGTAGTGGTAGTGGAAGTAGTAGTAGTAGTAGATTTTTTTTCAGCTTTGTGGGGATTTTTCACTGCGAGGGTTCAGAAACAACCTTCATGGACCCGTTCAGTCAGACGATTTTCTTGAGCCTAACAGAACCCATGGTAGTGAAGAGGTTAATCAAGACTCGAACCAACCCCCCTAAGTCCCTCCTGAGCTGAGTAAAATCGTCAGGAGGAAGCAGGAATAAAAATAATCTGCTGAGAGGGGGGGGGGCTGGATCCTTCCTTTTCCTTCACTTTTTACTGTTGAAACCCTTTACATGTCAAGTCTGAAGTCCCTCCCTTTCTTTTTCTTCTCTTTTCAAAATTCCTTTCTTACCCTTTGCAGTCCTGGCGGCTTGTTTGTATCTGGTGCTTGATTCTACCCTTTATTTTTTCTACCTTTTTGTGTCTACCCTTTATTTTTTATACCATTGATTTTTCTACCCTTAATTTTTCCTACGTTTATATTCCACCTTATTTTATTTTTACCCATTATATTCCACCCTTTATTTTTTCAACTTTTTTCTGTCTGCGTTTTATTTTTTCTACCTTTTTCTGTCTCCCCTTTATTTTTCCTACCTTTTTCTATTATGGACGCCCTTTTTTCCCTACCAATTTTGAGACTCTTTCTTCACCATACCCCCTAATTCCCTTTTTATGTCTTTTCCAGTACTAATCACTTTGTACCCTTTTCAAAGCTCCTCTCTCTCTCTCTCTCTCTCTCTCTCTCTCTCTCTCTCTCTTTCCCCCCCCATCTGCCACTTTCCTCCCCTCCCCTCCCCCTTCCATTTCCTGCCAAACCTCCAATTATCTCCACACACTCTCCCGATTTTCTCACTCTTTTCTTCCAATCATTTTTGCTCCTTGAAATAATCTTTTTTGTCTGTCTGTCTGTCTGTCTATTTATTTTTCTGTTTATATCTATCTATATCTGTCTGTCAATCTGTCAGTCTGTCTATCTGTGTCTGTGTGTGTGTGTCCGTCTGTCAGAATATCAGTCTGTCTATCGATCTATCTATCCAGCAGTCTATCTATCATTCTACATCTGTCCGTATCTCACCTTTCCCAGCCCTCACCTGTACAACTATGCCCTTGATTACAGGTGTCAAAATGTGCCTTGTTAACCCTTCCACTAATTAACCTATATCACCCTAATCACCTCCCATCTCACCTGAATATCCAACCAGGTGTGTTCTGACTCACCTTTTGAAGATCACCAGCGAAGTTGTCAAATTAACTCTACGGAGCGAAAATTTTATCTGATCGCTAGACTGCTCATTGGTGTTCTGGTGCTTCATTGGTGTTTTGGTGCTTCATTGGTGTTTTGGGGCTTCAGTGTTGTTTTGGGGCTTCATTGGTATTTTGGGGCTTCATGGGTGTTCTGGTGCTTCATTGGTGTTCTGGTGCTTCATTGGTGTTCTGGTGCTTCGTTTGTGTACTGGTGCTTCATGGGTGTTTTGGTGCTTCATTGGTGTGTTGGTGCTTCATTGGTGTTTTGGTGCTTCATTGGTGTTTTGGTGCTTCATGGGTGTTTTGGTGCTTCATTGGTGTTTTGGTGCTTCATTGGTGTTTTGGGGCTTCATTGGTGTTCTGGTGCTTCATTGGTGTTTTGGGGCTTCATTGGTGTTCTGGTGCTTCATTGGTGTTTTGGTGCTTCATAGATGATTTAGTACTTCATTGGTTTTCTTGTGCTTCATTGGTGTTCTGGTGCTTCACTGGTGTTTTGGTGCTTCACTGATGTTTTGGTGCTTCATTGATGTTTTGGTGCTTCATTGATGTTTTGGTGCTTCATTGGTGTTTTGGTGCTTCATTGGTGTTTTGGTGCTTCATTGGTGTTTTGGTGCTTCATTGGTGTTTTGGTGCTTCATTGGTGTTTTGGTGCTTCATTGGTGTTTTGGTGCTTCATTGGTGTTTTGGTGCTTCATTGGTGTTTTGGTGCTTCATTGGTGTTTTGGTGCTTCATTGGTGTTTTGGGGCTTCATTGGTGTTTTGGGGCTTCATTGGTGTTTTGGTGGAAGTAATTATGGGGCCGAAAATTCACCTGATTCCGAGATTACTCATTGGTGTCTTAATCTCTGTAACTACCGACTCGCAACCTTCAATGGCCAGTCGACTAATTTCCCGGAATGTGATAATAATAATTTTGTATTTTCATTATTGACTTCACCTTACGATTGGATTTAATAATGATGATGATGATGATGATTTATTGCATACCTTTACATAGATAGATAGATAAATAAATGGATAGATAGATTGATAGACTTCGATAGATAGATATTACTGGGCACAGTTCGATACATCTCCATCTTTTCTTAATTTTTGCTCCTCTTTCTCTCCCTACCCCCTGGGGGTAGGGGGGTTTTCAAGAATACTCCCCCAGTATCCCTGCTTGTCGTAAAAGGCGACTAAAAGGGTTGGCGGAGGGTTAGTGCCCCTCCCCGGAAAACAACTAACTAAAAAAACAAACAAGAAGCCTCGGACAAGGACTGACCAAACGTTGACGACCCAGGACCGGACAAAGGACTTGGTAATGTGTACATGGAATGTAAGAGGAGCGAATGATGAGGTGAAAGAGAGAGAGATTGTCCAGGTGCTTGAGGATGCGAAAGTGGATGTATGTGGAATAACTGAAACAAAATGGAGAGGAGAAAGTGTGAGAGAATGGGAGTATGGATGGGGTATATGTGCAGGAGTAGATGAGAATGAGAGGGCAAAGGAAGGAGTGTGTATAGTTGTGAGTAAAAGATGGAAGAAGAGCATAAGACAGTATGGATCAGTTGGGTCAAGGATTGTGTGGGTAAAGTTGAAAGTTGGAATACAAATGTGGGCGATTGTGTGTGTGTATGCGCCAACGCAAGATCGTGCTAGAAGAGTGAGAGAAGAGTTCTGGACAAATGTGGAAGTGTGCATGGAAAAGTTTGGAAGGAATGAGAGAGTGTTTTTGATCGGTGATATGAATGGTAAAGTTGGTAATGTGAAGGTGGATGGAATAGTTGGTGAGTGGGGTGTGCCTGCTGAGATCGATGAGAATGGGAGTGCGTTAGTGGACATCTGTGCTGGGAGGGGGTTGGTAATAGCCAATACCCTCTTCAGGCATAAAATGATCCACAGGTATACATGGCGAGTGATGAGAAGGGTGGGTGGTGAACTGAATGAAAGGAAGGCAATGATTGATTATGTGTGTGTGGATGAAAGGATGCGAAGATGTATATTGGATGCAAGAGTTTATAGAGGTTGGGGGAGTGGCCTTTCTGACCACTACTTGGTGGTGGCCAGAATTAGGATGCAAGTAAGATGGAGGAATAGAAGAAGGGAAAGACGAGAGGAAGGAGTAGTTGCAAGGAGAGTGGAAAGGTTACAAGAGGATGAGAAAAAGGCAGAGTATAAGAGAGAAGTGGAGGAACGATTGGGCAAATATGAATTGGAGCAGATGGGAGACGTGGAAGGTGTGTGTAAGATATTTACAGAAGAAATATGTGCAGCATGTGATGTGGTGTGTGGAAGGAAGAGAAGACGGAGGGGTGCAAGGAACAGCGTGGTGGACTGAAGAGGTGAAACAGGCTGTGGCACAAAAGAAGAAAGCATACAATGAATGGATGAGAAATAGGGACGTGGAAGAAGTTGAGAGGCAGAAGAGAGAGTTATATGTGGAAAGGAAGAGAGAGGTGAAGAGATTAGTAAGAGAGAGTAAGAAGAGAGTGGATGAGGAATTTGGAAGGAATTTGAGTGTAAAGTGGAGGGACTGTAAGAAAATGTTCTGGAGAGAAGTGAAAAGAGTAAGACAGGGTGGAAGTGAAGTTAGCAGGGGAGTGAAAGATAAACATGGTAGATTACTAGTGGAGAAGGGAGAAAAAGTGAGCAGATGGAGAGAACACTTTAAGGAATTGTTGAACGTAGAGGATGGAAGTAATGCGAGTATAAGTGGCTGGGGAATGGCTGGGAGAAGGAGGGAGGTGAGAAGACAGGTAGAAATCAGTAGGATAGAGGTTGTGGAAGCAATGAAGAAAGTTAAATCGGGGAAAGCCCCAGGAATTGATGGAGTGTGTGGTGAGATGCTGAAGCATGGGGAAGAGATAGTAGTAGAATGGATGTGGAAGATGTGCAGATTGGCCTGGGAGGAAGGTAGAGTCCCGGAGGATTGGAAGTCAGGTATAATTATTCCCTTGTACAAAGGAAAAGGGAAAAAGAAGTGTGTGGTAATCATAGGGGCATTTGTCTTCTTAGTATAATAGGAAAAGTGTATGGTAGGATACTTATAGACAGAGTTAGAGAAAGAACAGAGAAATTAGTTGGAGAAGAACAGGGAGGCTTTAGGAAGGGAAGAGGTTGTGTAGATCAGATATTCATTCTTAGATCTTTAGTGGAAAAGTTTCTAGAGAAGGGAAAGAAGTTGTATGCGGCTTTCATGGATTTGGAGAAAGCATATGACAGGGTGGATAGACAAGGATTGTGGAAAGTGTTAAGAATATATGGAGTAGATGGGAAGTTGTTGAATGCTGTGAAGAGTATGTATGATGGTGCTAAGGCTGCAGTGCGTGTGGATGGTGAACTAAGTGAATTTTTCTCTTTGAAAGTTGGTTTGAAACAGGGATGTGTCATGTCTCCATGGTTGTTCAATCTGTACATGGATGGGGTAATAAAAGAGGTACAAGGTAGGGTAGTGGATGTTGGAGTGGCCCTGGTGAGAGAGGATAGTGTTTGGAAACTCCCTGTACTGTTGTTTGCAGATGATACTGTGTTGTTGAGTGAAGATGAAGGGGAGCTGCAAGGCTTGGTGGATGAGTTTGAGAGAGTGTGTAAGAAACGGAACCTAAAGGTGAATGTAGGGAAGAGTAAAGTGATGGTCTTTGAGAGAGGTGAAGTCAGTGAATGTATAGCGAGGTTGGATGGTGAGGAATTGGAAAATGTGAGTACGTTTAAGTATTTGGGTAGTGTGATGAGTAAGGATGGAGGTTTGGAGGGTGAAGTGCTTGAAAGGGTACAGCAGGGAAGAAAGGTTGCTGGTTCCTTGAAAGCAGTGATAAGAAACAGGGAAGTGAGCATGGAAGTAAAAAGTTACTACATGACAGTATTGTGATACCAACTCTAACGTACGGAAGTGAAGCTTGGACGTTGTTGGAAGGACACAAGTCAAGAGTGAGAGCAGTGGAAATGAGTTATTTAAGAGGAGCTTGTGGAGTCACGTGGAGAGACAGGCTGACGAATGAGGATATAAAGGAGCGTTGTGGTGTTGATGTGGATGTGATAGGAAGCGTTGTGAGGAACACACTGAGGTGGTTTGGCCATGTGGAGAGGATGGAGGGTGAAAGACTGACGAAGAGAGTGTATGTGAGTGAGGTGGAGGGTGGAAGAGGGAGGGGGAGACCGAGGATGAGATGGAGGGATGGGGTGGAGAGGTATATGAGAGAGGGGGGTGTGAGTTGGGAGCAGGGTAGTGAAATGGCGGGGGACAGGGCGACTTGGAGGCGGTTTGTTTGTGGCCACCCCAAACGGGATTGAGGCGTCTGGCAATAGATAGATAGATATAATAATTTTTCTTTTTTCTTTTCTTTTTGCACTGAGATTAGAGGTACATTTACCTTTATTATGCATTTTGTACGTTGCCCAGGTCCACGGTTTTGTTATGGCTTTATTTCGTATTAATATTGGCAGAGATGGCTTCTTTGACTTTGTATTTAATAATATGTTTATTTAATGATACCCAGACTCAGCATTTGGATTAGTAAAGGAGTTGCCATGATTTATTATTTATTTATTTGTTTACTTATTTATCTGTTTCTCTGTATTTATTTATTTACTTATTTATTGTCGTTGCCATGGTGCACCCAGTCATCCCCCTTGAAAGTCGTGATAATCAAGGCTGTATATTTTCCCAGCAAACATCTACCTTGATTTACCTTGATATTAATTTCTCTACCTGGGGACATCATCCAGGAGACTTACGGAGCCAGTGTGGCGTAAAGGTAGCCTGGTTTTATTGCCATACTAGTGTTCTACAGATATTTCGGTTTTATTTTCTCTCTCTCTCTCTCTCTCTCTCTCTCTCTCTCTCTCTCATCAGGTTGCTAGAGGATAAGGGATTGTTCTTTTTAATTTATTTTTTATCCTTACTGTTCTTATTAATATTTCTATGGTATTTTTAGATTCATCTTTTTTTCAATTCTTTGTTACCGTCCTCCCCTTGGTCTTTTGATAGTGTTGTAATCGTTGCTGTTTTTATTATAGGCCTTCATACACTCTCTCATCAATACGCCACTGTTGAAAGCATTGCATGATTCGCTCCAACAGTGTTTTAAATATTGACCCCTGCCTCTTACCATAAACACAATTATAGTCATAGTGAGAGTAGTGAGTGTTTTTAAAGACGGAAATTACCAGCAGGGGTATCCGGCGTTGCCCGGGTAAAATCCTATGATCGTGCACTTCGGCATTGGCTGGGACCCTGGTTGGCTAGTCCCCCTGTGATAGAAGACCTGTGGGGCCCCATTTCACCCATTAAATCCATATTCCTCCTTGGGCCCATTTCCCCAGAGATATATTCCTCATGGACCTATTCCCACCATGGACTATCTCTACCATGGACCTATTTTCCCACTACCCATCCACCCCTCACCCCTAGATCATTCCCAGTTCACTCATAATTTCCTCATCTTGTCTCCCCACTCCCCTTCTTTCTACCAGTTCACTCATACATTCTCCCTCCCAGTTCACCCAGTTGTTCATCCTTTGCGTGTTTCCATTAACCCTTCAATCACCTG
>NC_137049.1:22324769-22414769 GCF_032717465.1 Coenobita brevimanus | reverse complement strand
TCACTCTCTCACTCAGCCCTTCCACTCCCTCACTCACCTCTACATCTCTCTCAGTCAACCCCTTTACTCCCCTCCGCCCTCTCCGCCACTCTCCCCCATCACCACCCCTCACCCAACCCCCAACTAAGAGATTCCAGTCGCATTCAAGGCCTCCTCAATACCCCAAACCCTCTCCCATGCAGGGTTCAATTCCACTGATGAGGGCATTGAATTAACCCTCTGACCACGTACAATCCTCTCTCCTGAAGAAAATCGTCTGGAGGTAACACGAGTAAATAAATTCCTTAGCGTATGACATCAAGGAAGTTAATGGAGATCAATTTTTAACTTTTTCCTCAGGTGTTTTTCTGTATCTGTCTATCTGTCTGCCTCTCTATCTGTCTTTCTATCTATCTATCTATCTTTCTGTCAACCTGTTTGTTTCTCTATGTATCTGCTGTCTGTCTGTCTTTATACATTATACATCTGTTTATCTGTTTGTCTGTTTATTATGTCTGTCACACACACACACACACACACACACACACACACACACACACACACACACACACACACACACACCACTCTCCCATCCGCCGATCCCTAATCTTGTTCACTCATCAAACACACACGTTTCCCTGCCTCTGTCTGATCCGTACACTCACACTCACACCTTACGTACACATACACTCATGGTCGCTACACACACACACACACACACACACATACACACACACACACACCACTCTCTCCCATCCGCCGATCCCTAATCTCGTTCACACATCACACACACACACACACACACACACACACACACACACACACACACACACACACACACACACACACACACACACACACACACACTATTATTCCTACTACTTCTCAGCGTGTGTGTGTGTGTGTGTGTGTGTGTGTGTGTGTGTTTGGGGGGCGCCCTTTGGAGTAACAGATAATGGAATGGAGTAAAAAAAACATGGAATCCATACTAGGCTTTTCCAGTTCTGAAACCATCTTATCAGCTGAATAAAATCGTCTGTAGGCAACAAAAATAGTGAAAAAAAATACATAAAAATCGTCTGTAAGCAGGAAGAATACAGTGAAAGAAAATACATCTAAAAATCGCCCTTATGCAGCCAAAATACAGTGAAAAAATACAAAGAAATACATCTAAAAATCGCCCGTATGCACCAAAACTACAGTCAAAAATACATCTAGAAAATCGCCCTTATGCAGAAAAATACAGTAAAAAGATATATATACAAAAAATGCATCTAAAAATCGACCTTATGCAGCAAAAATACAGTGAAAAAATACAAAAAATACAAAGAAAAAATCATACTGTATCATTAAGCAACTCAGATGGAAAATCATGTTACAGAGCCGTGATTAACACCTGTATTTTTACCTGTAATTTTCATGACATATTAATTTAACATGAAAGCCAGTTTTATTTTCTCTGCTTTTTTTATTTTTTATCAGAGTTAATGTCAAACAGATTATTACTGTTTCATATGTAAAGGTCGGAGGCTAATTGTGCGCATGGGTGGTATTGTGTTTATCTATTAATTTATCTATCTATGTTTATTAATTGTGTGATATGATGGAGAATAAAGAAAATGTTAAAATTAATTCCATCCGGGAGAAGCAGGAATAATACAGGAATAGTACAGGAAAAATACAGGAATACATAAAGTTAAGTGTTGTGTGTTTGGCTTTTCAGATGACCTACAGTTACAGTATAGTCATTGTTATCATCACTCATCTGCGTTAGTTATATGAGTGAAGGTTGGGGCTGTGGACTAGTAACAACGATCTTAACTAACAACTATCCATCTAACAACGCTCCATGTTAGAGTTTGTATACGTAGGGTTACAGGAAGAGAGTGCCATGGCTTACAGTTCAGCACCAAGAAAATACAGGAGAGAGGTGTCCTTTCCACATTACGAGATTTACACCGACAACTTTGGCTTCGTGTGTGTGTGTGTGTGTGTGTGGAGGGAATGATTTCAGAGACGTGATCTTAGGAAGGCTGCATATTTTTTTGGCGAAGATTTGAATATTGTTTAATTTATGTATAGATGTAAGTATTACAGCGAGTGTGTTTTACTTAAGTGTACCATTGACGCATTTCCCATTTTCTTTTCTCTATCGCTTCTCTTCATTTCTATATTCACCTTCCTCCCTCCCTGCTCTCTTCCACATTCCCTCCCTCCCTCCTAACTCTCTTCCACATTCCCTCCCTCCCTCCCAACTCTCTTCCACATTCCCTCCCTCCCTCCCAACTCTCTTCCACATTCCCTCCCTCCCTCCTAACTCTCTTCCACATTCCCTCCCTCCCTCCTAACTCTCTTCCACATTCCCTCCCTCCCTCCCTACTCTCTTCCACATTCCCTCCCTCCCTCTCTCTCTCTATTCTCTTCCACATTCCCTCCCTCCCTCCCTCCCTCCCTACTTTCTTCCACATTCCCTCCCGGACCCTCCCTCCCTCCTTACTCTCTTCTACATTCGCTCCCTCCCTCCCTTCCTACTCTCTTCCACTTTCCCTCCCTCCCTCCCTTCCTACTCTCTTCCACATTCCCTCCCTCCCTCTCTACCCTCTTCCACATCCCTCCCCTTCGTCTTCCTCATTTCCTCCTTTTCTTCTGCATCTCTCTACCTCTCCCCTCCCTTCCTTCACATATCCCCCTCCCTCTCCGTCCCCATTTCCCTCCCTTTTCTCTCTCATTTCCTTCATCTCCTCACCACCTCATTCCCTACCTTCTGACCTCCTTCTACTCCCTGTAAACTCTTCCTCCCCCTCTTTCTGTCTCTGTCCCTCCATTCCCTCCCTTTCCCCTCCCATTTCCACCCCCTTTCTCTCCAGTATGCCCTCCCTTTTTTCTCCTGTTGCCTCTTCTTTAGCCCACTTGATACCTCCCTCTCCTCCTTGTGTCCCATAGCCCTCATTTTCCTCTCCCTTTTTGTCACTTCTTACCTGCCTCTCTCTCTCTCTCTCTCTCTCTCTCTCTCTCTCCCTTTTCCTCTCCCTCCCTGTCTTTTTCTCTCCTTTTCTCTCCGTTCTTACCTTCCTCTCTCCCTTTCCTCTCCTTTTTTACCTACATCTCTCTTTTTTCCTCTCCTGTCCCCTCCTTTTCTGCTTACATGTCTTTCTTTCTCTTCCTTTTCCTCCCTTTTTACCCACCTACCTCTCCCTTTCCTCTCCATTTCCTCTCCCTTTTTGCTTAGCGCTCTCCTTCACTTTTCTTTCCCCTTCCCTCCCTTCATACCTTCCTCTATTCTCCCTCTCTCCACCCTCCCTCCCTTGCCTGTCACCATCAACAAAGGGAGATTATTGAAAACTGCAGTGCCTCTCACACACACACTTGCCCATCCATTCACACATTGTCCTCTCGTCTCTCTCTCTCTCTCTCTCTCTCTCTCTCTCTCTCTCTCTCTCTCTCTCTTCATGTCCTTTCATTTACTTTCTTCCTGTTATTTCTGTGTCTTTACCATTTTCCCCTTCATCATTCGTCCTTTCTCTCCTTCTTCTCAAACCTTCCTTCCTTCCTTCCTTCCTTCTTTCCTTCCTTCCTGCCTTCCCTCCTTCCATCCTTCCTTCCTTCCTATTAATTTTTTTGCTCTCCTCATTTATCGTTCAACACTTCTTCTTTCCTTCACTTCCTCTAGATACAGTATATCTTGTTTTTTTCGGTTTTTCTTCCTCTTTTTCTTTCTTCCTTTTCTGCTCAGTTATCCATCTTCCTTCTTTCATTCACTCATTCTCCCATCACCTGTCATTATTCTTTCCCTCATTCTTTCCTTCCTTCCTTCCTTCCATCCTTTCTTCTTTCCTTCCTTCTTTCCTTCCTTCCCTAAGTATTAATTTTCCTTTCTTTTTCCCAGCCTCTCAACCATCCCTTTCCTCCCCTTTAATCCATTTACCCTCCTTCTTTCCTTCCTCCTTCCCCCCCCTCCCCAGTCCAGAACTAAGACGGTGTACAGCTTCCCTAGATGTGATAAGAGAGGTTAAGCTCCTTTGTGTGTGGCTAGTGCTTGGATGGGTGACCGCCTCTGACCTCTTTAATGTACTTCGAATCCTATCACCGCCAGTACCCCTTCCAGAATTTTTAAAGACTCCTAAGACAATTCCAGACATTTTCTAACTCAAGATTTCTTAAAGCCCCCAAGAAATATCCTAAAAATCTTCCAGGACTCGAAAAAAATCCAGCCTTACCCCATGTAGCACCTTTTCCAAAATTTCTGTGATACGAAGAAAATGCTGATGTTATTCCAATCTCTTATTTTTCCCCCCAAGATCTTCAAGAAATCTATAAAAAAAAAAAAAATCAAAATTCAGCAGTGCACCCTCTCCTGCTCAACTCAAAAATATCCGAGACTCACAAGAAAACTCATGATTTTTTTTCTAAACCTCTTCATAATTTTCGTGACCCCAAGGAAATCAAAAATATTCTTACGGTACTCCAAAAAAAAAAAAAAAAATCTACTACCCTCCTCCGATGCCCTCCCAAAAATTTATGAACCCCCCCCCAAAAAAAAAAAAAAAAAAAAACGATATTCTTTCATCACTCATCATCATTTCTAAGACTTTCAAAAAATCTGGCAGTATTCTTCCAAAAATTGAAAATGAACTCAGAATCCAATCATGCTAAAAAAAAAAAAAAAATGATTTAAGACTGGTTTAATCCTTCCCCTTCTGTGAATCTCTGCAAAATCCTGTGATATTTTTAAATACACACACACACACACACACACACACACACACACACACACACACACACACACACACACACACACACACTCATCTCCTATACCTACATCTCTTTTCTCCCCATCATCTCTCTCTCCTCCCTCAATTTCTCTCCCTCCTCCCTCAATTTCTCTCCCTCACACCCCACATCTCCCTGTTCAATCCCTCACCCACATGTCTTCCCTTCCCACCATCTGTCCCTCCCTCCCTCCCTCTCTCTCACCTCCCTTATTTTCTTTCCCTCCCCATTTCCTCCCCATCTCCCGGCAGGAAATAATACCCATCTAAGTCAATCAGAAGATCCTACACACAAACAAGCTCCACTGATCACGTCATAATCCACTTAGTACGTCTCAAGTCAATACACACCTTCTTTATTGGGCCAGGGGATCGTGACGTCATGCTCTCCTGGCCCTCTCATTGGTCGAGCCTTGTGACATCATGCCCTCCTCGTGTTCTCATTGGTCGAACCGTGTGACGTCACACCCTCCGGCCCTTCTCATTGGTCGTCTTATCATTGTGGTCGACTGTCATTGGTGGAGACTCGTGACGTCATATAATTCTTCTCCTCTCATTGGTTGGTGATTGTTACGTCATCTGTCCTTATTTCTGGGGCCTGTGACGTCATACCTACTTGGACCTCTTATTGGTGGGTAAGTGACGTCATAATTGCCTCGTCTTCTCATTGGTAAGGCCTTGTGACATCATCGCTTATTCGCCATATTTTTTGTTGGAGGCACGTGACGTCATAATTGCCTCGTGTTCTCATTGGTTGGGGTCTTGTGACGTCATAACCGGCCCTTGTCGTTGGTTGAGAGGCTGGGCAGTTCGGATTTACCCCATGAATTTTCAAAGTCCATAGAGAAAAAAGCAGGAAGAGAGAAAGGATTTTTTTTTTGGATTGGGGGGGGGGTTGTGGTGTTCTGGTGGTTCTATGGATTTGTTGTTCTTCAGGATCCGGAAAACGTGACTTGAACGTGTATGGTAGAGCTGCACACCACCGTAGGGCGTTTGATAATACGTATGTACATTATTTTTATCCTGTAAGTACAAAGATTTAAGAGGTCAGTGAGTTATATATGCATTTGTATAATGGTGGGCATGGTATTTACTCGTATCAGTAGTTTTATATTTATCATTATTTTTATCGTCCCACAAAGGCTGTTACCGAGAATGTCATGCATGGAGACTTGCAGCAGATACGTGCATGTGTATAGATATTAGATTCGTGTTTCATATTCTGTGTGACGCATTTCTCACTTTTTCCCCTGCAGTATGTCAGTCGGGCCTAAGAGTGGAAAATGTTCACTCTTTTGTTTGGCGTGCAGGGAGTAGGAGTCAGCGATATTGTTTCGGCCGTAAAAGTAAAGACAGTATAATTCCACGTCAAGGTTTTGCCCTGTTGAAAAAATATATATGTAGATTTTACTGTTTTGGATCTTTGCTTGTACAGAGGTTCAAGGCTGTCTCACACACACACACACACACACACACACACACACACACACACACAGTTATGAGTTCTACATATACCTCTTCCTTCCCCTCCACTGCGTTAGTACCTTCCTTATTGCCTTGGTTATTGGCTGTTGGCGTTATCTTGGAGTGTTTGTCTGTTCTGGTTTGTGATTTGCTGAGTTTTTTTTGTTTGTTAATATTGTGGTTGCTCTTGGACTTATTTCTGTTTATATTCTTTAATGCAATATTGTGGGGGTTTAATGTTTTTTTTTTCTTATTTAACAGATTTAGTGGGGGGTTTTAGGCAGACTATTCTTTCATTTCCTTCTTTTCTTACTTTCTGCTTCTCTGATTTCTACCTTGTCCTGCTTTCTGCCTTTACTCATCTTCCTGCTTCTATTTTTTTACATTTTCTGCTTCCTAATATTTCTAAATTTTCTCTTACCTTTTTTTTATCTTTTCTCATTTTGCTGTTAGTGTTTTTTACCTGTTCTGCTTCACGTTTTGTATATTTTCTCCCTCTAATTTCTGTCTTTCTTGCTTTCTGCTTTTCCTGTCTTTCTGTTACTTTTTTTTTACGTTTTCTACTCTCTCTATTGTCTTATTTTTCTCCTGCTATTTTATTTACCTTTTCTGCTTTCTGCTTTTTCGATTTTTCCTGCCACTATTTTTTTTTTTTTACCTTTTCTGCCTTCTTTTTCCAATTTTTCTTATATTTTTCTTCGTTTTCTGCTTTTTGCTTTTCTGTTTTCTCTCCTGTTATTCCACCTATTATTCTCTCAGTATTGAAGCTCCAAATTTTTCACACTCTTTCCCAATTCGAAAGCTGTTTTTCTCACTCATTCCATTATTCTGAGTCCTTGTATATTTTTTTTTACTTGTTACGTTTTCCAATTCTCTCTCTTTTTTTTTTTTTTTTTTTTAAGGGAGGGAAATTATTGATGGTAAATGTAATAGTGTAAATGAGAGGGATTATAGCTAGTAAATATAATGTGTAAGTGTAAATGAGAGGGATTATAGATAGCAAATGTGTAAATGTAAGTGAGAGAGATATTTGTAAGTGTAAATGCGAGAGATGAGATACAGTCAATGTAATGTGTAAATGAGAGGGATGATGGAGTGTAAATGTAATGTGTAAATGAGAGGGATGATGGAGTGTAAATGTAATGTGTAAATGAGAGGGATGATGGAGTGTAAATGTAATGTGTAAATGAGAGAGAGTTGGAGGGAGGCTAGAGGAGATGTAGTGGGCAGTTTGGCAGTTACCCTCCCTCGCAGATGTTGCCATCATTGACCTGCTCTGACCTCCCTTGACCCCTGCCACTATCACTACTACTACTACTGCTGCTACTGCTACTACTACTACTACTATTACTACTACTACTACTATTACTACTACTACTACTACTACTACTACTGCTACTACTACTACTACTACTACTACTACTAATGATAATAATAATAATAATAATACTATCATCATCATTTCCCATCGCCGTTCTTTCCTTCCATGACTACTATCACTACCATCGCCTACTTATTTCATTGTGTACCATTACCACTGCCACTACACTCAACAGGTACTATCACAACTACCACCACCACACATCTACCACCACAGCCATAACCACAACCACACCACCTCACCAGCACACCAACCACATACCCTCACAATTACCACCACCCTTTACCACCACAACCACGCTACAGACCCTTACCACAGTCACCACCCCCTCATCACCACAACCACCACTCACATCCACATCCACCAAGATCCTCCCCCACCTCCACGTCCACCTCCACCACACGCCTCCACACCACCACATGTAATGGCACAGTTAAAATGTTATGACTGTAGTTGGAGGTCACGAACTGCCCTCTAGTACATCAATTATCCCCACGACCCTCACTGTTTGTGTGTCTGTCTCTTAGCTGAGTGTGTGTGTGTGTGTGTGTGTGTGTGTGTGTGTGTGTGTGTGTGTGTGTGTGTGTGTGTGTGTGAGTCCGCGCGTGGGGGGATGCACTCAATTATTTCGATGTTTGAGCTTGTGGGGCGGGAAAGAGCGGACTGTTCTGCCTGCATGTACCTTGTTTTTCTGCCTTAATGTTGGAGAGAGAGAGAGAGAGAGAGAGAGAGAGAGAGAGAGAGAGAGAGAGAGAGAGAGAGAGCATTAAAGAGACAGAAAAATGAGAGAAAAAAATGACAGTAATGGCCCGTCGCTCCTTTCACGTCCACTCTGTTTGTGAAAATGGTCGAGAGAGAGAGAGAGAGAGAGAGAGAGAGAGAGAGCGAATAAATAGCCGTGTCCTCCATGTATGATATTGATGGTGAGAAGAGGACATATTAAAAAAAAATGTGAATATTCTTTTTTAATTCACACTAACATTAATATTTCAACATCATTCCCTTCACACCGACGACGGATTTCCTAATGTGGTCTTGCTGCCTCCAGACGATTTTATTCAGCTGGAGAGAGAGAGAGAGAGAGAGAGAGAGAGAGAGACTGGGTGCAGGATATAAAAGAAAATTGTAGGAGATATAAACGAAAGGAATAATAAACTGAGAGAGAGAGAGAGAGAGAGAGAGAGAGAGAGAGAGAGAGAGAGAGACTTACCTTTATGAAGCTGTTGGTGGGAGGAGGACGAAAAGTGGTGAAATGTGTGTGGTTTTTTACGACTGAGTCAGAGAGTTTAACATTCCGTGTGTGTGTGTGTGTGTGTGTGTGTGTGTGTGTTTGTGTAGGTAGGTAGGGTTTTGGTGTTATTGAGGACGCAGTTAAAAGCAATAGGAGAAATACTCTGATGTGGTTTGACTGTGTGGAGAGGATGAAGAATGAGAGACTGACTAGAAGAGTGTGTATGTGTGAGGTGGAGGAGGGGGGAAGGGGAGACCGAAGATGAGAGGGAGGGACAGGTAGGAGAGAAGGGAGTGTGAGCTGGAGAGAGGGCAGCAAGATGACAGGACAGGGTGACATGGAGGCGATTTGTCTGTGGCCACCACGAGATTATGGCATTCGGGTATAGATAGTTAAGTAGTAATCACAGAAATAATAATGATGATGATGATAATGATGAGGATGAGGAGGAGGAGGAGAAGAAGGAGGAGGAAGAGGAGGAGGAAGGTGATGTATGTATGTGTGTATATACAGGTATGTTGTGTGCGTGTCTGATGTATGTATCTATGTGTATCTATCTATGTATCTATCTGTCTGTCTATTCCCTACCTAGACATTAGTGTATTGGATCATTGTGGTAGTGTGTGTGTGTGTGTGTGTGTATGTGTGTGTGTGTGTGTGTGTGTGTGTGTGTGTGTGTGTGTGTTTGTGTTTACTAATTGATGATGTGTGTGGTAATGATGTTAGTAATGACCAGAAATGATATCAATTAGTGTTAATGACCGTAGTTTGGGTAATTATTCTCGTTGTTCCGTCTCTGCTAATCACCGCCTCGAAATTGATCCCCCCCCCTCTCGTTACTCCGTTACTCCTGCGTTACTGTGCGTTTCTTTAGCGTTACTTTCATTACCCTTGTGGCTCTAGCATGTCTTGTTACTTCTCATAAGCATGTGTTACCTGTTTGTTACAGTAGCGTTTTTTTTTATGCTCTCTCTCTCTCTCTCTCTCTCTCTCTCTCTCTCTCTCTCTCTCTCTCTCTTACTGTTCTTGCTCTATTATTATTTTTCTCTCCTTGGTGTGGCGTTACTCTTCCTTTACTCTAACGTTGCCTTTTTGTTACTTTGCTGTCTTTCGTTCGCTTTATCTTTCTTTTATGGACCAGTAAAGGAATGTTTGTGGCTGTGTGTGTGTGTGTGTGTGTGTGTGAGAGAGAGAGAGAGAGGGAGAGAGAGAGAGAGAGAGAAGGGGGAGGGGGACACTGTTAGTGGTGGTAATATTTTTAAGTTGTAATTTTCTTCCTTTATTTTATGACAGCTGTTTTCTCTCTCTCTCTCTCTCTCTCTCTCTCTCTCTCTCTCTCTCTCTCTCATCCTTCTCCCGTTTATTTCCATATTTCCTCGAATTTCCTATATTCATTTATTTATTTTTATTTATTTTCACTATTTTCTCTCAATTGTTATCTTTTTTTTATTTCATCTTTCCTTCATTCCCAATTTTATTTTTTTCTTCCGTCATTCCTTCAGTCGTAATTTTTTTCCATCCTTCATGTTTCCTTTACCCTCTTCCCTCCTTTCTTCCTTCTCGTCCTTCCTTCTTTCTTTCTTTCTTTCCTTCCTTCTTTCCTTCCCTCCTTCCTTCTTTCCATCCTTCCTTCCTTCATTCATTCATTATTCCATCCTTCTTTTTGTCCTTTACCCCCTTTCTTCCTCCCTTTCCTCCTTCCTTCCTTCCCCTCCTTCCTTCTTTCCTTCCTTCCTTCCTTCTTTCCTTCCTTCAATCCATCCTTCCTTCCTTCCTTCTTTCCTTCCTTCAATCCATCCTTCCTTCCCTCCTTCCTTCCTTCTTTCCGTCCATCCTTCCTTCCTTCAATCCATCCTTCCTTCCCTCCTTCCTTCCTTCCTTTTTTCCTTCCTTCCTTCTTTCCTTCCTTCCTTCAATCCATCCTTCCTGCCCTCCTTCCTTCCTTCCTTCCTCCCCTCCTCCCTGCCCGTCTTAACGTCATTACCTTTGCCCTTAGTGAGCGTGTGACAATGTACTTACTGCCCCTGTTTCCTGACCAGAGAGAGAGAGAGAGAGAGAGAGGGAGGGAGAGAGAGAGAGAGAGAGAGAGAGAGAGAGAGAGAGAGAGAGAGAGAGAGAGAGAGGTGAGATAGGGAGCTTAGAATCGAGAAGGATAAGAGAGAAAAAAGGAGGAATAGATTAGTAGATAGATAGATAAATAGACAGATTGATTGAGGGAGGGAAAGAGAAGTAGGTAGGAAGACAACGCTGAAGGAGAATAAGGAAGGGAGAGGAAAGAGGGAAGGAAAGGAGAGAGAGAGAGAGAGAGAGAGAGGGAGGAGGGAATGAGCAATGAAGCGAGGGAGTTAGAGAGGAAGGGAAGTGAGGAGTAACTATTTTATCTATCCTCTATTCGCATTATCTGTTTCTGTAGTCTTTTGTCTGTGTATTCGGTGTGCTAAAAATGTCTGTGTCTATTCGTCTATCTATCTGTCCAGCTATTTGCCTGTGTCTGTCTATATCTGTCTTTCAGTCTACCTTTCTGTCTATCTGCCCATCTATCTATATCTGTCTGTCTATCCCAGTCTTCTGTCTGTCGATTTACCTGTCTATCTGTATCTCTATCTGTCTGTCTATCTATCCATTTGTTGGTGTATTGCCTCATCCTTCTCACAATATATCTATCGGTTAATCATTCAGACAATCTATCTATCAGTGTATCAACTCATCCATCCATCAGTCAGTATACACACCCATCCATCCTTCAAATCATCCATCTATCCCTCTATTCCTATGTCTATCTATTCATCCCCTTCTCACGTTATCTATCCACTAGTCTGTCTGTCCACTCAACCCTCAATTCCTCCACCTATCCAGCCTCCATTCATCCATCCATTTCTCCTCCTTCCACTTCATCCATCCTCTCCCCTATCCCTCAGTCTCATCTCCAGTCAACTCATTCATTTTTCTTCATCCCTGTTAATTTTCCTTCCTTTTTTTAATATAATGTCTTCGTCTTTCACTATTTTATATTTTTTTCACGATTCTCTCTCTCTCTCTCTCTCTCTCTCTCTCTCTCTCTCTCTCTCTCTCTCTCTCTCTCTCTCTCTCTCTCTCTCTGTCATATATGCATTTATCACGTTGTTTTGTGTCTAAGTTATTTTTTATGGTTTGTTTTCGTGTTTCTATATGTTTCTTCCTTCGTTCGTTCGTTCGTTCCTTCCTTCCTTCCTTCCTTCTTTCTTTCTTTCTTTCTTTCTTTCTTTCCTTCCTTCCTTCCTTCCTTCTTTCTCTCAAAATAATACGGTGGTAATAATTGAAGACTAAGGAAACAGTTAGGGATTTAATAGGATGGAGAGAGAGAGAGAGGGTGGAAATGGAGGGAGGGAATAATATTAGATCCAGGCCAACGAGAGACAGACAGACAAACAGGCAGAGAGAGAGAGAGAGAGAGAGAGACAGAGACAGAGTGGATATTGAAAGGCATAAAGGAAGGACGAAGGAGGAGAAACTAATAAAGGAGGGACTGAAGGAGGCAGAGGTGAAGGAAGGGAAGGAGGAAGGAAGAACAGTATTAATATATATAAGAAATGTTGGGAAAATAAGGAAAAGAAAGAAAGAAAAAGAGAGAGAAGAAAGATGAGAGAGAAATAATGAAAAAGAGAGAGAGAGAGATTTTCTCACTCGGCCTACACTCACTTCCCGGAATATGGAGGATGAAAGAGGTGATGCAGGAAGTGGTGAGGTGTACAAGGAAGTAGGGTGAGGAAGGTGTATTGAAGTGTGTGTGTGTTTTTTTTTCTGTTGTGGGTGTGTGTTGCAAATGTTGATTCTCTCTCTCTCTCTCTCTCTCTCTCCTTTTTTACTTATATCTTTAGGTTTATATTTGTCTACCTGTCTTTCTTCCATTACTTGCTGTCTATCTGTCTCTCTCCTGACGCCGCATCCCGTGAGGGGTGACCGTCAAAAGGACCTCCAGGCGTTTCAGTCCCTACTCAATAACGACCACTCCTTCCACCACACCCCACCTTCCACTGCAACCTCCTCCTCCTCCTCTCCTCTCCTCTCCTCTCCTCTCCTCTCCTCTCCTCTCCTCTCCTCTCCTCCTCCTCCTCCTCCTCCTCCTCCTCCTCCACATACCCAAACCAACGTGGAGTGTGTTTTTGTTTTTGACACTTGTTTAGTTTATATACCGCATCTTTCACGAGTCACCGTATGCACGAGTATATAGATAGACAGATAGATAGATAGATAGACACAGAATTTCACCCAGCCATCTTTAAGCATAAAGTATAATATTTTCTTCCCTGTAAAAGTCATCCAGTTTACTCTTATACATTTTCCGATTTCCTAAGCCCTTTCCCAGACCAGCAGACACGCGAACAAACAGTATTCTCTCTCTCTCTCTCTCTCTCTCTCTCTCTCTCTCTCTCTCTCTCTCTCTCTCTCTCTCTCTCTCTCTCTCTCTCTCTCTCTCTCTCTCTCGTGTATTGAGGGGGATAGCGTGATGCCCAATAATGAGTTTAAAAGTGAGTTAAGATGAGGAATAATGAAATAGTGAAATGAGTAAGATGAAGGAAAATGAAACAGTGAAATGAGTAAGATGAGGAAAATGAATAGTAAAATGAGTAAGATGAGAGAAAATGAAATAATGAAATGAGGAAGATGAGAGAAAATGAAATAGTGAATAAGATTAAAGAAAATGAATAGTGAAATGAGTAAGATAATAGAAAAATGAAATAGTGAAATGAGTAAGATGAGGGAAAATGAATGAGTGGAGTGAGTAAGATGAGGGAAAAATGAAATAGTGAAATGAGTAAAATGAAGGAAAAATGAATAGTGAAATGACTAAGATGAGGGGAGATGAAAGAGTGAAATGAGTAAGATGAAGGAAAATAAATAGTAAAATGAGTAAGATGAGGGAAAATGAAAGTGAAATGAGTAAGATGAGGGGAAATGAATAGTGAAATGATTAAGATGAGGGAAAATGAAAGTGAAATGAGTAAGATGAGGGAAAATGAACGTGAAATGACCAAGATGAGGGAAAATGAATAGTGAAATGAGTAAGATGAGGGGAATTGAATAGTGAAATGAGTAAGATAAGGGAAAATGAAAGTGAAATGAGTAAGGTGAGGGAAAATGAATTGTAAAATGAGTAAGATGGGGGGAAATGAAAAAGTGAAATGAGTAAAATGAAGGAAAAATGAACAATAAAATGAGTAAGATGATGGCAGGTAGTGGTAATCAGGAACGTTTTTTTTTTTTACAAACGTTTCGTCATTTTTCTAAACGTTTCGTCAGTCATATATAATTTGTTAATAAAAATGAATTATAAACCAAAAAAGTGTGGCCTTAAAGATAACGAAGATAAATGAAACAATCTGAATATTTACTGAAAACTCTGATTCACCGTAAGTTTTATTTATAGTGGGTTTTATTTCATTGAGTTTCGTTCATAAGAGGCTGAAGATGAAAGATGCAATAAAGGAAATAGATAGATAGATAGATAGATAGATAGATAAGTGGATGGATGGATTGATGGATTGATAGACAGATGGATAGTTAGACAGATAGATGGGTAGATAGACATAGATAGATAGACAGATATTGCTTTACAGACAGACAAACACAAACAAACCCCAGTAAGAACCAAACCTCCTCCTCGCGATAGCGAAGGAAATAAAAGCCAATATATTCCGCAACGTCTTCCACCAGAATCCTCAAGATGTGCTCCTTGGCTTGCCACTCCTGAATGTCTCGTTACAGGTAAACAAATAAATAAATAAATAAATACATACGTACATACACACGCATACATACATACGCGTACATACATACACACGCATACATACTTACTGTACATACATACATACATACATACATACTACGTGCTGTAAAAACTCTGCGGATTCTGGGCCCCACATTTCACAAAGACCCGGGACCCCCTTGCAGTATAGTCAAAGGTGTAGGATATTTGACTAGTAACCAAGGAGACTCATTCCTTCCTCATGACCAGGGCTTATTGAATTTCACGCCACTGCGACGTACCGTTGAATTTGTGCCAGTGACCCAGTTCCCTCAGGTGAAGAGTATAATTCTAGTTAACCCCTTCATTCGGGTGACGTGATTTGCCGTTTATGTATTTATTTATTTATTTATTGGTTACCGCCAGACGATTTTATTCAGTGTAGGAGGGATCTCGTAGTGAAGGAGTTAATGGAGGCTTTACTAACCCCCTCATTTCCATATATATCTTTCCTACACTGAAGAAAATCGTCTGGAGATAGCTGGATTAATCTAAGAAATATACGTCACCTGATTCAAGGGATTTAGTTTTATTCTTGCTGAATCCAGACGATTTTATTCAGCTGAGGGGAAGCAAAATTCGTCGCCAATTCTTCCTTCTCCTTCTCCCCCTCTCCTTCGCGTTTTTATTTTCACTTTCTTCCATTTTATATAATTCCAATTCTCCTTCCTCCTCCTTCGTCTTGTATCCTTCCGGCTTTCCCTCCCCCCTTCCCTCCCTCCCTCCTTTTTTTCCCTTCCTCTTCCTTCCTGTCCTTCGTTCTTATAGTTTCTTCTTTTTACCTCATTGATTCATACTGTTTTCTATCCATCTGTTTCTCTTCTATTTTTTTTCATTATTTTTTCCTTCCTCTTCTCTTTCTCCCTGGCTGGTTCTCATCTTCCCCCTTCCCCTTCCGTCTCCCTTTCTTTCTTTCACCTCCCTTTCTTCCTTATCTTATTTTCCTTTCTGACAATTTCATCTCTTTTCTTCCTTTCCCCCTTGCCCTTCCATCCGGCTTCTTTCTTTTCTTCCTATTCCATTCCTTCCTCCCTAAATTCTCCTTCTCCTGCCTCTCCGTCCCTCTTTCTTCCTTTTCTTCCTCTTCCCTCCTTTCTTCCCGAGTTCCCCTTCCTATACCCTTTCATCCGTTTTTTATTTCCTTCCTTTTTTCTCCATTCCTCCCCAATTCTCCTTATCTGTGTCTTCGTTCTCCTTTACTCCCTCCCCTCCCTCCCTCCCCTCCCCTCCCCTCCCCTCTCCTCCCCTCTCCTCCCCTCCCCTCCCCTCCCCTCCCTTCCCCTCCCCCCTCAACTCTCTTCCTTTCCTTCTTCCCTCCCCTTCCCCTCCCTTCCCTCCCTCCCTCCTGTTGCAAATTTCTCTTGTCATTTTTTGTGTTCATTCTCGTTCATTCTCTTCCTTCCTTTCCATTACTTCCTCCTTCCTTCTCTCCCTCTCCTCCTCCGTCTCTCTCTCTTCTTTTTTCTCAGTTCGCGTTCATTTTATTCTCTCCTTTTCTTCTCTCCCTCCCTCCCTTCCATCCATCCATCCATCCATCCATCCTTCCTTCCTTCCTTCCCTCTTTCTATCTTTCCGTCCTTCCTTCCCTTCCTACTTTTCTTCCTTCCTTCCTTCCTGCCTCCTTCGCTCTCTTTATACCTCCTTCTCATTCTTACCACCTATCTTTCGTTTCCATCCTATCTTTCATTCTCCTTCAACATTTCTTCTTTCCTTCAGTCTTTCACTTTCCTCTCTTTTTTTTTTTCTCTCTCTCCTTCTCTCCCTCCCTCCCTCCACCTGCTCTTCCTCATCCAATACTCCTCCAGTCCACCACTCAAACCACGGTATTGGACACGAATTGTGGTAGATGGCGATGGTGGTTGCCGATGGTGGTTGCTGGCCGGAATGGTGGTAGGTGGCCGAGAGTTGTGGTATTGGTGGTAGCGGAGAGGAAGAGGGGTTTGAGTTGTGGTGGTGATGGTGATGGTAGTGGTGGTAGTCGTGGTGAGGATGGTGGTGGTGGTTCCGATGATGGCAGTGGTGGTGATAAGAATGATGGTTGTAGTTATGGTGATGGTGGTAGAGATGGTTATGAAATAATAATAATAATAATGATAATAATCGACCACTAGCAACAAGAACAGGAGCAGTAGTAGTAATTTAATAAAAATAACTAAATAATAATAATAATAATAATAATAATACCACCACCACCACCACCAACAACAACAACAACAAGACGTAATAATAATAAAATATACTGTCCTAATTATACTTCTAATGGTATACTATAATACTTGTGTTGGTGATATTATATCGTCAGTAATGAGGTACAACTATTGCATGCTGGTATATTTGCATTATTAAATGTAACTCAAAGTCAAATGGCCACCCCTTATGGGATTATGGCGTCTGGCAATAGATAGATAGGTTGATAGAATTCTAATCGCATCGTTGGCGCCGATGAAAAAGAATGGGAATTAAATTTACACGTTTTTAAAAGTCTCCTTAAAGTTAGTATTAGCAATAGTAGTAGTAGTAGTAGTAGAGTAGTAATAATAGTAGTAACACCTGCACCAACGATTTTGGAGCATGTTATATTCATCCGTGCCTGTCTGTCTGTGTACAAGTATCTCAAAATGTTGTTATAGGATTTCAGCGAGATAAGGTGGAGAGGTGAGCAGTGGGGCAGGGAAGAGCCGATTAGATTTTGAGGTGGGTTCGTATCCCGATCCAGATGCAAGAAATCCAAAATTTTATTAGCGCTGGCGGAGGTATGCTGTCTCTGATACTGTGTAGCAGGGCAGACTAAGAACAGAGAATTAATTGACTATTTGACACCGTAAAGCATTCGTCTGGCAGGAAAGAGGAGTTGCGGAGGTATGCGCTCCTTGAGTACTTTCTGATTGTTATTTTTTCATCATCATCATCATCATCATCATCATCTATATTAATCGTATTTTTGTCAGAGATAAAGATTAATGCATCTCACTTTCCATGTTTTGTAAATTCTTCTGACGCACCGTCCATTAAACTCCCTTATGGGTTTTCTCCGAGGGTAAATGAGACTTTAGGACATAAGCAAGAATAAAACAAAAAAGATATCGGTCTGAAAGGGTTAATTATCAGGCAAAGGTAATAATAAGCCGACCCAGATTTCCCCACATTACAAAATCAAAAGCCCATTAACAGCAGTGCATTTTTACTAATTAAATAAATATACTTTGCTTTAGGATATACACCAAGGCATTTAATATTATTCCCCAAATGACCCGAAAATGTTAATTAAAAGAATCCAATTACCATGAGCGAAGAACGCCTACGGGAAACGGGTCATCAAACTTTAGTGTTAATATTCCCTTCACCTGGATTTCACCGCCCATGAGTATTACCTCCATGGATTAATTAGGAAAAGAAAAAATGGAAAAAAAGTCTAAGAAGTGTTTTTAAAGTCTCAGTTTCCCTGATTAAATTGAAATGAGAGGGAGAAAAATGCTGATGGGCGTGGCTTGGGAGGCGTGTGTTTACATTTTGGTCACAGAAAACGTATCAGCCAGGGATGTTTTTAAAGGGGTAAGTAGTGTGTTTTGGGGCTGTTGTTGAATTTAGGTTATTTATCGACACTGGCTGAGTGAATTTGAGAGTTTGTGTATGTATGGTGATGAGTATTAGAGAGAGAGAGAGAGAGAGAGAGAGAGAGAGATGGGTAAATATACTATGGACTTACAGTATATTCTCCTTACGTTCTCACTATCGATCGAATATTTTAAACAACTCGAGTATTTATATTTACTCGAGTGTTGTGCTTAGCTTTGGTCGGTCACTTTGCATATAATCTCGGTCTTGCATATACAGTAGCGAGTCGGGTACATTGTTCATATTTGCTTGGATGTTTCATGTTGCGTATCTTTGTTTTGTTTTTTTAGTAGTAGTAGTAGTAGTAGTAGCGTGTGTTGCATTTTTTTTTTTTTTTTTTTTTTTGCATATACATCTGAACCGATATTTTGCATATAACGGACAGAATTTATGCATATATTTAGTCAGTTTTTTGCATATACTTAGACGAGTACTGCTCGAGTATTCTGCATATATTTATTTATTTATTGCTAATGGTGGATCGAGTATTTTGCATATATTAGATTGGACGGTATGCATATAAGTAAATTTTTTGCATATACTCAAACGGGTGTAATTCGAATATTCTTCATATATTTAGTCTTTTTTTTCTTTTTCCTTTTTCTCTTATTTTCTTCTCTCTCTTTCTTTCTTTGCTTTTTTTTCTTTTTGCATATATCTGGTCGGTCATTTTGCATATATCCAGTCGACTCGAGGGGGGGGGGAGGTATGGAAATGAGGGTGCTCGGGGATGGCATTAAAATATTTGGATCTGGTCAATTTTGGAAAGTGGTTGGGTGAGAGAGTGGGGGGGAGAGGGGAGGGAGAAAAGAGAGGGGAGGGGGGGAGGGAGGGCAAGGAGAGGGAAGGGGATGAGACAGAATAGAAAGAAGGGGAGGGATGTGGATGGGACGAGGGATAGAACGAAATGGGACAGAGAGAGAGAGAGAGAGAGAGAGAGAGAGAGAGAGGACGGGAAAGCAAAAGGTTAAGTAGAACAAGAACAGAAAATTAAAAGGATAGATAAAGGAGGAAGAGGAGGAAATAAATTAACAGTCAAATGAGAAGTGAAAAGAAAAAGTGAAAAACGCACGAAGGAGGTGGAGGAGGAGGAGGAGGAGGAGGAAGAAGACAAGAAGAGAGCTGAAAATGACTGAAATGAAAAGAAATGGACGGTAAAAAGAGAAGCGAAGGAGAAACCAATGCAAAACTCAACGGAGGAGGGGAGGGAGGAGGAGGAGGAAGAGGGCGTCAATCCTTCTTTTGTCATGATAACGATGCCAGCAAACACCAGCGATGCAGGGAGGAAGGAAGGAAGGGAGGAAAAAGGGAAGGAGGGAAAGAAGAGAGAAATGGAAAAGAAGAAGTGGGAGGAGAATGAAGGAAGAAATAGAGGAGAGGAGGAAGGTAAATGATGAGGGAAATGATGAGAGAGAGAGAGAGGGAGAGAGAGAGAGAGAGAGAGAGAGAGAGAGAGAGAGAGAGGAAGGGAGAGAGAGAGAGAGAGATAGGGAGAGACGAAGGGAAGGAAGGAAGGAGGGAGGGAGGGAAAATAATGAAAGAAATAATGCCATCAAACAAATGAAGCATATCTTGAAGCAATAGAGGAGGAAGGAAGGAAATATGGGAGAGAAATAGTGACGGAAGGACGAGGAAAGAAGGAGCGAGAGGAAGGAAGGAGGGAAGGAAGAAAGGAGAAAGAAAAAAGAAAAAATAATATCAATGAGATCAAATGAACCAGCAAAATCAGGAAAAAAAAAGTGGGGATGGAAAGAAGGATGGAGAGAGAGAGAGAGAGAGAGGTTGAGGATGTGAACTTAATATAACACCAAAAAAAGATCTGTTTTACACACACACACACACACACACACACACACCTTCTTTGATTCTTAGCTTTCTTTGATGTGAGCTTTGATGGGAAGGAAAGAGGAGGATTAGGGGAAGAGAGAGAGAGACAAAGGGAGGGATTGAGGGGGGGGAGGAAAGGAGATTGGAGAGAAGGATGAGAGAGAGAGATAAGGAGGTAGGAGAAGAAAACGTAGATTTAAAGGGGAAAGAAAATGGAAAGATGAAAAACACAGAGAAAGAGAAGTGATAGGAAGAGATATAAGGATAAATACTGAGTAAGACAAAATTATTATGATAGAGGTAAGACAGGGAAATGTGATAAATTATGGAGGAAGATAAATATGGAAAAGATAGAAGGAAGACGAAGAAAAAAATATAAAAGGGCACAAAAGAAAACGAGAAAAAATTGAAATTGATATGGAGGGAGCGAGGGAGACGATTATAACTGATAAATATGGTGATAAAGAAGGATTGATAAGGGGAGATAATGGACCATATGCATATGTATAAATTAGTTAGTACTGTGGACGAATAAAAAGGAAAAAATATTTAGATAATGGTTCAATATGAGAAGGAAAACCAAGAGATAGAAGTGATAAATAGGGAGACAGGGAGACAGAATGATATAGAGAGGTGTAAGGGAGAATAAGAACTGATTATTACAGTATTGAAGGGAGAGAACGACAGTGGTGATAAAGGGAGAGAATAGAGATAAAAGTGATAGATAGGGATATAGAATGAGGAAGGGAGAGGTAAGGGAGAATAAGAAAAAGTGAGTGTTAGTGACGGTAGTGATAAAGCTTTGTTATTACCTGTTCTTACCCTTCCTTTCTACTCCTTTGTAACCGCATATTGGCCCTTTAGGTCTCCTTTCTCGTCTCTTCTCTTTTCCGCTTTCTTCTCTTCTCCTGACATCTCTTCTGTTTCCTTCTCTTTTCTCTTCATTTTTCTTCTCTTGTCGCTTCTCTTTTCCCTTCCCTTCCCTTCCCTTCCCTTCCCTTCCCTTATTTTTCTCTTTTCTTCTGTTCATTTCTCGTCTCATCTCTTTTCTACTCCTCTCTTCTCTTCTCATCTCTTCTCTCCTCTCCTCTTCTCTCCTTTTCTCTTCTCTACTCATCTCTTCTCAGTATTCCTTATCTCCCCTCTCTCTCCCTCATTTTATCTCTCTTCACTTTTCTCTGCATCATCTCTGACTTCTCTCATTTATCGCTTCTCCTTCTTTTTATCTCTTCATATATGTCTCTCCTTCTTTTCTTCCTTTCTTCCTTGATCACCTTCCACCATACTTGTTATATCCTTCCATCCTTCCTTCCTTTCATCCTTCCTTCCTTCCTTCTTTCCTTCCTTCCTTCCTCCCATCCTTCCCTCCTTCCTTCCTTCCTTCCTTCCTTCATCTGATCCATTTTCTCCCTCTTCTCATTCCGTCCTCTTCATTCCTTGCTTTCGTCCTTCTTTACATTCTTCTTTCCTTCCTTCCTTTATCTTCCTTCTTTCCTTTTCTTCTTTCCCTACTTCCTTCGGTATAACTTTAGAAGTAACCAACGTTACCAATTTTCATTATATTACGTCCCTGAACTATTCTAACCAAGACTTACCTTTTAAGCCTAGTTTGAGTTGGGGGAGCAAATTTTTTAGGGGTAGTCATATAGGGGCTTAGGTTAGGCTGTCGCTCAGTAGCTGATGAATGTCGCGCCATATTGGCTGGTGCAGGCGTGTGCACTCGGTCTTATGTCAGGCCCTAGATTAGGCCGAGGTTAGGTTAGGTTAGTTTGGGTTAATTTAATGCAAAATAGTGTTTTTAATTAATCTTGATCTTGATTTTGGAGGATAAACCCACTTTTGGAAATCTTACTAAAATTCCAAAAGGGGGATTTTCCCCCCAAAATGAGGGTCAAAACTAATTAAAGCACAGTATTTTGCATTGGAAAACATAAAAATAATAATAAAAGGAAACGTTGGTTACTTCTAAAAATTTACCCTTCCTTCTTTCCTTTTTCATCCATCTTTCCTTCATCTTCCTTCTCTCCTTCTTTCCCTTCTTCTTTCCCTTTTCTTCCTTCTTCCCATGTCTTCTTCAAACTCTCCCCTTCCTCCACTTCCTTCCATCATCTTATTTCCAAGCATCTTTTTTCTTTCCATTTTTCCTCTTCCTCTTCACTCCCTCTCTCAATTTCCCCTCTTTCTCCTCATCCCTCTCTTTTTATTACATCTTATCTTCATTCCCCTCTTTCCTCTTCCCTTCCTCGTCTTTCATATCTTCTTGTCTTTCGTTCGTTATCACATTGTTTCGTATCCCTTCGTTCTTCGTCTTTCGCTCTTATTGGCTTTGTCATCTCTCTCTCTCTCTCTCTCTCTCTCTCTCTCTCTCTCTCTCTCTCTCTCTCTCTCTCTCTCTCTCTCTCTCGACCTTATTCAGTCCCCCCAATTTGAAAAGTCTATCGTAAGGTAGATAGAACAGACTAGGGAGGGGAAGATTAAAATAAATAAACAATAATCAGTAATAACCCGGCCATTGACTGGGCTGAAAGGGGTTAGGAATCTTGGTGAGGGAACAACAAACCCGCTGGAGCAAGTTTCATCCTGGCGCCCCTTCCTCACCTTCTTCTTCTCCCTCTTCTTCGTCTCTCCCCACCAACTCACTCTCCTCAAAATTCCCCCTCACTGCCCTCGAAAATACATTATTTATTGACTTATTTATTTATTCCTTTATTTGTAGGTAAAATAGTAAAATGGGTGTGTTGGAGGTGGTGGCTGTGGTTGTGGTGTGTGGGGTTGTAATGGGTGAGGTGGAGGGGGGTGACGCTCGTGGCCTCGAGGTCAAAGGGGTTGACCTCCAGCATCACCTGTTGAGCTACGAGCAACTTATTAAGTCTCTCCGACGCGAAAACGCGCGACTTAAGGCGAAAAACCGCGCTTACCGGAGAGACCCAGACGCGACCCGGGGTGACCTGGAGGCAAATGACCAGTTCCGGCCGGTGTTGGCGGCGCCAAAAGACGAGGACGCGTGGAAGGTGATCGGCGAGAGCAGCGACCACGCCGACACCCTCAGCCGCCACCTGCACGCCGCACGCCACCACCTGGACGCCAAGAACCTCCACACTGAAGCACTCCAGCAAGACCTCCAGAGGCTCAAGGACGACCATCAGGCGCAGCTGCAGGTCCTGGAGACAGAAAAGAGGAAACGGAAGGAAGTGGAGGGCCTCCTGCAGAACACACTGAGGGCGCGTCAAGAGTGGCAACAGCGGCATCAAGACGCCTGGAGTAAGACGGCGGCCAAGGCGCGGCAGGTGAAGCAGTTAAGGCAGGAAGTGCAGGCGCTGCGAGGCAAGCATGAAGAACACCTCCTGCACCTGAACGCCTCGCTGCGGCAACTTGAGGCAGAAAAACGCCTGCGAGACGAGGCGGAGGCTCGTCTAGAGGAAGCGGTAAGGGCCAGGCAGGAGTGGCAGAACCACCACGCGCAGGCCCACAAGGACCTGACCTGGCACCAAGGGCGGGGGGCCCAGATGGAGGCCCTACTTAAGGAGGCGCAAGAGGCCCTTGACTCCAAAGACCAAAGTATTAACCATCTTCGTCAGACGGTGCAGAGGCAGACCAAGGCACTGAGGGACGCCCAGGCTGCCGTACAGGCAAAGGAAGCGGCCCAGGCCAACCTCCAGGCCAGTTTGAGGAAATTGGTCAGGGAGCGAGAGGCGGCCGAGAGTCGCCTGGCCAAAATAAAACACGGCCAGGCCAAGGCCCTCAGGCAGCATCAACGCACCATCAGCTAGAGGGACAAGGCCATAAAAGGCCATAAGAGCCAGATCAAAGGCCACCTGCGGAAATTTGGCCAACACGAGGACCACATCCGAGCTCTTGTGTCGGAAAACCAAGGCCTACGCAAGGCCAAAAAGGGTCTCCACAGGACCAATAATGGCCTCCTGGCCACCGTGGCCCAACACCATGGCCTGGTCCTGGCCCTCGTCAACAAAGACCAGGCTCTGAAGGACAAGATCCTGGCGCTGGACGGCCACTGAGCTGCTGAGCCAAATGGACGGCCACTGAGCTGCAGAAACTAAATTACATTCGCTTTGAACATTTGATGATTACGTTTTATGAGGTCGTGTCCACCACTAGAACAGATCACGCTCTAGGGGCAGTAGCGCCGCAGGAGGCTTGTCTAGTGCCTACAAAAACCTATCCTCCACGGGACACGCCTCTTGGGGCGCGTCTCATACCCACAAAATACTATATGTAATTCTCTGCTTTTAACACTTTCTTTTCATCTCACTTTTACGTATATATCTATCTACCTCATATATATATACTGCATTCATGCCTATCCATATGTATGTCTGTTTTGCCTGACGCCGTATCATATGAGGGGAAGGAACGACTCCTTTTTCCACTATCGCTGGAGGTATCCGCCATCCACTCACTCTGTGTAGTGCTACATTTAGGTGCCTCTGTCCTGAGTTACGAGCCAAGTGGTTTCCTCTAACCGAAGGATCGTTCTGTGTTGGGTGGTAACCATATGGCCCAACCAGATGACGCCTGGTGGTCTATAGGGTTAAGGCGCTCCCTTAATTGTTCAGAACTACGCCAGCTTCGCTTCCTACATCGCCAAATGGGTCAAATAGGCTGGGATTTTACCTTTAACTTCCTTTCTTGTCTTTCTGTCCTTCCTTCTTTCCTTCCTTCTTACTTTTCTTTTCCTTCCTTCCTTCCATCTTACTTTTCTTTCATTATTTCCTTCCTTCCTTCTTACTTTTCATTCGTTTTTTCATACTCTACTTTCCTTCCTTCCTTCCTTCCTTATTTTTCTTTCTTTCCTTCCTTCCCTATTCCTTTCTTCTTTTCTTCTTAATCTCTGTAGTGAAGGGACTGATGATAGCTTTGATGTGCGGGATTTGAAGCAGAATTATTTGCAGGAGAAAAATGCCGGATGAGAGAGAGAGAGAGAGAGAGCTACTGCGTTACCTGTCCATAAAGAGACGGTGAGACATCCAGGTTTGTGGCAGGTAAAGAGGGATAAAGTGAATGCCGCATACGATGAAGGTTTGGGAGGGGATTATAGAGAGGTGTGGGAGGGGATTATAGAGAGGAGGTTTAGGGAAGAGACAACAGTAGAGAAGGAATCCTTATCTTCCTCTTCCTTCTTTCTTCTCTCCTTTACTTCCCTTCTTTTTTATCACCCATCCTCCTCCTTTGCCCTCTCTACTTCCCTCCATCTTTCTCTTACCCCCTCCCCTCTTCCTCTTTCCTCTTCTGTCCTTTCCTCCCTCCCTTCTTCTCTCCCAGTCCTCCTCCCTCCCTCCCGTCCTATTTCACTCACTTCTCTTTTCCTCTCTGTCGCACCTTCCCTCCCTCCATCTCTCCCCTCCTCCCCTCTGTTCTCTCCCTCCCTCTCTCCCCTCCTCCCCTGTCCTCCCTCCTTCCACTCCCCTCTCTTCCTCCCTCCCTCATCACATCCACCCTAATTTCTAATCTCCCTATAAGCCCACAAATATATCATTCTCCCCTCCTCCCCTATTCCTCTTCTTCCCTCCCTCCTTTCCTCTCCCCTCTCCTCTCCTCCACATTCTTCACCACCACCATCCCACGTGCACCTATCCTCTCTCTCTCACACACACACACACACACACACACACACACACACACACAGGCTATCCCATTACCTGCCGTGACAAGCATGGTAATAGTTCTTTTGGCTCTCATCCCTGACCCCGTTACAAGCCCATTAACCCATTATGTACCACGGCGTCTCTTTGTATGCATTTGTAACCTTCACATCTCATGCCCTGGGAAGATTTGACTTTTTTTCTGTCTGTTTTTATAACTTTTTTGTTTTGTTTCTTTCTCTGTCTGCCTTTCTTTTTCTTTCTTCATTTCTTTCTTTCATCTTTCTTTTCTTCCTTCCTTCCTTCCTTCCTTCCTTCCTTTCCTCCCATCAGCCGTAGTGGTAGGGTTAACGCTCACTCCAATGACATCCTACTTTTTTCTTTTTCTTTTCTTTTTCTTCTTTTTTTTGGCTACCTCCAGACGATTTTATTTAGCTTAAAAAAGGAACCTGCTATAGAAGGGGTTAAGGAGGGCTGCATTTTACTACTACTACTACTACTACCACCCCGTCACTACCAATCACCCACACATAGCTAAAAATATGTGGAGTTAGCAGAAATAATTATCAAACACACGTCATTGGACTGCATGGATTAATAAGGTAATTTTGGCCGTCATGCAAATCCCTTTTAACGGGACTATCAGGTCATCCAAAGAGGGATTTAGGAGGATTATATGTGGGTTTTGAATCTTATTATTTCGCTTTTTCTCTGGCTTATATGTCTCTGCTTCATCTTGTCTCTTACATTCCTTTTTGACACGTTTTTCCTTTTATCTGGTGTGTGTGTGTGTGTGTGTGTGTGTGTGTGTGTGTGTGTGTGTGTGTGTGTGCTGTCATTTCACTGCTTATTTTAATACCTGTATTCCATTTTCTCCCCTCATTTCTTTTTCATTCTTTTCACACCCTCTTGTTATTATTTTAGTTCATTTTCACATCTCTTATACCCCCCTTTTCTCTTCCTCCTCTCTTCAACCCCCTCTCCATTCTCTTTTTTCTGTCTCTGCTCTTCCTTTATTCTTATCCTTCTCTTGTCTGTGTCAGTCCTTTTAATTACAGGATGATGATAATGATGATGATAATGATGATGTTGATGATAATGATGGTGGTGATGATGATGATGGTGATGATGATGATGATGATGATGTTGATGATGATGACGATAGGAATTGTGAGGAAAAGAAGGAACAGAGAGAACAAACACAGTAACGGAGAAATGAAGATGAGAAAGAGAAATGAAGTAGAGAAATGAGAGAGAGAGAGAGAGAGAGAGGAGAGAGAGAGAGAGATCATCATCAACAACAGCAGCGTGGATAATGTGCCTATTTATTTCTGAGGTCAAGCTGTACCTCTTTGCTACGATATATTTTAAGTGTATTTTTGATAGGTATATTTGTCTTAACTACGACCATCTCCTCTTGTAACCACATCCTTCTCTCTCCTCTATTACGACCACCTCTGTATTTAATCACACCTTTCTCATCCTCATCCTTCTTCTCTTTCCTCAGGTGCTATCATTTCTCTGGTCTAATGCTATCCTTATCTCTCCCTCCAACAGCGTGGGTTCTCGGCCTCTTTATCTGCAAGGCTATGTCCTATCTCCAAGGCGTCAGTGTCTCCGCCTCCATCAATACCCTGGTGGCTATCTCCGTGGACCGCGCCCTGGCTATATGCTATCCCATGCGCTGTCAGATCACCTCCCGCACCTGCCGCAGTATTATCCTGGTCATCTGGGCCTTCTCCCTCACCATCACGCTACCCTGGGCTGTGTTCTTCAAGTTGGAGCCCATCCCCGACACTGATTTGCATGTGAGTGTGTCTGGAGTTGGGGGAGGGTGTGGGGGAGTGGTGTGTGTGTGTGTGTGTGTGTGTGTGTGTGTGTGTGTGTAGGGATGGGTGTTTTGGTTGAAAGGTTTGCGTGTTCGTGTGGTGTCGTTGGCCGTCATGTGTTGCTTTGATGGTGTGTGTGTGTGTGTGTGTGTGTGTGTGTGAGAGAGAGAGAGAGATCTGAGTGTGTGTGTGTGTGTGTGTGTGTGTGTGTGTGTGTGTGTGTGTGTGTGTGTGTGTGTGTGTGTGTGTTTGTGATGTAGAAATGAAAACAGTGTGCTAATGAAAAAAACACTACCAGCAACAATAACTATAACGATAACAATCCAAACACAAACAAAAAAGAACAGTTCGGTGACAAAGGGATTAGGAAGGATTAATCTATGGCCCCTTGAATAATAATTCTCAGTAAATCCGGGGGTGATTATACAAACAGGGAGAACATGGCTGGGATTAATATTAGCAAGTGGAGTTAAATCCTTTGGTGTTGATGAGGAATTAGAGAGAGAGAGAGAGAGAGATGGGAAGATGTTGATAAAGAGGGGATTAGGAAGGATGTGATTTTGAAGAGAGGAAGAAGAGGGAAGAGAGTGAGAGAAGAAAGAGTAATAGAGAGAAGAGAATGGGAGAAGAGGTTGACTGAAGACGGAAGTAAAGATGGATGAGAGAGAGAGAGAGAGAGAGGTGGAGTTCAGTATTTGTCATATACATCACCATTTATGTTTTTATTTTTTTGTAAGATAATGATCAGGAGAAATAAAGAAAATAGGGTTAAAGGAAGCTGCCAGTAAAGGAAAGAGAGACGAGAGAAGACGAGGAAAACCCGAAGAAGACAAACAAGAGGAAAATTATTATAAGAAAAACGACGTAAAGGAAAAAAGGAAAAAGGGAAAAACAGGACACAGTGAGGGCAAAAAATTGGAAGAGGGAAATTTTGATTGAAAGAGGAAGAAGGGAAATGACCGGAAAAAGAGGAAAGAGGAGGGGAGGAGATGGAGGGAAAGGACGGAGGAGAGGGGCAAGGGGAGGGGAGAAGGGTGGGGAGGGGGGAGGGGAAGGGGAAGGGTGAGTTGGAGGAGGGAGGGGAGAGGGAGGGAGGGAGTGAAGGGAGGAATGGAATCGTAATTTAGGCAGAAATTACAGCCTCCTCTCCCCCTTCCCCCTCCCCTTCCCCTCTTCCCCCTCCCCTTCCCCTCTCCCCCCTCCCCTTCCCCCCCCCCCTCTCTCTCTCTCTCTCTCTCTCTCTCTCTCTCTCTCTCTCTCTCTCTCTCTCTCTCTCTCTCTCTCTCTCTCTCTCCTCCTCCTCCTCCTCCTCCTCCTCCTCCTCTTATTCCTTCCCCCTCTTCCTTTTCCTTCCTCTTCACATCTTCCCATTCTTCCACTCTTCTCCCTTCTCTTTCCCTGTCTTCGTCTTTTTTCTTCTTTTCTCCCTCGTCCTTCCTTTCCCTATCACATCCACCCTTTCCCCCTTCTCCCCGATCCACTCCCCACTCCCCTCTTCTTCCTCTCTCCCTTCTCTCTTTCTGCCTCCTTCCTCTCTTCTCTCTTTTCTTCTTCTCCTCTCTCTTCCTCTCTTTCCCTTCCGCCCTCTCTTCCTGCCCCCTCCACCCACCTCTCGCTCTTTTCCCCTCTCACTAACGCGATTTCCAAATTAGACCGGGTTTTGCGATGCGTGTAGAGTGGGGGGAGGGGGAGGGAAGGGAGGGAGACGGGGAGGGAGAGAAACGGGGAGGGAAAGGGGGAGAGAGAGAGTGACGGGGAGGGGCAGGGAGAGGGAGGGAGACGGGGAGGGGGGAGGAAGGAAGGGAGGGAGGGGGGAGGAAGGAAGGGAGGGAGGGGAAGGGGTAAAAAAGAGAGGAGATAAAAATTTAGAGGAAGGAAGGAAAGGAGGAAGGGAGGGAAGAAGGGAGTATGGGGCAAAGGGAGGGAGAGGAAGGGAGGGAAAGACAGAAAATGAAGGAAGGATGAGGAGGGAGGGAGGGACAGAAAATGAAGGAGGGGAAAGGAAGGAAACAGGGAATGAAAATGAAGACTCCTAAAAGCCAAATCAACGTACATATTCTTCGTGTACACCAGATTAACGTACATGTTCTTGTACACGAAATTAACATACTGTATATGTTCTTCGTGTACACTAAATTAACGTACATGTTCTTTTACACCGAATTAACATACATGTTCTTGTACACCAAATTAACGTACATGTTCGTCGTGTGCATCTCAATGTACACCAATCCCATGTGCACCAAATCCATCTATCCCTATTCATACTGCTCACTTACACCTCATTCATGTAAACCTAATTAACTGTACATCCAATCCATGTGCACCTCCCCCATGTAGGCTACACTTCACCCATGTACACTCCCCCATATACACCACCCGCATGTACACCCCCATGTACACCTCCCCCATGTGCACCTCACCCATGTGCACCTCACCCATGTGCACCTGACCTCATGTACGTAATTACAGGTGTGCGTGGACAGGTGGCCGGACGAGGAAAGCGGTAATTTGTACTTCGTGTTGGCTAATCTAGTAATGTGCTACCTGCTGCCGCTTACTGTAATATCCGTGTGTTACATTCTCATCTGGCGCAAGGTGAGTGGGTGTACATTTATCTATTTGTATCTATTTGGCTCTATCTGTGCTTTTTATCTGTCTGGTTATATGTCTGCTTTGTCTGCTTATATTTTTCTGCTTCTCTGTCTATCAGCTTACCTGCTTGTATCTATGTACCAGGGTGAGTGGCTGTAAATATATCTGCTTCTATCTATCTGTCTAACTTTACCTGCCTGCTTGTCCACTCTCTCTCTCTCTCTCTCTCTCTCTCTCTCTCTCTCTCTCTCTCTCTCTCTCTCTCTCTCTCTCTCTCTCTCTCTCTCTCTCTCTCTCTCTCTCATCTACCTTCAGACCTCTCAACTTTCCTCTTTACCTACCTATCTACCTCTGCCCCTACCTTCCCTACATCCTTACCCACCAGCCTTCCTGCTTCCGTTCGTACCTACTTACCTCTGACCCTACCTACCTACCTACCTACCAACCTTTCTACCTACCTCACGACTTAGTTTCTTTCCTCGTCTCTACCTCTCCACCCTCCTGCCTCGACCTCTCAGTACGTTCACCTGGTCTAATTAAGAGTAGGTGGGGTAATTAACATTCTAATTAACAGGTGTGAGCTGCAACAGGTGTTCGATAGCGGGCCGGGTGTACTGACAGGTGTGGCGCCCTTTTACCTGTGTGTGTGTGTGTGTGCTTATAGTTTTAATGTCTGTATAATTACGTTTGTGTGTATTATTTACCACTGTGTGTTAATTATTTGTATGACTTTACCTGTGTACATATATTTATCTGTGAGTTAGTTTAATGAAGGTAAAATTATCATAAGAAATTACATTAAAGGTGCTTATTAACAAGTGTGATTTTTTGTTTAGCATGTTTAAAGGAGAAGGGTGACAGGTGAAGGGTGACAGGTGAAGGGTGACAGGTGAAGGGTGACGGGTGAAGGGTGACAGGTGAAGGGTGACGGGTGAAGGGTGACAGGTGAAGGGTGAAAGGTGAAGAGTGACAGGTGAAGGGTGACAGGGTGAAGGGTGACAGGGGAAGGGTGACAGGTGTAGGGTGACAGGTGAAGGGTGACAGGCGAAGGATGACAGGTGAAGGGCGACAGGTTAAGGGTGGTAGGTGAAGGTGACAGGCGAAGGGTGGCAGGTGAAGGGTGACTCTAGGCTCTAATCTGAACGTGAACCCGGTGGACTGCAGACTGAAGTTCCCCTCCTTCTGCAGTCCACCAACCTTCCTTTGGGGGATAGAGAGGGAGTTGTGGGACGTTTATATAACCAGTTAGCTCCACCACCCAGTTATATCGGTGCCACCACGTGAAGGCGCCCATGTCCAGCGTGGGGTGACAGATAAAACTAACAGATATTGTACGGTAGGTTAAAAGATATATAGTTTACAGGTAAGAGTCGACAGATGTATATTAATTAACAGGTATCTAATTTCAGGTATGGAGGCGGAAGTTACCTGGAGAGAGACAAGACGAAGGCGTAGCGATGATGATGCAGAGATCCAAGATAAAAGTGATCAAGATGCTGCTGGTGGTGGTCATACTGTTTGCTCTGTCATGGCTGCCTCTCTATGCTATCTTCGCCAGGCTCAAGGTAGAGAGAGAGAGAGAGAGAGAGTTGTGACAAAGATACACAGGACTAATAGAGGTTTTACATCATCATCATAGTAAAAATGTTATAGTAAATAAAATTGTTCTAGAGGAAAGGAGTGGAAAATGACGCGCACAAAGAAAAAATTATTTGTGTAAATGCGAAATTGTTTAAAAATGGAGAGGAGTGGAAAAGAGAAAAGAAAAAAGACAAAATATAGAAGAGATGCTTGGTTAAGAAGGACAGTAAATATGCAAAGTTTGATAGTGATAATAATAACAAACAAAACACAAAAGAGAGGAGATAAATGAGAGAAGTGATAGGAGAGGAGAGAAGAGGAGAGAGACGAGTGAAAACGAAAGCAATCAAAGGTGTAACTGTGACAAAAATAGACAAGAGAAGATGAGGAAAATAAAGGCAAAGGAAGAGAAAAGGCGAGAGATGAGGAGGAGAAATAATAAAGGGAAGAGGAGAAGGAGGAGGAGGAAAAATAGGAGAGATAGAGGAAGAGAAAGAGGAGAGGAGGAGGAGGAGGAGGAGGAGAGGTAGAAGGAGATAAAAACAGAGAGGAGAGGAGGAGGAAGAGAGCTAGGAAAAACAATTGTGTGTGTATTACGACTGCTGAGTGTTTGTGACAGGGAAGGATATAGGTAGAAATAGGGTGAGAGGAGAGAAACGGTACACTGGAAGTTATTTTTCGTCGTTTACCTCCCTCTTCCCTCTTTCTCCTCCCTCTTCCCTCTTTCTCCCTCTTTCCCGTCACCCCATCCTGCCCCCTGTTCCCCTTTGTTACCTTCTCATCAATCCTCCCTTCCCCCATCCCCTATCTCCTTCCCCACCCCTTTCCTTACCCTTGTCCTACCTCCTTTCCTCCCCTTCCCCATTTTCCTCATTCTCTCCCCTCTTCGTATCTCAGTCTCTCCCCTCTTCCCCTCATATCATGCCCCCCTCCACCCACCCCTTACATTTCTTTCTCCTATTCTCCCCTTCCTCCCTCTCTCAACTAGCCCTCCCCCCTTCACCCCACCCTGACTTCTTCCCTTAGTTTTCCCTCTCCACATCTCCTTCCTTTGAAGATAGGAAGGGGCATTGCACAAGTCTCCCCCACCCCTCCCCACCTCCTCCCTCACTCCCCGCCCCTCTTGCCCCCGTCATCCCTCTTTCATGATAACTCGAACACAATAGTACCACAGAGTCCTCCCTGACCTCTTCCCCCCTTCCCCTCATCCTTCCTCATCCCTCTACCTCCTTCCCTCCCCTATCCTCCCCTCCCCTATCCTCCCTTCCCTCTGCCCTTCCCCTTCCCCTTTCCTCATTCCTTTACCCCCTCGCCCTCCCCTAGCCTCCCCTTCCCCTCCGCTTCCATCATCCCTCTGCTTCCCCTCATCCTCCCCTCTCCCTCCCTCACCCTCATCCCTTCTGCCCTTCCACTCCCGTCTCCCTTATCATTTTCCCCCCGCTCTTTATTCCAGCATTATCGCTATATAATAATCGTAATATAATAATAATAATAATAATAATGTTAGTAATAGCAATGATGATGATGATGATGATAATAATAATAATAATAATAATAATAATAATAATAATATAAATAATAATAATAATAATAAATAACAATAATAACAATAATAATAAACTGATATTCCAGCAGTCTCCCTCATCCCCAACCCCCCTGTTTCAAAGCCCCATGATCACCCCTTCATCCCATGCAGCTAAAGAAAAAAGAGAAAAAGGAAAAAGAAAAGAAAAAAATTCCCCGGAAAATGGAAGGGTGAATATATATGTATGTGGTAGGTGGTGGCGACCATCATCCACTCACTTGATGTAGTGCTGCCTACTTCCTTAGCTTTTATCATTCTTTTTCTGTGCCTGCCCTCCTCTCTTCCTATTTCTTCTATCTTTCCTGTCACTTCTTATTCCTTTTCTTTCCTTTACAGGTGGCTTTACATTGAGTGACAAGCCAAATGGTTTCCTGTAAGCCAAGAAACCATTTACAACGCTGGGTGGTAACCATATAACCAACCCACACGTGCTCCCTACCTGTCAACAAGTGGGTTGGTGAAGGGTTGGTGCCCCTCCCTGTAAAACAACTAACTCAGTGTCAAATGGTCACTCTTTACGGGTTTATGGTGTCTGGCAATAGATAGATAGATAGATAGAATATATGTGTAGGGAGCCACAGGGAGGGTATTCTCATGGACCTAGGAGCCTCCCTTAATTATGTTTTACTTATACCCACCTCATTTATGATAGTGGGAGACAGATAGATAGGTAGGTGGATGGATAGATAGATAGATAGATTTATGATAGTGGGAGACAGATAGATAGGTAGGTGGATGAATGGATAGATAGATAGATAAACACTACTCACCTCCTTGCACCCCATCTATATTTGTGGAAACAGGATTATAGGCTTGATGATGATGGTGATGATGATGATGATGGTATAATTTCCTTTGTATTCAACCCCTCAACTCCACTTCTGTTGTTCTGGTTAACGATAAAGACGATATCAGTGACGATGACAACGATAAAAGACGATAAAAAAAAACGATGACCTCAACGACGAATACGGCGACAGCGATAAAAACAACAGAAAACGACAGACGATACAATTTTCTTTTACGCCTACGCCCAAACCCCTCCCTCTCCTTCCATTTCCAGCTCGGCGTGGCCCCAACCGAGACAGAGACGCAGGTAATTCACGTGCTGGCTCCCATTGCGCAGTGGTTGGGAGCCTCTAACTCGTGCATCAACCCCATCCTCTACGCCTTCTTCAATGACAAGTTTAGGGCTGGATTTAAGGTGAGTTGGGGTGGTTAGTGGGAGGGAAGGTTGGGGGTTAGTGGAGGTGTTATTGGGGTTGATAGGGGTGTTTGTGAGGGGGAAGGTTGGGGTTAGTTGGGGTGATGGGAATGTTAGTGGGGTGGTTAGTTGGGGTGGGGTGTTAGCTGGAAGAGAAGAAGAGCATAGTAGAATTATCCCCATCATGAGAGGAGTAACTGTATTTATTCCGCACACCATATATACTCTCCCAACTCACCCCACTCACTCCCCCACAGGCCATCATAGTCTCCCACTCCTGCTGCTCACCACTCCGCCTCGACACGGTGACCAACAAGAGCGTGACCTCAGGCAAGGGAGTGGGGATGGAGTGCAAGGCCTCTTCGGAATTCTCGGTCTACTCCAGCTGCTCCTCGGGTTCGGCGGAGACCAGGAGGAAGTCGGTCTTGGTCCAGGTAAGTTGGTCTGTCTTGGTCTAGGTGGATTTGGTCTCTCCTTGATTTTCTGTTTTAGGTACTTGTTTTTCTGTGTGTTTTATGTTGATTTTTCGGTTTTTGTACTTGTTTTTGTGATTGTTTTATTGTGTACTTGTTTTTTCGTTTCATTGAGTGTTGATATTGGTGTTTGCTAGTGTCTGGCCGAAATGTAGACTGTTTAGATGCCATAATCGTGTGTGTGTGTGTGTGTGTGTGTGTGTGTGTGTGTGTGTGAGAGAGAGAGAGAGAGAGAGAGAGAGAGATGATGGGGCTAAGTAGGGATGAATATTGCTACATTACTTTCACTGTTACACTCTCAATCATTCCATTCCTTAATAACAAACCAGGACAACATTTCCTTCTCTTTATACCCCATATTTCACCCCACACTCTCTTCTTTTATTTTAAGTTTATTTTGACATTACTAGACTCAACATTGTTATCTTTTTTTTTTTATCTCTCATCGTGGTGACTAAGAGAGTTTTTTTTTTTTTTTAGCAAATATTGAGAATTGAAGTGTGATTATTCTGGATAGTAGGTGTTATAGTCTTTTGTTTTTTTATGCTATTATGTATGATGAAAGGCAGTTTGTGGGCTATTGTTCTTTTGATTGTGTGTGTGTGTGTGTGTGTGTGTGTGTGTGTGTGTGTGTGTGTGTGTCTGTGTGTGTTTGCGTTTGTGTTTTATATACGCACTTTTTCTCAGGTAATACACCTATACACATACATTCAGTTACTACACACACACACACACACACACACACACACACACACACACACACACACACACACACACACACACACACACACGTAGCCAACTAGGGAGGGCAAAAATTTCAGGGCGTTTTTTTTAGCGATCTTGTCTTTCTCTGTACACTTTTAAAATCCCTCCCCGTCTGCTCTCTCTCTCTCTCTCTCTCTCTCTCTCTCTCTCTCTCTCTCTCTCTCACGTCTTCTCTGTATCTTCAGTCCCTACATCTCTTTCCTCTCTCGTCCTCTTTTTTCTCCCTGGTTCCTCCTCTTTTCTCCCCCCCTCCTCGTCCTCTCTCTCTCTCTCTCTCTCTCTCTATCTATCTTCCCTCAATCCTCCCTCACTCTCTTTTTTTCCTTTACTTCCTCTTCCTTCCCTTCTCTCCCTGTTCTTCTCCTTCTTCTTCCTTCCTCTTCCATGCCCTCTCTCCCTCTTCTTCCTTCCTCTTCCATGCCGTCTCTCCCTCTTTTTCCTTCCTCTTCCATGCCCTCTCTCCCTCTTTTTCTTTCCTCATCCATGCCCTCTCTTCCTCTTCCTCCTTCCTCTTCCTTGCCCACTCTCCCTCATCTTCCTTCCTTTTCCTTGCCCTCTCTCACTCTTCTTCCTCCTCTTCCATGCCCTCTCTTCCTCTTTTTCCTTCCTCTTTCTTGCCCTCTCTCCCTTTTCCTTGCCCTCTCTCCCTCCTCTCCCTCCTCTTCCTTGCCCTCTTTATCTCTTCCTCTTCCCTTCCTCCTGTTGTACCTTCCTCGCTTTAAATTTCAAGGTAAAGAAAAAGGTTGCAACATGGTCGGGGTGGAAACTCCCTGTTACGGAGAAAACAAGAAAAAATAAGAAAGAAAGCAAGAAAGAAAAAAAGAAAGTAGAAAAAGATATAGTGAAAAAAATCCAACTATTTTATTTGCTCATCATCCAATGCTTTTTTTTTTTCATGATTGGCCAAGACAGTTTTTCTTTTCTTTTTTCATTTTCTTTTCTTTTTTCTTTCCTCTCTGGTTTTGTCTTGACGTTTTTCTTGTCATGCCGTTGCTATTTCGTCTTTTGGTTTTTCCAGTGGGGGGTTTGACGGTGGAATAATAACAATAACAATAATAATAATATTAATAATAATAATGATGATGATGATAATGGCCAGTCTTTATGTGTTTGTGTATCGTCTTTTTCACTTCTTATTTATTCAATTTAAGTTTCTTCAGTTATTTGTGTGGAGAGTCACTTGTCTGGGCAGTGTGATTCGTAACAGTGATGGGTCAGACGGTGGGATTTCCCGTCGAATTATTTTGCTCCCTAACACCTTTTCCTAAGCGATTTGTTTAGTTTATTACACCTTGCTGTCCTCTTCTGTGTTACTTAAATCATTCTAATATGACATACTTTTGCGAGACAGTTGACACAAGGATATTAATCAGTCATATCCAAAAATAAATCACTAAGGATTTGCAGCTAGGGAGCCTGCTTACGTGACAAGAATATGAGCCTAAGATTTTCCTCCTTAAGACACTGGTGCTCCTTATTACACTATATGACTCCATAACACCTCTTCCTTATCGATTTATTTTCCAAAGTACCCATTAACGTCCTCTTTTTGTCTTATATGTTTTAAATGTCTACACGGACTGCATGAATAACACACAAGAATGTAGTAATGGAGCAGAATTAGAATTTAAACCGATAGGGAAGGGGTGTTAGTTGGCCCCTGAACCGCACAAGCAGATCTCCTATGGATGTTAAACAGTACATTTGGAGCAATGAGTTTTTTCCTTTAGTACCAAGCGCCTTCGAAGGATCATGGGATATTGCTGGTAGGACCGAGGGCAATAAGAGCAATTATTCCTTGAGATTGAGTTAACCCTTATTACTATCTTAAGATGTGAACACCAACTAAGGTTTTAAGGAGAAATAGTACACCTCCCTGTGCTTGATCCTGCTCAGAGGGTAATATTTTAAAGAAAGAACCCGGGATGGAGGAGGCTAAGATGAACACCAGACAAACTCCTGGCCGGAGCAGATTATTTTTTTCCTGTCGGGAGTTTCATTGGAGGAGTTGCTGTTTGGAGTTGGAGGGTGAGATAGTTGGAGGATGAGAGAGGCAGTGTGCTGCCACTGTGTCCGTCCATATTTTGTTTGTATGTTTATTTCTCTTCAGTTTTCCTCAGTTATTTGTTTTTGTTTTCATTCTTTTTCAATTATGTGTTATATTATTTCTGATTAATGGTTCTTCAGTTTCATGTAATTATGTATATTTCTGTTCAGTTATTCATCAGTTATTTATTTATGTATTTATTGTACTTACATTCAGTTTAGTTTCAGTTATCAATAAATTTTTCCTTACCTTCGCTTTAACTTTATTTTCTGTTTTTATTTTTGTCTTTACAGATCCCCCTAGACAGCCACGGTGCGGGAAAACCCACCACAACTACCACAACTACCAGCACCCCCAGCGAGCGGCGACGGCTGCTGGGCCACAACCACAACTACCACCATCACCACCACCACTACCACCATCGCTCCCCATCCTCCTCCTCCTCCAATGCCTCCTCCTCCACCAACATCACCTCCGCCTCCTCCCGGCCCTCCCTCCTGTACCGGCAGTGCATCATCAACAACATGACCAATGGATCCACCACAGCCACCACAACTACCACCACCACCACAGCCACAACCACGACCAATGGATGCTCCACCTTGGTATAGAGTTTTGGGGAGTAATTTTTCCCCCTCCTCCTAAACCACTAAAAATAAATATATGTTGAGCAGAGACATTAACTCTTCCAATTACCAGAAATCTCTCCTAAGCTGAAAAAAACCCGTCTGGGGAAGGAAATCGTCTGTGGGTAGCAAGACTGAGATCTAAAAGGGGTCAAGGTATGGGAGGGCTTAATGGAGATCGTCTTAGGATTTTCTTGAGCAAAATCTTGAGACGGCAGCAAGGAGGAAGTGCAGATAGGGTCATTGTGCTGAAGGGTTTAGTGAACTGACCTCTTGGCTACCTGAGACCTCTCCTGGGCTGAGGGAAATCGTCTGGCTGTAGCAGGAACACACAAGGCCTCCTGGATGTGTGTGTTTGACCTCTTAGTTATAGCTATTGTTAATCCCTTCACCACTAAGGTCTCTCCCAAATTGAAAATAATAATAGCCAGGTAACCATAGGAATTTACTACAAAAAGATGTCCCCGTCCTGAAGTGGTTAATAACAGAGGTAATGACCATGAAGAGAAGGCTGTTGGAATTGATTGTGTAAGCTGTTGTTTGGACCAGGAATGAACGAGGCTGTTGTTTAAGCAAGGAATGTGGGAATTAGTAGTTTTAAGTGAGAAATGAAGGAGGCTGTGAAGTTAGGAATAGAGGCAGTTGTTTAGGAAGTGAAGGAGGCTGTTGTTTAAGTGAGGAATGAAGGAGGCTCTTGTTTAAGTGAGGAATGAAAGAGGTAGTTGTTTAAAGAGAGAATAAAGGAGGCTGTTGTTTAATTGAGGAATGAAGGATGCAGTTAAGCTAGGAATGAAGGAGGCTGTTTAAGTGAGGATGAAGGAGGTTCTTGTTTAGGCAGTGAAGGAGGCAGGCTGTTATTTGTGGCAATATCCCTGCGCTACAAGGGTACCACCAAAACTAAACAAAATCATCTTATGTTAGTGAGAAAGGAGTAGCAGACGACGCCATCACTCTGAAAGGGTTAAAAAAAAAAAGTCATGGTGCTTAAAGAAAGAGTAAGATCATTTTAACCCATTAATAGAAGACTTAAAGAGTTGTCCCGACCGTCAAATAGTTAATGGTGACGGTATTATCTCTCAGGCTCTTAATACTCATTCAGATAAAAAAGAAAAAATGTCATTACCTGGAAGACAATACCATACACTAATTTCACTTGGCCTAAAATTACTATCCAGTTGAGCTGTAATAATAAATGAACACTAGAGTATGGTGCTAGTCACAAAGTAGTGTTGAAGAAAGGATGCAGAGCCATAGTACTTGTGCTACTGCCACTGAGCAGTTTGAAATAAGACACAAAAAGGACGAAAATCTGGGCCAGGCTAAGGTGAAAGACATATGATTATATTGACTACAGGATGGTAATGGTACAGTATTAAACTCTCAGGCTTCAGAACTCCAAAAAAAAATCATCTGAATAAAAAAAAAAAAAAAAAAAAAAAAAAAAGCCACTGTGACTAGTGGAAATGTTGGGTGAGAGAGAGAGGTCAGAGCTTGAACTCTCTTCTTTAACATTTTGGGCTACACAGAACCCATCCTCAGAGTTTCAGGTAGTTTCAGAGAGTATCAGGGAGTTCCAGAGAGCTTCAGATAGAGTTTTCAGAGTTTCAGAAAATTTCACAAGAGAAAGGGGAGGGAATTTCCTGGGGTATAAATGTCTCGGCTTTGTCACCTCTTGCTTGTACTTAAGTGAAGATGGTTCTGTGTAGCCTGAAACAGAGAGAGAGAGAGAGAGAGTATGAATCAATCTCTGACCTGTCTCTCTCCCACTCCTCAGAAATAAATAAAATAAACTTGTCTCAGTCATGAGAGGGTTCAATGGTCACAGTATTAACACTCAGTCTCCTTTGACTCACTTTCAGCGGAGGAAAATCATCAGCTGGAATAAAAAAATAAATAAATAAACGAGAGAGAACTGACTCATTTTCGAGACTGGAACAGAACTTTTGTCCACAACTGTACTTTTTATGCTATTTCTATCCACAGTCTACAGATATATCAAGTATGTTAATTGTATAGATGTTGTGCTAGACTAGATATATATACTAGAAAGATTAGTGAGGCATAGTATATGTTATTATAGAAAAAGCTATGTTATATTTAAGAGAGTTCTATTGTACAGTTTGGTATATTAAGAAGATAGGTAGATAGATGCAGAGGGATTTTACATGTATGACTATTTTTCATGATCATCTTGCTTGTTATTCTAGGCATTTTACATTGCTTAGGCTGCTGTACAACTTTATATAGGTAGAAATATGAGCTATCACTGAATATGCAGAGGTGTCATCAATATCTGCCCTTTCATTCTTCATTATATTGCATAGTGAAGGGAGCAGTCATTCTGGTAACAGTGATATGATGCTATGATAAGGTGATGATATAGAGAGGTAATAGAAATGATTATATTGATACATCTGCTTAATGCTTGGGAGAAAGAAAATAGTCAAAGGGGAAATTGTGAGTAGCTTTTGATACTCATAAAAATAGTAATTATTTGTGAACTATTTTTCATACTGTGATAGAATGTTTTAGTACTGAAAAACAAAAGACATCACTGACACTTGGTCTTCACACCCTGATAAAAAAAAGGTATTAAAAAAAAAAAAAAATGAAAACGTGAAAAAATATATATTACTGATAATGGCCTTTAGTATTCTGAAAAGACAGGAATTATACGTAAAAATTATAGTACTGAAAATTGCTCTTGATATTCCTGTGTGAAAAATCCTTCTTATACAGATTTAAGTATCATTGATGAAAAGTAAGAATACTGATAATTAACCCTTGATACTGTAAGAAATAACTAATATTTAATAATGTGATACCGTCAAGAGTTATTAAAGAGTGGTTGTATAATGCTGATAAAAGTAATGATAAAGATACGAGCAATTTTACAGAAAGATTATTATTATCGAGAGTTGTTTTCCATTGGTTGTGTTGGTACGCCTGCCTTGGGGGAGAGCAGGCTTGCCAACACTACCAGAGCCTCACTGTTTACATGTGACGTCACTGGACCATACGTGCACTAGAATACATGGACGTAGTTGTATGTATGTATGTATGTATTTATGTGTGTATGTATGGTTGATTGGTTGTGCCTCTCACCGTCGGACATATCTAATACAAAATATTGAAATATACATGTGTGGAGTTATATATTGTTGACCATCACACACACACACACACACACACACACACACACACATACATCTAGGTTTGTTATATACTTAGAAATAAACTGGTGGAGTGAATTATATATTTTTCACCATCATAAGATATATATAGTGTACATACATCCATACATGCAACACATATATTGCATACATGAAAATATAAATCCACGGGGTCATTTTATATACTGATCATCTAAAACATACACATACAAGAATATACATAAACATATACACTGATGAGGCAGTGTATATATTGTGATACTTTACCACACACACACACACACACACACACACACACACACACACACACACACACACAAGCTATATAAACCAGTACACAGGATATATATGGACGAAGATGTATACAGATGGTGTGTGTGTGTGTATATATAAATACTGATATACACTCACCTGCTCATTCATACAAACCACCACCTCTAGTTTAAGATTATGTCTGTGTATCAATATGTATGAGTGTATAGTCAGTGTTAGGGGTAAGTGTATGTTTATGTATGCATGTAAGTGTATATATATGTATGGATGGATGGATGGAGGTGTATGTGAATGTATATATGTATGTATGTTTGTATGTATATATGTGTGTAAGTCTATGTATGTATCTGTGGATGGCTGGATGGATGCATGTGTGTATTATGGCAATTGTATGAGAGTTTGTGTATGGTTTTTTGTTAATGTATGCCAGAATGGATGCATACATTTGTGGTTATCTAAATGTGTACTATTAATGTGTCCTAATGTGTGCGTTGTATGTGTGTGTAATTCACCGGGGGCGATCAGGATCACTTGATGGTCGTTTGTGTGTGTGTGTGTGTGTGTCAGTCAGAGGTGCTACATAAACAATAACCTCAATGTAACCTGTACCAACGCTGTAATGCAATCCATGTAACTCCTAAGTATACAGAAAAAAAGAATGTATGTATCTTCCCATCCAATACATAATAAATACTCAACATGCTTTACCCGTGCAAAATAAAAGCAACAAAAAAAAAATCACTTAATTTCCCTCAGCCTTAATGATATTGTGATTTAAACTTAATATGCTACATAAAAGGTGATGTTTCGTATTAACCTTGTGAAATGAAGTGACGCGACCTTTTTACGCGAGGTACCTGTCAAGAGATTAACGTTTTCTTTTATACGTTTTCGTTGCTATTTCTTTGTCGTTTTTGTTTGGGTTGCATGGATGGTTATTTAAGTTCTCTCTCTCTCTCTCTCTCTCTCTCTCTCTCTCTCTCTCTCTCCAATTTCCACTTATTTATTTATTTATTTTTACTCTGCAGTGTTCCAGTTTTCTTCTTGTTAATTAATTTCTCCCCCTCTTCAATTTTTTTTTTCCCCTTCCCTTCCTTCCCCTCTCATATCTCATATTCTTGCCATTGCAGTTTTTCTTTCCTCTCTTTCCTTCCTTCCTTTTTTCATTCCTTAAATTACTCTCCCCTCCTCTTCCTTCTTACCTTTCCCTCTCTCTTCCTTTCTTCTGTTCTTTTCCTAAACATGTCCTTTCCTCATAGCCTTTCACTCTCCATCCTACCCCTCCTTTATAGAGTTCTTCCTTCATTTCCTCCTTTCCTTCCTCTCCTCCGTTCCTTTCTTCTCACTCTTCTCTCTGTCTCCATTTTTCCTTCTAATCTTGTCTTTCTTCCTTTCTTCGCTGCCTGCCATTTCCTTCCTTTCCTTCCTCTTTTTCTCCTGTTCTTACCTCCCATCCCTTCTCTCTTCATTCCTTCTGTATGTCTTTTCCTTCCTTTCCTGCTCTTCCTTCTCCCCTCACCTCCTCCCCACCAGTCTTTCATCTCTCCCTTCCATCCTTCCTTCTCCTCTCCCCTCCTCATCCATTCTTCCCTACTAGTCTTTCATCCTTCCCTTCCTTCCTTCCTTCCTTTTCCCCTCCCCTCTCCCCTCTTTTCTTCCCTTCCAGTCTTTCATCCCTCCCTCCCATGCCCCCTCCCTTCCTTCTTCCCTTCGACCCTCCCACTCTTCCCTCTCCCCTCCCTCTCCCCATCCCTCCTCTTGTGCCCTTTGACCCCTGACCTCACAAGTTCAAGGTGGCACAAGAAAACACATTCCCCTTAAATTACAACTTAAAAACAATTTCTTTTTTTCTCGTTTTCTCTGACAGGACGAAAACAAAATATATCGACCCGTTGAAGCAGCGAGGAAGACGATATTAATTCTTCTGAGACTATTGTAAGTATTATTTTTTTGCTTTATTTCTTCTAAGTATTTTTAATTTAACTCCTTCATGCCTGGGACGTCTTTACTTTATTTTTCGAACCTCTTTTACTATTTTATTTAACTTATTATTCTTTACTCAGCAATACTGTGGCCCTGCATTCTATCCACAGCACTTCCTCGTGACTAGCATCGTATTTTGGTTTTTATCTATTATTACAACTCAGAGTTCAAGATGGAGAGATGGCAGTTTTATGTTAAGTTAATGTGAAGAGAGTATAGTGAGTCTCAGCTACACTATGAAGGGACTATGTCCATATTGTATTTTTTTCATTGTTTTGTCTTGCATCTTTTATCTTGATGTCAATCATTTTGTTTTAGTTATTTTCATTCGGTTATACTATTCAGCAGAAGAGACACCTTCTGAAGTAGAGGAGTTCCATAATAACCCTCATTAACTCCTTGAAGAAGAGATGTCTTTCGATATTTGCATAAATCGTCAAAGTGTTTTAATAATTAACACAGCTTGCCATGGTACTGAAGAAGCTGAGTTAATGTCATCTCTGCCCACCACATGAATGACAGTCTCTTATTATTTCATTGCTGTGCCGTCATTAGTTGCTTTCATCTAAAATCCTTTCCTCTCCCCTCCTCACCATGCAATACAATCGGGAATTCGATTGATGAATGTTGTTATTGTTGTTGAGTCACCCCATCAACAGCGGACAAGCAGCCATCCGTGTAGGGCCGTCCCATGCAGTGAATTGATTTTCCCTTTCAGCAGATAGCGTCTCGCAACAGCGAAAAGTGTGGAGGTTTAGTTCTCGGATGGACGCTGCATTGGCGTCCCTCCACTCAGTTAACAGGGCACCGTAGTAGTCCCCACATCACCCCGTTATTTGGTTGTATGGTTACCACCTGTCGTTGTGAATGGTTTCCTGGGTTACAGGACACCATAGGCATATCACTCAATATAGAGCCACCTAAAGCGGAAAGATGGGCAATATAAAGTAGCAGGAAGAATGTGAGGAATAGAAAGAGAGGAGGGCAGACACAGGAAATGATTGATAAAACCAAAGGAAAAGTGGACAGCACCACATCAAGTGAGTGGATGATGGTCGCCACCACCACCATGTTGCATGGTGGTATAATAGGTGGGGCAAATCCAGAATCATTGACGCTCCAACCGAATGTGGTCCCTGAGGAAGGAGGCTACATTCGAACGGTGCTTAGGGTTTAGTGTCCACATACTGCCACCCAGGAATGAATAACAGGAAATTCTCGCCTTAAACATGTGGAGTACATAGCGTATCTTCAGGCCCCTACACTCCTGATGGGGCAGTAAAGGATAGGATGGCACAGTACGTAGATAGCTTTACCGTTTTGTATATCCACCAACACTGGGAACTTTGACACAGCATGGCCAAGAAGTGCAGTACATGGGGAAGGGGGAAGGAAAAAGAGAAAACACATCTGGGTTGCAAAATTTCTCCTACATCTTGCGTCTACGTTCATTTCCTCTCTCATTATACATCCATCCACTTCCTGTGCCTTTTCATTCTTCAGCATCACCATTCTTAAGCTTGAACAGGTTGATAGTCCAAATTTGCTATGTTACCCCTAAATGCTTGTCATTTTCTTCCAATACGAGTTTATAGAGAATAGAATTTTTAGGGATAACCTTAATATTTCTTTTAAAGTCGGGTCGGTGGCACATAATCACTTAATGATTGCCTGTTTTAGTCACATTCGCTGATTTTTGATGTACCTGTCTCGCCTTCCCTCTTTCCTTTCCGCTCTTTTCCTTCCCCTTTCTGTTTCCCTACATTTTTTCTTCCCTTCTCTCCTCCTTTCTTCCCCCTCACTCTCATTCACCCATCTTCCTTCCCTACCTCATACTTGTCCCATTTCTCATTCTCTCCCTCAGATCCTCACTTGACTGCCGGGCTGTAACAAGAAATCGTTTTTGTTATTGTGGAATCAGAGGCTGGGAACTTGGTGGACTGCAGACTGACACATCCTTTCTAATCTACTCATTTTGAAGGAGAGGGAGATGTTCATATAACCAGGCAGCTGTCCGTAAGGCTCTATTTGTTCCTCCACCTGAAGCCATCCCTCCCCAGTACCAGCAACAGATTAATACTAGGAAATACGCTAGTCACGAAGTAGTGCTGTGGAAAGGATGTAGACGCTCAATATTTCTCATTTCGGCCATTGAGTTGCAGGAAGTAATCCCTCCAAAACAAAAATATCGGCCAAGATTAGGATGAATTACAGGTTAACCAACTCGACTGCAAAGAAACGCTTCCAGGTCGTTTATTTAAGTATTCGTCCGTCGTATTATGAAGCTCTACCTCTCTACAAGTGTGGATGGTAGTAGTAGTAGCAGCAGCAGCAGTAGTAGTAGAAGTAGTAGGCAGTGGCGTGCAGGATTAAGCTCCTTTCTGCAGCCCACCATCCTGCTTTCGGGGGATAGTGAGGTAGTTTGAGGGACATCTGTATAGCCAGGCAGTTGATCCGGCAGTTGTACTGATGTCACAACGTGCAGGCATCCCTCTCGGTGCTGCAGTAACCCCAACCAATACCCATAACCGATAGTGGGCAATACTTTCATAGCTTTGCCAGTTCAGTACAAATGACCTCTCTCTCTCTCTCTCTCTCTCATTTATCGTCAATACGGACTGCATGAATAAGACAAGAGAGAGAGAGAGAGAGAGAGAATATTAATGGGTGCCTTGGAAAATAAATCGTTAAGAGGTGTTAGGGAGCCTCATTACCCGACGAAAATACGGGCCTTTGACTTACCCTGAACACCTTTATTGGAGTGACCTGAGAGAGAGAGAGAGAAGCCTGGGGTGGGGGGTTAGGGGCTGATGTTATGTATGTTGTGATTTAATAATGCACACTCGATCATACTTAGAAAAAAACAAAACAAAAATAAAAGGAATTAATAAAGAAACCATCACTGTACACTCCTCACGAAACATTCTGACACACGTATGTTGGTCACTGCAGAGTCGCGTCCATACAATCAGTGAGCAGGACAGCGTTCGATCACCTGACTCATCCACTTCGAAGCACCGTCAAGAAGCACGGTATAGAAGCTAGACTGAAGCAGGGATGGTGCTTCAGTTTATCACGACTTCATTTTCATTTTTTCCCAGGCTTTCATTTTCTTTTTTCCACTCACCCTCTGTAAAATTTCCACACGTCAATAGAAACAGGTGCAGAGAGAGAGAGAGAGAGAGAGAGAGAGAGAGAGAGAGAGACGCTACGTCACTGTTTCGAAGCATCCAACGAAACGCGCAATAAAACTGTGGATTCAAAGGAAGGTTGGTGTTTCAGTTCATCACTTCCACATGATTATATTTCACTCACTCTTCATTACCGAATTCTGATCATTTTCCGCCTCCATTACCACATTCCGACGTCACAGATACCAATTTGATCTTGTAAATGAGTCTTTAGATATCAAGAGTTGTGTTGATCGTTAAGGATGCCATTAGACCTTTCCAGTGCGATACTTTCTTGATCGTGTGTGACTGAGAGACGAGTAACACCTCTTTCTTAACGATTGATTTTGCTTATTGTATCTTAATATTCTTGTGCGTGTATTTTACGTCGTTTTAATATCGGCATAGTTTGTGTAATTGATATGCAATATATTAAGATCGATAGAATGAGAAAAACTGAAATAGTTAATGAATTAGGAGAAAAGTCGATTCCTTTGTATAGATAGATAGATAGATAGAGAGATGAAAAACTAACATTGGTAAGGTACTGCATAAAATGTTTATTTATTTCACTGAATCATTCCTATCTCTAAATAATTCAGTCATTTTTCATATATCAGCTGGAAACATCAGCAGTTCTAACTCGATCCCAGCCTACAAGTTGATTTGCTCCTCCCTGCTCTCCATATCCCTGTTCCCATCGCCGTTAACGTCAGATCGGCGTATGCAGGCGCCATAAAGTAACAAAGCAATAAAATCCATTAGTTCCTCCTCCAACTCGGGAATTGGCGTTCGTTTTCGTTGCAAGGACGTAGGCGAGGCTGTTGGTCCCGTCCCATCCCCCGGACATCGGGTAAATTTTCTGGTTTCAAGTTGTTTTGGTTATCATATTGTAGAAACATGAAATTTATTTAGAATAGTCCGAAATTTCATGTCAAGCTTATGAAGAAAGAAAAAATATATATAAATATAAACCTCCCAGATCGCCTATTTGTGCGTGTTCCCGTACGGAAGCAACTCACCGCGTCGGCGCGTCGCGGCGTCAGTGTTGCCCCAGCAGTGGTAGGAGAGGGTTGGTATGCACACCAGCATCTGATCTCTATAGGATCAGATCTATTACCAGCATCCTAGCAATTGTCTGACTTGTTATCCGTTTTGTTCCCACTCTGGAGGTAAGAAGAAACTTATATCAGCATTGGGTACCAAAGTAAATCACCCTAATTTCGATCCAAGTTGTTTTTGACTACCATGTTGCAGCGTGGGTAGTTTGTGTTTACCATTACCCATGTGGCCCATTTAAATGCGTCTTATTTTAGGTGTCATTTAACTCCTGAACCCTGATGCTTGTTTCTCAATATGTGTATGTATGTATATATGAAGTCTGTATATATGTGCATGAATGTATGTATGTAGCCAATGTATGTATCTGGACAAGTATGTATAGGCGCGTTTTTGTGAGGCTTTAGGCTCAAGCCTGGCTTCGCTCTTTGGCTTAAGCCAAAGTGGCCCCGCAAAAACAGTACTCGAGCCGTACTGACGAATGTAAAAAAACACCCCGGTCAGCTGATGACGCAAAGCAGCATGGCAGATATTGGAGAATCATATATTTTCGATCTAAGCAGTAGTTCTTCCCTCCAGATGGGAACTTTTCCGTTGTTTGCAGAGACACAAGAGTCTGCGACTGTTGTGTCCACTCTTGTAGAGGAATACATTAGCCAGGTCACTGTGTCGTCTTTAATGGCAACAGGCACTAGGTACGGTCAATCATAAAAGAAACGATCCCCCCGGCCAAGACATCTTTCAAACAATATGATATTGGTCCTGGTAACACTGTATATGACGTCAGGTGTGGGGGTGTGAAGCTGTGTTTGGGGGAAGTTCATTCTAAGTGTGTCGAGCCCATTCATTTAACCCTTGAGGCCGGGGGTTTCATTTGCATCATGTGCGTCATTAATGCATAAATGATTCGGGTATGGGATTGTGTTATCACCTGAAAGATCTTTGATCTTGTAGCATAAAGTTAATTTTGTATGAAGGACAACATAACAAGTCAGATATAATGTATGTTTGACTCGAAATGTGGATCGAAGCAGTGTTTCGTGCAGATTAACTCCTCCCTCCTCTCAAACACCCCTCCTCATCCCCCCATATGGCTGACGTCAAATACACTGTTACCAACACTGAATACCCCGAGTTATATTGCCTTTAACGCATGGGGGTCTTTTCTTTTATGAGTGACTGTACGTAAAGCAGCTGTGTTAACCACTGGAAAGATGAAGGGCATTATATAAGGAAAGCTTTTATTTTACAAACTTAGAGTGCTTGTTGAGAACCCTAGGAACAAGGTACTCTGTGACAGTGTGTGGGAAAGTAGACAGAACTCTTATTGATATTATGGTGTAGTGGTAGCAAGCTTAATAATAATGCTGGAGACAACACATTTGTGACCATCATGTTTGTAATGTGGTCAAAAAGTTATGTTGTTGATGGTAGGAAACAACTGGAATCATGGACTGTGAGCATTGCACCTTGTGAGTAAATGTAGAAAAGAGAAAAGTGATGGTTATTGAGAGAGAAGGTTACTCCCAGTGCTATGTTGCAGTGAATCGAGAGAGACTGGAATTGGTGAAAGTTCAGTTACTTGGGTACAGTGATAGAAAAGAGAGGAAAATATGCAAAAGAAGTTGAAAGTAGAGTGACAAGGAAAAGTAGCTGGTGCAATGAAGGCCTTGATAAAAAAAAACATAGGATTGAGAGTTGCAGCTGCATGAGGCTTACATGAAGGAGTGTTAGTGCCAACTTTAACATGAGACTGCAATGTGGCATGAAAATCAAAAGTCAAGAGTGAGAGCAACTAAGATGAGACTGCTAAGAAATGTATGTGGAGCACCGAAGGTGGATAGATACGAAATAATGTGATTCGTGGAAGATGTGGAGTGAGGAAGTCGGTGGACACCAGAATCGAAGAGAGTGTACTGAGTGGAGAGAATGGATAACAATAGAGTGGTGAAAAAGGTATAGCTGAGTGAATTTGAAGGAGGGAGGAGGTGAGGTAGGCCAAGGAGAAGGTGGAGAGAGATGGTGGATGAGTGTGAGGAAGAGAGGTTTGGAAGTCTGTGAGGCTAGGGAACTGACAAGAGATCGGGCTGGCTGGATGGATGTTGTGAGGAGAAGTGCATGATCAGGGATTTGGCACCCCATTTTAGCGTGGTATCGTCTGGATTGACTCTATTGGATACGTTTGTGTGAAGCTACAGAACATGGTGAATGTTTTTAGCGTATCCAATAGAGCCAGGATTCTGGGGGCTTGAATGATGAACGTATGGAAGTATAACCCATTGGATTGGGCAAATTTGGGCTGTCTGGACGTTGCCACTCCTCACTCTGCCCTAGGGTGGGAAAGGAGGTCCTATTTCTTGATATTTCCCAAGTTGACCTGTCAATGAAGTTTCAATATATAACACTGAAAATGCTTGGAAACTGGAAATAAGCACAAAATTTAATATTTCATACTGAAAGTATTATTGTGATTATTATTATTTTTGTATTTTATTATTATTATTATTTTTTTTTTTTGACAGACAGGAGTTTAAATGATATTCAGAGTTTGCCAGAAGTGCAGATGTTATTATAAAGTTCCATAAAATCATAACAATTATTGTGTTTTTGACACCTGGAAACGTAATAAAAACATCGTTGAAAATACAGAATTCAAATATAATAGTGACAAATACAATAGTGACAGGAAATGTGTTGCAAATCCTGGTTAAGGAAATGTGTTGCAAATCCTGGTTACAGAATGCATATAATAATTGCATTAACTATCAGACAGTAATGAAGAACACAGTATTTGTATGATATCATATAAACTCCAAAGATGCATGAATGTGAGAATATGTACTATAATAAAGGATTGTAAAACTGAAAAAAATAATTTACCAACTACTGCTGCTCTGTCTATCTATCTATTGCCAGACACCTTAATCCCATAAGGGATGGCCACAAACAAATTGCCTCTATGTTGCCCTGTCCAACGCCATGCTCCCAGCTTACACACCCCATTCTCATGTACCTCTCCACTCCTTCCCACCATCTCATCCTTGGCCTTGCCCTCCCTCCACCTCACTCACACACACACTCCTCGTCAGTGTCACTCTCCATCTTCTCCACATGACCAAACCACCTCAGATTGCTTCTCGTAACGCATCCTATCCCATCTACACCACAACTCTCCTTCACATCCTCATTTGTCAGTCTGTCTCTCCATGTGACTCCACATGCTCCTCTCAAATAACTCATTTCCATTGCCCTCTCTCTTGACTTGTGTCCTTCCAACAAGGTCCAAGCTTCACTTCCATATGTTAGTTGTTATCACAGTACTGTCATGCAGTAACTTTTTCACCTCCATGCTCACTTCCCTGTTTTTTATCACTACCCTCAAAGAACCTGCAACCTTTCTTCCTTGTTGTACCCTTTCAAGCACTTCATCCTCCAAACTTCCATCTTTACTCATCACACTACCCAGGTATTTAAATGCACGCACATTTTCCATTTCCTTCTCATCCAATCTCACTCTGCATTCACTGACTTCACTTCTCTCAAAGACCATAACTTTACTCTTCCCTACATTCACTTTTAGATTCTGTTTCTTACACACTCCCCCAAACTCATCCAACAAGCCTAGCAGCTCCCCTTCATCTTCACTTAACAACACAATATCATCTGCAAACAACAGTACAGGGAGTTTCCACACACTGCCCTCTGTCATTAGGGCTGCTCCAACATCTGCAGTCCTACCTTGTATCTCTTTTATAACCCCATCCATATACAGATTGAACAACCGTGGAGACATGACATGTCCCTGTTTCAATCCAACCTTCAAAGAGAACAATTCACTCAGCTCCCTTTACACATACACTGCAGCCTTAGCACCCTTATACATACTCTTCATGGCTTTAAACAACTTCCCATTTATTCCATGTATTCCTAAGACTTTCCACATTCCTTGTCTATCCACCCTGTCACATGCTTTCTCCAAATCCGTGAAGCCACATACAACTGTCTGTTCTCTAGAAACTTCTTCACTAAAGACCAAAGAATGAATATCTGATCTGCACAACCTCATCCCTTCCTAAAACCTCCCTGTTCTTCAACTAATTCCTCTGTTATTTCCCTGTCAGTAGGTCTCCTACCATACACTTTTTCCCCTTTTCCTTTGTACAGGGGAATGATTATACCTGACTTCCAATCCTCCGGGACTCTGCCTTCCTCCCAGGCTAGTCTTCACATCTTCCAAATCCATTCTACTGCCAGTAATGAATCTTCTCCACCCCTTAATATGAGAACCTCTTATCTCAAGCCCATCTCAGGTCTTTCTATGGTGTGTGTTCCTTATTGTGTCTTCACTTTCTATTAATCTAACCGTGCCTGTGTGTGTTTCTGATACACAGCATATCATAATGTATGTATTTAGTTGGTCTGTGTTATTGTCAAAGGGAAAATTTGGGATTGCACTTGGGATGCCCAGTACTATAGGGTAAATCCCATAGGTAGTGTGCTTTTGTTATTGTGCAAGTTCTTTATCACACACCAGGCCTTGTACCAGTTATGCATGATAACTAAGGGATCACAGTACCGTATATAAACGTGTGTTGCCAGGTGAGCTTGACTGCGACATTTTCTCTCATTTTTCTGTGTCTGTCCTCATCTCTTCCTATTTCTGCCATCTTTTCTGTCACTTTTTGTTAATCTTGTTTTCTTTTTCAGGTGGCTTTACATTGATTGACAAGCCAAAAAGTTTCCTAGATGCCAGGAAACCATTTACAACATTGGGTGGTAACTATATAACCAACCCATACATGTTCCCTATGTGTCAGCAAGTGGGTTGGTGGTGGGTTAGTTTCCCTCCATATAAAATAACTAACTTGCAGCCAAACGACCTCCTGTTACGGGATTATGGTGTCTGGCAATAGATATATAGATAGATAGACAAGTACAGTATCCTTGAGTTAGTGAGTAATGTGGTGTGGATGGTTTTCAGGAGTAGAAGGATTGCCATTGCTGGTGACTCAACTCTGGCCATTTCTACCTCTTCACCAAGTTAGCCGCCATCCATGACTGGACTAAACCACATATCTGCAGTTGGTACTACACATCAAGTTAAGCCATAGTGGAACGAAGGTTAGTATTGCTTTGCAGTTCTGTAGCAATTATCAGTCATTGGTATCATTATCCATGTGTAGTTTTCTTTGGGGCAGAGGGCAGTGAAATGGCAGGGACAGGGCGACATGTAGGTGATTTGTCAGTGCCCACCCCTTACAGGATTAAGGCGTCTGCTTAGATAAATATAGTTTTCTTTGGCACAGGATGTAAAATATCCAGAACTATAAAAGGAGGCAGGTAAATGGGAAGGTTTAACAGAAAAGTAACGAGTAAAATGGGCTTTACATCCATTTATTTTACTGTCAATCTTTTAAAAATTCTCAGCTCTATTTAGAAGGCATTACTATCTATCTATCTATTGCCAGACGCCTCAATCCCGTTTGGGGTGGCCACAAACAAATCGCCTCCAAGTCGCCCTGTCCCCTGCCATTTCACTGCCCGGCTCCCAACTCACACACCCCTCTCTCATATACCTCTCCACTCCATCCCACCTCTTTGGTCTCCCTCTCCCTCTTCCTTCCCTCCACCTCACTCGCATACACTCTCCTCATCAGTCTCTCATTCTGGTGAGAAAAAAAAGAGTAGATGTGAGGCTACAAACATTTAACAAACATGTGAGAAAAGAATAGACAGGATTATTTCCCACCCTCCACACCATCCAGGAAGGGAAGGAGTCAGGAAGAAAGGTAGGGAAGTGTTTTTAAAATGATCAAGCATTAGAATTTTTATAGGAAAGGGAGAAGCTGTGCATTAAATAATCACTAATGTACACTTATAAATAAATAAATAAAGTTTCAATATGTAAGTGTCTGACCCATAGGGCATGATTTATTTATTTATTTATTTTTTTATAGCCAAGATTGAGGTCATAGTAACAGACATTTACAGGAAGTCATGCATTACCAGCAGATTCCCTTTGACCTTGTCTGTTTATCAACCTGTATCTATCTGTATAACTTACCAGACACGTTCATCCTTTAAGGGGTGGCCACAGACAAATCGCCTCCATGTCACTCTGTTTTCTGCCATTCACAAATCCTCTGATATCTCTCACCACTCCATCCCACCATCTTAGCCTTAGTTTCCCCTAATAGCTCACTCATACAGTCTCCTGGTCAGTGTCATTCTCTGTTCTCCACATGACTGAACCATCACAGAGCATTTCTCGACATTTTCAGTCACATCCACATCACAGTGCTTGTTACCTTCATCATTTGTCGTTGTTTTTCCATATAATTCCACATGCACCTCTCATATACCTCTTTTTCACTCCACATGCTCCTCTCAGATAACATTTTTTCACTCTTTGCCACTCTTCCACTGCTCTCACCCTTGACCTGTGTCCTTTCACCAGGGATGAGACCAGCATGTTAACCCTGTGAAGGAGTCTGGTACTACCCAAGCTTGAATAAAAGTTCCATAGCAAGAGGGGAAGATCCTGCCACGTCAAAGGATATTTCACAAACGTGTTAACCTGCACCGTAGAAGCCTTCAAGCCGAAATCAGACGCCTTCCTGCGAAAAATGGGAGACACACCACCTCTTGCCACATACTGCGACAGGCTAGGGTATTTGCAAGAATATATTGATGCCACGGCACTGCGTAACTAAGGCTTAGTGGCTGAGATCTCCATAGGGTGTCATAAGGTAAGGCTAAGCTTCACTTCCATATGATAGAGTAGGGATCATTGTACTGTAATAAAGTTTCTCCCTCTTTCTCTCTATCTCTATCTGTTTATTTATCTACTTGTCATTTTCTCTCTCTTTGTCTTCTAAGCTCACTTCCCTATTCCTTTTGACCTTCTACTATCTCATATTCTCCATCAGCTCTGCCTACACAGTGTCAGTCTTCAGTAAACTCCATGTAGGGTTATTGCCTTGAGTGTGCTGTGTGGCAGATCATCTGTGCTGCACCATCTGTCTATCTATAGCCCGACGCCCTAATCCCGCAAAGGGTGGCCACAGACAAAACGCCTCCAAATTGCTCTGTCACCCACCATTTTACTGCCCTCCCCTCAACTCACTCCCCCCTCCCTCATATATCACTCAACTCCATCCCTCCACCTCATCCTTGGTCTCTGCACCATACTGTCCCATATAAACAGACTGTCAGGATTATAAAACGAAAGCAAAAAAACTTATATTAATGGAGGGGTAAACAGCACCCTTAGAAACCAAACTGTTTGTGCAGGTACTTGGCCGAAAATTCTGGTCAGTACCTGGTGTGACTAGTTTCGTTTTTGAAGGCTCAAACGTGCATGTGTCAGCCTTGGTCACCTAATGGTGGCTCTCTATGCTGCTCAATCTCTGGCAGCCTCCCTGTTCAGTCCCTTAACCCTGAGGTCACACTTAATGACCTTGTCCCAGGTCCTTTTTGCTGTACCCCTTGCAACCCCACCCCTAAAATTAACTCTTCTCACTTTCTGCACCCAGTTATCATCCCCCATCCTCTTCACATGCCCAAACCACCTCAGTCTACCTCTCCTCATCACAACACCAATATACTCCAGTCGCACCCCACCTCAACTCTTCTGTCTCAAACCTAGCAACCCCAGGCCTTGCACTCAGGGATGCACTGCGCATCCACCTAATCATTGCCATTTCTGTACATTTAAGCCTGTGAATATCCTCTTCCTTTGCTGCACAGGTCTCACTACCATACAGCATTACACTCTTAGCACATGTTGCATACAAAGGCCCCTTAGCTCATGTGAAATCTTTTGTGATTGAAAGTGTTTAGAGAAGTACTTTGATGTGGTTTGGCCAAGTGGAAAGGATGGAGAATGAGAGACTGGCTAGTAGAGTGTATGAAAGTTAGACTGGCTGAAAGAGTGTGTAAGAGTCTGAATAGCTGGATTTTTTTTTTTTTTTTTTTTTTTTTTTTTTTTTTTTAATGCGAGGAAGAAGGAACCACAGTCTGAGCCCACATTAATGTTCCTTCCAAGAAAGAAACAAAAACAATACACTGTGGTAAATGTGAGTGTGGTGTGGTGTGGCAGGAAGCATTACACTGTGGGCATAGTGCATTGTGTGTGAGTTGTGTATTGTGTTGGCATTGAAGTAGAGAAAGATGATGATTGTGTTGAAGTCTGGGTATACTCATTTCACTCTAACTTGGCACAAATTTTCATGTTTTGGTAGTTTTTTTTTTAACGTGTCCCACTGGCAGAAACAAAACATTAGACCTGCATTCACTCCATAGCTTTTCATTGTGACAGGCATCATATTTTAATGCCTGTTTACTGTATTCTTACAACTCAGCATTCATGAGAGAGCATAAGCCATTTTTAGACCAAGTTAGAGTTGTGTTTCTCTGGGTATGGTTGAGTCTGAAGGGTGGGTGTCTGGTGATGGTTTTTGAAGGTTTCTGTTGTATACCTAGGTAGTAGCTATGTACCGTCTGAAATAGTAGAAATAAAGTTTAAAAAGAAAGAAAAAAAAAAGTGGATGACGGCCACAGCCACTTGGCGGTCTGCACTTAGGCTACTGGACTGCACTTAGGCCACCGGTATTGCAGATGGTTGGAGCCAGTGACCTGTACTGTGAAATTCCATATGCTTTTCACAGCACAGTTCCTTTGGACTGGGGGCCGTTTTAAGGGGGTAGGAAAAAATATGTATCCTTCTGAAAAATAGTGTTGGATATAGGATGAGAATAGGTGGTAAGTACTCTTTGTAATGTAAGTTCTTATTACATGCTTTCCATAGCTGTTCTTCAAAACCAGCATCATATTTTAGTGCTTATATACTGTATTCTTACAATACAGCATCCATGAGAGAGAGCATAGGGCATTTTTAGATAAAGTTAGAGTAAAAAGAGAGAGAGAGTATAGGTTGTGTTTTTCTGGATGTGGTTGTGTCTGAAGGGTGGGTGTCTCATGATGGTTTTTGAAGGCTTCTGTTTGGCTGTAGTGGCCATGTATATCTAGGTAGTTGCTATATACCGTCTGAAATAGTAGAAATAAAGTTAGAAAAGAAAAAAAAAAAGTGGATGACGGCCACAGCCACTGGCGGATCTGCACTTCGGCTACAGGTATTGCAGGTGGACAGAGCCGGTGACCTGTACTGTGAAATTCCATATGTTTTTCACAGTATGGTTCTGTTGGAATGGGGGCCGTTTTAAGGGGGTAGGAAAGAAAATATGTATCCTTGTGAATTGTAGTGTTGGGTATAGGATGAGAATGTCTATCTATCTGTCTGCCTACTGCCAGCTGCCATAATCCCGTAAGGGGGGGCTATTTGACTTTTATTTATGGGGAGGGGCACTAACCCTTCACCAACCCACTTGTTGACACATAGGGAGCACATATGGTTTGATTATATGGTTACCACCCAGCATTGTAAACAGTTTCTTGGCCTATAGATTTTTTTAAAGTACTTTTTGTAATGCAAGTTTTTATTACATGCCTTCCATAGCTCTTCTTCATAACCAGCATCGTATTTTAGTGTTTATATACTATGCTTACAACTCAGCATTATGAGAGAGGCGATACGTTTGTGGCCATCCCGTACGGGATTAAGGCGTCTGGCAATAGATACATAGATAGATCCATGAGAGAGAGCACAAGGGCATTTTTAGACACAGAGTAAAGAATGGGTGAGTGAGAGTAGGTGTATTCTTGTTTCTCTGGGTAGGGTTGTTTGTGAAGGGTGGGTGTCTGGTGATGGTTTTTGAAGGGTCCTGTTTGGCTTTAGATTTGTGGATGTCTGTAATGGCCTTGTGTGTATAGGTAGCTAGGTACAGTGTAAAATAATAAAAATAAAGTACTGTATGTATATATATATATATATATATATATATATATATATACTGTATATATATATATATATATATATATATATATATATATATATACTGTATATATATATATATATATATATATATATATATATATATATATACTGTATATATATATAAATATATATATATATATATATTTATTTATTTATTTATAAAAAAAAAAAAAGCTGTGTACACTCAGAAATAATAAAGTATTAAAAAAAAAAAAAAAAAAAAAAAAAGTTGACGGCCACAGCCATCGGGGGACTGCGACAAGTGCAGGTGGTCGGAGCCGATGACCTGTACTGTGAAATTCCATGTATTTTCACAGCACAGTTCCTTCTGAATGGGGGCCGTTTTAGGGGCGAGAAAAAAAATATTGACTATATCTTGTTGATTTAGTGCTGGCGTGCAGTGTTATAGGCTTTGAATGGCTGTAGTGGCTAGGTAGGCAGTATGTACAGGATAAATTATTAACAGAAAAAAAAGGAAATAAGAAAAAAAGGAGGAAAAATAAAAATGGTTGCACATTTTATTTGGATTTAGGTAACTTTCTAATTTGGAGCAGTGGTCTAGTAATAGGTCTAGTACAACTTCCTTGGTGGTTTGAATGGCCGTAATGCTTTTATGTTCCTCTGACAAAGTGGGGTCAGACTGGAGGGTCAGTTGAACTAGTAATCAAGGAGACTCATTCCTGTCTCAGTACAAAAAATTTCACTGTTTCATGGGATTAGTTATTATGAAGAGGTACATAGTGAGGCTGGGGGGAGGAGGCAGCCTTATAACTTTGTGTGGAGGTCTTGTTGGATTGTGGTGGTGGTTTATGTGTTTGTGTTTTTCTGCATTGAGAGTCCCCTTGTTGTCCTGTGTCTGTGTGTTTAGCCACGAGGGATTTTTGGCACTGAGAACACCAGCTGGTATTGTAATGGTGTTGGTCTGGAATAGGAAAGTCCTGGAGTTGATAATTTTGAAGCACTTATGTAGGGAGAAATATGTGAGGTAGTCAGGATTCCAGGGGCTTAAATGGTCATTGAGTGAGCATCTGGCCCTTTTCATTGGACATGGCCTGGTTATATCAGTGCCACCACCTGAAAGTGTCTGCCCTGCACTGCAGTTTTATAAAAATTGGGTGCGTAAGTTGAGAAGTGTGAATTTCGGGGGTAGGATTGTGAGCCAGACTGGAAAAAAAATACGAGACAAGGTCATAGGGTGGCTGCCAGAAATTGAGCAGCATAGACAGCCACCATTAGGTGACTATGACCAATGAATGCATGTTGGAGCCTTCATGAATGGTACGATACAAATGATATAAAAATACTGAACTGTTTCTACAGGCCCATCATGTACACCTCAGTATATATATGCATAGCTTTGAAATACTGTATATATAAACACATCATCTGAGATCTAGTGGCACATTTTCCACACAGTTAAAAACAGAATATGTGTAAATTGTGAGTTTTGTTTGTGTATAATGCCAGCAGTAAGTAATTCCTCATTTAATAATTGATATATATTCCCGTAAATTGCTGATTGCTGAAGTTAGGGTCGGGTCCCAGCAAGAGGGACTTTTTCTCCAGCATTTAAGGATCATATGCAAGACAGAACTAACTAGCAAGATTTATTTGTGTTAAATTTTAAAAAATAATATTTTTAGATGAATTAACATTGATCTTTCACAGCACACCTTTGAGATTAATTAAGAAGTTTGTGAAAAGTGTAGTTTTGAGTGACATTAAGAGAGAGACTGTGCTTAGTGAAAGTATGTTAAATGAGGAATTACTGATAGGGGTTTGCCAGTAAATTATTATTATTATTATTATTATTATTATTTGACCCACAAGCAGTTTTTGAAGCATAAACTAATGATACCCCTTGCTGGTATTAATATTACAAAGGAAAACAAAGTTGAGTGTTTATTCTCTGTGTGTTTTAGTACTTCATATAGTTAAGTATTGTATTAGGCTTCCTCCTCTCCTCCTCGTTGTTCTTCTCTTCCTTCCTCTTCCTCCTCGTATTGTATTAGGCTTCCTCTTCTCCTCCTCCTTGTTCTTTTCCTCTTCTTCCTTCCTCTTCCCCTCCTCATTCTTCTCCTTCCTCTTCTTCCTTCCTTCCTCCTCCTCCTGATTCTTTTCTTCCTTCCTCCTCCTCCTCCTCCTTATTCTTTTCTTCCTTCCTCCTCCTCCTCCTCATTCTTTTCTTCCTTCCTCCTCCTCCTCCTCCTTATTCTTTTCTTCCTTCCTCCTCCTCCTCCTCCTTATTCTTTTCTTCCTTCCTCCTCCTCCTCCTCCTTATTCTTTTCTTCCTTCCTCCTCCTCCTCCTCCTTATTCTTTTCTTCCTTCCTCCTCCTCCTCCTCATTCTTTTCTTCCTTCCTCCTCATTCTTTTCTTCCTTCCTCCTCATTCTTTTCTTCCTTCCTCCTCATTCTTTTCTTCCTTCCTCCTCCTCCTCCTCATTCTTTTCTTCCTTCCTCCTCCTCCTCCTCTTTTTGTATTAGGCTTCCTCTCCTCCTCTTCCCCCTCTTATTGTATTAGGCCTCCTCTTCTCCTCGTTCTTCTCTCCCTTTTCTTTCCTCTTGCTCCCCTCTTTCTTCCTCTTCCTAACCTTACCACCCTGCAACCCTCCCTACCACCCCCACCCTTGCTATGCCCTACCAGGTTTCCCTTGCTATTCCTGTCATCCTTGTTCTGTCAACCATGTCCTGTCCTTCCACCCCTGTCCTGCCATGACTTACCTGCCCTGCACCCTTGCACTTTCCTTCCCTCCCCTACACCCTTGCAATATGCAGCCATGCCCTTTTCCCTACACCCTTGCAATATGTAGCCCTGCCCTGCCCTGCCCTGCCTTGCCACCCCTGTCCTGCCCTGCCCTGCCTTGCCACCCCTGTCCTGCCCTGCCCTGCCTTGCCACCCCTGTCCTGCCCTGCCCTGCCTTGCCACCCCTGTCCTGCCCTGCCCTGCCTTGCCACCCCTGTCCTGCCCTGCCCTGCCTTGCCACCCCTGTCCTGCCCTGCCCTGCCTTGCCACCCCTGTCCTGCCCTGCCCTGCCTTGCCACCCCTGTCCTGCCCTGCCCTGCCTTGCCACCCCTGTCCTGCCCTGCCCTGCCTTGCCACCCCTGTCCTGCCCTGCCCTGCCTTGCCACCCCTGTCCTGCCCTGCCTTGCCACCCCTGTCCTGCCCTGCCTTGCCACCCCTGTCTTGCCCTACACCCATGCACTGTCATCTGCACCCTTGCTGTACCCTGCCATCCTTGGCCTGTCCTCCCCTCCTTGCTATTCTTACCCTGTGTCCTGCTGTTCTTGCCTAGGGTGTCCTGCCCTTCCATCTCTTGCTGTATCCTGTTGTCTTGCCCTGCTATGACCTGTCCTGTTGTCTTGCCCTGCTATGACCTGTCCTGTTGTGCCCTTCCATCATCTGTGCTATGTCCTGCTTTGTGGCCTGCCACCCCTGTCCTGCCCTACACCCATGCACTGTCATCTGCACTCTTGCTGTGCCCTGCCATCCTTGGCCTGTCCTCCCCTCCTTGCTATTCTTACCCTGTGTCCTGCCTTTCCATATCTGCTATTTTTTCCTTTGTGTGTCCTGCCCTTCCATCTCTTGCTGTATCCTGCTTGTCTTGCCTTGCTATGACCTGCCTTGTCATTTGTGCTATGTCCTGCCCTGTTGTGTCCTTCCATCATCTATGCTCTGTCCTGCTTTGCCCTGCCCAGTCATCTGTGCTATGTCCTTCCATCATCCGTGTCATGTCCTGCTGTTCTTGCCCTGTCATCTGTGCTGTGTCCTTGCCTGTCTTCTGTGCTATGTCCTGCTGTCCTTCCTCTGTCCTGCTCCATGTGTCTTGTTTTGTTTGTTTTTAATGTTTCTTTTATACTTTAATGTCTTTGTATATTGTCCTTTTAAGTTCATAATTTTTTTTAAGTGCTATTATGTTATAAGTTACTTATATATGTATAGTACTTTGAAAAATATCAGAAAAAGAATACCAATAGACATGAATAGTACAAAGTGATGTCTCCTTCGTACTATTCATGTCTATTGGTATTCTCTTTCTGATATTTTTCAAAGTACTATACATATGTAAGTACTATTACATATATAAGTAATATACAAAAAAAGGTATATGTATATAATAAAGACATGGTAATAATACATTGGTTTTATTTCCATTAAGATACATTTAAGTGAAGAATGTGAAGGTGAAAAAAGAAAAAACTATCTCGATAAATCGGCCAGAGAAATAAGGACTGGCAACCCCAAGGGAGGGTTGCTAGTCCGTATTTTCGTGGCCGATTTATCGAGATAGGTTCTGCGCCCTACCCCAAGATGCTTCCAAGAGTATGCCCTTCAAATCACTGTGTAGCTGCCATATCTTGTATTGCTCTGCCCAGCTAATGCCAGGCAGAGCTATACAAGAACACATGGCATACAACAGTGATCAAAAGGGCTACTTAACATGCATTGCTAAACACTGTGTGCACCACGCAACGTGTGTTTGCTAAGGCATGTTAAACAGGAAGCAATGCACCATTAGTCAACATGGCATACAGTATACCAAAGACATGAGCCAATTAACCCCTTCAGTATGAGGACATTTTATTCCTGCTGATGCCACACGATTTTATTCAGCTTGGAGTGCGATCTCATACTGGAGGGGACATAACCTCCCTTCAGTATGAGACCCCCTTCCTAAGCTGAGTAAAATCGTCTGGCAGCAGCAAGAATAAAATCATCCGTGACACTGCAACAATACACTGAGAAAAGATGTAACAGTACTGAAGAGGTTCAAAAATACCAACATGGACTGGTTGTGATGCATGTTAAATATCAACAAAATCACATTCCACTGAACAATATTTACTCTTCACTAACTTGGCCCAATTTTTCAGTCTTTTCCAGCTGTGTCACATAAGAGTAACTCGAGGCACAGAAAGGCAATGCTATTACTCATAATCCTTTTCACACTGTGCATACTGTCCTGTTTTAAGAAAGTTACAACTCATAATTCAGGCTGGAAAGATTTAAAATTGTAGGCCAAGCTAAAGTTCAGAGTATAATCTCAAAGAAACAAATAAAACTAAAAATATATAATGGCCATATTACTATAACAATGTGAAAGTGTGGACATGCTACATCTACCTATAGCCAGACACCTTGATCCTGAGAGGGTACATATCTCCTCCCTGTCCACTGCCATCTACCTGCCCTCCCCCCAGATTACACCCCACCCCCCCTTATCATATACCTCTCCAAATCTATCTCATCCTCAGACCACCCACCCCCCCTGCCTCTCCCCCCACCTCACTCACATACACCCTCCTGTTGAAGTTTCCTACTCTCCATTTCACCAACTTACATCCCCTTCCCTATCCCTCCATTTTCCTCACATACACTCACCTAGTTAGTCTTTCACACATCCCAACTTACACCCTCCTCTCCTCTCCATCTCTATCTCATCCTCAGCTCCCCCCCCCCCCACCTCACGCACATACACTCTCCTGATTGTTTCCTACTCTCTATTCCCCCAACTTACACCCCCCTCTCATATATCTCTCCACTCCATCCCTCTATCTCATCCTCAGTCTCCACCTCACTCACATACACTCTCAATTAATCTTCCTACACCCCCTAACTTACACCCTCCTCTCTCATGCACCTCTCCACTCCATCCTTCCACCTCACTCACATACACTCTAGTCTCCTACTCCACTCCTCCCCCTCCAACTTACACCCCCTCTCTCATATACTGTACCTCTCCACTCCATCCCTCCATCTCATCCTCAGTCTCCCCCTGCCACTTTCCCCACCTCCACCTCACTCACACAAACCCCTACTTAGTCTCACTCTCCATCCCCCCCACTTACACCTCCCTCTCATACCTCTATTCCATCCCTCCACCTCACTTTCATACTCCACCCCCAACTTACACCCTCCTCTCCTATATACCTCCACTCATCCCTCCATCTCATCCTCAGTCTCCCCCTCCCTCTTACCCCACATCCACCTTACATACACTCCTAGTTAGTTTCTCCATCCCATTTCAATTTACAACATCCTCTACTCAATCCCTCAGTTTCCCTCCCCCCCCCTTCCACCTCACACACATTAGGGCCGATTCACACCACACGGTTAGTCTCTGTACGGCTTTCATACGTTAATTTTTTTTAAATCAATGGGGCTGTTCACACTATATTTTCCGTTTACTGTTCATCTTTCGTGTGCCTTTCACTCGTACGGATCTGCTACTTTTGGAAGAAATCTCTAACGAACGAAACGTATACGTATGGAAACGCTCCGTACCTCCACCGATCAGTGTGATCATCAATACGTATCAGTCACGGTGTGTTTACAGACAACTTCAGCCTGTCACTGCTTTTGGCCGTGAACAGTACTATAAGCAGTCATGAGTGACGAGAAGTTATTATAACTGGTCAGAGGCTACGAGGAACTATAAGACATGGGCAACAGAAAATACAACGATAACCATGTGAAAGAAAAAATATGGAAATTAATAGGAGAGGGATTGGAAAAATTGGATAAGATATTTAAATATTTCACTATTTTATTATAACAGTGTGACAAATAGCATTTTATCCTTCATCCTATTCATTACCATTCATAGGGTATCTCTTAACACCCTATCCATTACCACTCACTGCCTCTCTCTCAAGTAGCCTATTAATTACCATTCACAGGTTCTCCCAACATCCTGTTCATAACCATTGGTGGGTTCTCTCTCAACCCTCTTTATGCCCATGGAAGAGAACCAGTGGGATTTCAAGAATCTTTTAAATTTCTTTTACAACGAATGCACCTTGTGGAGCATTTCCTCCCTGTCTAGTTATGTCTACTAAAGAGCTTGCATTGTTCGTGACATTCATGGTTGTAACATCAGTGGCATTGTCACCTAAGTAGCTGTGCAAAAATGAAAGTTGCAGCAAGCTGCTTTACACTAATTTCTGAGGCTTCTTGTCGGAGCCACAGCTGCACGCAGACTGACGAGATCATGGACGTATAGTGTGAACAGTGACATAGCAAATGAACCGTAACCCTACGAAGACGAACCGTATAGTGTGAATTGGCCCTTAGTCTCTCACTCCAGCCCTCCATCTCATCCTTGGTCTCCCCTCCTACCTCACTCACATACACTCCTACTTAATTCTCTCCCTCTCCACTCCATCCCTCAGTCTCCCAGTTCTAATTTATGAAGCATAGACAACCAAATGACATATGATTTCTTACTAAACTCGTGGAATGTTGCCATAACCTACCTACCAATAACAGATCTTTGTATTATTAAAAAAAAAAAAAAAAAAATGATATGGCCACGTTATATTTTTTCAAGTAATGAAGTAATGTTTCTCGCCTTTTAAGACTTCGTTCCCTTAAAAAACCTTGGAATAGCACTTCTAAAAAATTACAAGGTTACTTATGAACTGGCTGCTACAGTTTATATAACCCTTGTTAATTTCTTGGTCATAAACACACACACATCTTAACCAAGACTGGCTGAAGTTTAAATCTATTGCTCATGGTCTGGTGCAAGTAGGCAACTAATAAAGTACTGTATGTATAAAATCAGTAATGCTGTTCCTGGCCTACCAAGCCATTCATACCCAGGCAACAGGTCTTTTAGTCCAACATGACAGATGAACACTACAGTAGGTAATTTTTAGGCAATGTTCCCACAACAATTTAAATCAATATTTTATGCAAGGAAGAAGGAACCAAATGCTAGAAAACCTGAACGACTGTTCCCTCCAACAAAAAACTAAGTTAAGTGCCAAATTCAAGATCGTTCATCTTGAGATGCCTAGACACAGCATTAAAAAGACTGGAGGATCATAGGCAGTAGGAAGAGTGAAAAGCAGTTCCAGAGTTGACCTCCTGCGTACATGAAGGTTAACTCCTGCATTTGAGAGCTGGACAGAAACGGATGAGAGTTTGCTGCTAGACAGGTGCTATGCACCTGCCAAGGTGGTGGAGGGATGCAAGCAGATGTTTTGGAGGGGCAGTGACCATTGACACAGCAGTACAAATGAGAATAAACATGCAACAGTTGTAGTCAGATGGAATAAAAATTGGCAAGCTGCATCACTATGTGCCACTGATGCAATATGTCGAGATGTTTCAAATAATTTTTGGTCTGCACCAGGAGCATGCATTTTTTTTTTTTTTTTAGCTGCAGTTCTTTGGTTATGCGTTTAGTATTTTTATTAAAAGTTGCAGCAATACTTCACTCATTGGCAAAGCAACTGACGTTAGATTTAAAAAGCACAATTAATTTTACTACCTCTCAAATATCGGAAATTATAAGACTGCCTTGTCAAAATCAAGCTGTTTTCATTAGTCTTAAAAGGCGATAAACTCTACTCCACTAGACAAAATATTGAAACATTTATATTAAAGAAGCATTTACATTAAAGATACATTTAGTGGAATAAAGAAAATATGGTCAGCACATATAAATATAAAAGTAATGGATATGGGATCATGAGGGCCGCAATATATTAAAATCTACACAAGTGAAGTTCTGCTGAAAAATCCTATGGTCTAACTGACTGGCCAAGAGATGCTCCCACATCCACAAATACTGTACAGTGCATATACAGATGTCCTCGTTTAGCCACAGGTATGGCCTAAACTAAGAGTATTCCCACCATACAACTGGTAATGGAAAATTCTGCACCCTGACTAAACTTTACAGAAACACTTATCAACTGACAGAATTGGAGGGAAAAAAAAAAAAAATGAAGACACTGGAAAATGAGGGGGGTTGCATTGGTATATTTAAAAAAAAAAAAAAAAAAGGGGGGGGGGTTACGCCGTTTGATAAAAAAAAAAAAAAAAAAAAATTAAGATAAGGGGGGATAGGGGTTGCACTGTTTGAAAAAATTAATAGAGGGGTTGCACGGATTTAAAAAAAAAAAAAAAAAAAAAAAAAAAAAAAGGAGTGGAGCACCAGAGGGGTTGCATTGTTTGATGGTCCTTAATTATGAGGTGTGACAGTCTCCTTGGTTACTTTGTTTATTTTCCTATCGCTTACAAAGGCTTCAACATGCCTGCATGGCCTTGGTCACCTAATGGCAACTCTCCATACTACTTGATCTCTGGCAGTCTCCCTGTCCAGTCCCTTATCCCTGAGGTCTCTGACTTCATCCCAGGTCTTTTTTTAGGCTCCCTCTCACAACTCGACCCTAAACAATCACAGCTCTCACCCTCCATCCTCTCCACAAGTCCAAACCATCTCAACCTACCCCTCCTCATCACTACATCAATACATTCAAGTCCCATTCTTCTCAACTCTTCAAATGCAGTCCTAACACCCCTCCCAAGGCCTGTCATTCAAGGATGCACTAAAAACAAATCTAATTGTTGTCATTACTGTATGTTTAAGCCTATGAACATCCTCATCCTTCACTGCCCAGGTCTCACCTTCATACAGCATTACACTCCTAACACGTGCCACATACAAAGATCCCTTAGCACTGAGGGAGAGCCCTCTCAATGTCAGGAGGCAACAGCTCTCTGAACTTCCTCCAGCCACTCCTTACCCTAGCCACACAGCTAACACCAGCTCCACCTCCAGCACACAGCATGTCCTCAAAATAAAAATTTAAAAAATCCGCCACACACTCAACAGCAAGACTAATCCTTTCATGCCTGAAATCTCCATATGCTCCCCCCCCACACACACACACACTGCACACACCATGTCAGCATTTTTCACAGTCTACCTCTAACATCACATACACAGCCTCTCACCAAACAGTGAACAAGTTGCAATTCCTTCCCACACCCTAGTGGTAATCCATACATGGCCACACTCCCTCACCTTTGACAGTACCACCACCAGCCCTAGATACCATCACCCTTGGTTACTAGTCGTATCAACCCTCCAATCACACTACACACTGCCATCAACCGAGACAAAAGGGAACAGGGACCTGTCAGGTTTGATAACATGCGATAACAAATTTAACAGACAATGGAGAAAGTTGCCTTCATGAGGTGGCAGTCTCCTTGGTTATGGCTACTAGTCATTGCAATGTGCTATAGCAATACACTTTACAGGTACAGGAGGCTTGCTTTCATGTGTCTACTTGATTACTAGTCCTGCAGGTGGTAGGTGACTGTGATCATCCACTCACTTGATATACAGTGCAACCTCTTAAATTCGAAGTTCTTGTGTCCTTTTGATACTTTTGAAAAATTTGAACTTTTAATAAAGCATTTCTGTGGCTGTCTTAATTCTCATGGTTTAGACATGCTTTTGACAAGCTTTGTTGTCTGGGCTAAATAGCTGGCTTCAGGCATCCTATTTTCCATTGTTAACACTACCATTTATCTCATCTCTTAACTCAAGGAGCAGTACTATAATAGCTACAAACCATGAAGTGTTTCTTTCACATTTCCTTTCCTCATCTTGTGTATGTCTCCTTGTTCTAAAACACTTAGCATTTGTATTCATATTTAACATCAATCAGTAAGCTGTAAGGGACAGTAATTATGCATTCATTTATTTACGTAAAAACTACAGTACTGAACATGAATATTTACATCTTTCAGCAACCACCATCCACTCCTTGATGTAGCACTGCCCACTATCTCCATTATTTTTGTTTCTGTCCTCCTCTCTCCCTATTTCTCACATCTTTCCTGTCAATTTTTATTACTCCTTCCTTTTCAGGTGGCTTTACATTGAGTAACATGCCTAATGGCTTTCTGTAAGCCAGAAAACCATTTACAATGCTAGGTGGTAACCATATAACCAACCCATACGTGATGCTACACTTCACATATTGTGCACTGATTACACAGTTTATTTTATGACATTTTATGATACGTACAATTACTGTCCGTCTGCATTACTATAATCTTGCAGAAATACTGCAATCTCAGTGATGAAATACATAAGTACATTGTGTGTGTGTGTGTGTGTGAAAAAAAATGGAAGATGGTGGTGGTTTATATCTACTCAAAAATAGATTGCACAGTGGTTTAACTGTGATACAAATGATCTATTAGAATTACACTAAGACTGCTGCCTACCAACAATCATGCTTCAGTCAAAAGTGAATAAAATCAGTTGACGTCTGACACGTGGTGTTGCATGTTTTTTTTTTTTTTTTTTTTTTCTTTTTTTTTTATGCGAGGAAGAAGGAACCAAAGGCATGAGCCTGCAGTAATAGTTCCCTCCAAGAGAAAAACAAAATACAATACAGAGCCAAATTCAAGATCCGATCATTTTGAGATGCCTGGACACACTACGTTTGAAAGACTGGAGATCATAGGCAGAAGGAAATACAGACAGAGGGAGACAGTTCCAGAGCTGACCTGTTGCATAAATGAAAGACTGGGAGTAACGGTTAACTCTTGCATTAGAGAGTTGGACAGAAAAGGGATGAGAGTTTGCTGCTAGACGGGTGCTACGCGCCCGTCGTAGAGGTGGAGGAATGCAAGCAGACAGTTCAGAGGAGCAGTGACCATTAAAGTAGCGATAGAAAAGAGATAAAGATGCAACAGTGCGGCGAAGAGACAGAGGTTGAAGGGAGTCAGTAAGAGGAGGAGAGTTAATGAGACGAAAAGCCTTTGACTCCACCCTATTGAGAAGAGCTGTATGTGGGGAGCCTCCCCACATGAGAGTTGTACTCCACACAGGGGCGGATAAAACCCCTGTATAGAGTCAACAATTGTGCAGGGGTAAAGAAAGAGCGGAGTCGGCTTAGCACACCCAATCTCTTGGAAGCAGATTTTACAAGAGATGTAATATGATCTTTCCAAGATAAGTCCCGAGTAAATGAAACCCCAAGCATGTTCAAGGATGATGCAGGATTAATCTGAATATTATTAAACATCAGTGGGTATACCTGTGGAAGATTTTGTCGGGTTGATAGGTGTAAGAACTGAGTCTTAGATGCATTAAAGACAACCATATTATTTTTACCCCAGTCAGAGATATGAGTCAAGTCAGACATTAGGTGTGCCATAGCCTCATCCCTTGTTTCTTGAAGTAACTGTTGAGATGGGCGTTATGGAACCGAATGGAAAGGTGAAGGGTGGAGTCATCAGCGTATGAGTGGATAGGGTTAGATGTACAGCTTAGAAGATCATTGATGAATAAAAGGAAGAGAGTTGGTGATAGGACAGAGCCCTGAGGAACACCACTGTTGATAGATCTAGGAGAAGAACGATGGCCGCCTACGACAGCAGCTATAGAACGACCAGAAAGGAAGCTAGCGATGAAGGCACAGATAGAAGGATAGAAACCGTAGGAGGGCAGTTTGGAAATTAAAGATTTATGCCAGACTCGATCGAAAGCCTTTGAGATGTCAAGTGCAATGGCAAAGCTTTTGCCAAAGTCCCGAAAGGAGGATGACCAGGAGTCTGAAAGGTAGGTGAGAAGATCGCCAGTGGAGCGTCCCTGACGGAACCCATACTGACGATCGGAAAGAAGGTTGTGATAGGAAAGATGCCTTAAAATTTTTCTATTAAGAATTGACTCGAAAACTTTTGAAATACAGGAAGTTAAAGCAATTGGACGATAGTTGGAGGGTTGGGGAGTGGTCACCCTTCTTTGGGACTGGCTGAATGAGAGCAAACTTCCAGCAAGAAGGAAAGGTACAAGTTGACAGACAAAGGCGAAATAGTTTGCCTAGGCAGGGTGTAAGCACAGAAGCACAGTTTTTGAGAACAACAGGAGGGACCCCATCAGGCCCATATGCCTTGTTAGTACTGAGGCCAGTAATGGCAGAAAATACATCAACTGAAGAAATTTTAATGTCAGCCATGAGGAAGTTAGAGGGGGAAGTGATGGAGGAACAGCACCGGAATCGTCTAAGGTGGAATTGGAGGAGAAAGTCTGTGCGAAGAGATCTGCTTTATCAGTAGAAGAAATAGCTACAGAACCATCAGAGTAGAAAAGAGGAGGGAAGGATGATGAGGTAAAGTTGTTAGAAAGATTTTTGGCAAGGTGCCAGAAGGAGCGGAAGAATTCGAGTTGGAGAGTTGAGAGCATTTAGTACGAATAAAATTATTTTTAGTAGAGCGAAGAACAGACTTAGCACAATTCCGGGCAGAAATGTAAAGATGATGTGATTCAGGGGTGGGTTGGCTACGGTACCTTTTGTAGGCCTTCTCCTTGTTGCGGACAGCATTAGAACAAGTGTGATTAAACCAAGGCTTTCTTGCGTTAGTCAAAGGATATGAGAAAGGAATGTATGCTTCCATGCCCGAGAGAATAACCTCCGTAATGCGCAAGGCACACTCAGATGGCTCACGGCCATGGAAGCAATAATCATTCCAGGGAAAATCAAAGAAGTACTGCCTGAGGGCCTCCCAGTCCGCGGCTCCAAAATGCCAGAGACGACGTTTCCTGGAGGGTCCGCAGGCCGTACTGGAGCGATAGGACAGGTTAAGGTAATAAGGTTGTGATCGGAGGAGCCCAACGGAGAGAAAAGATTAACAGAGTAAGCAGAAGGATTAGTTGTGAGGAAGAGGTCAAGTATGTTGGAGCTCTCTCCAAGGCGGTCAGGGATACGGGTAGGGTGCTGTACAAGCTGCTCTAGGTCATTAAGGATGGAAAAGATGTAGGCTTGTTCTCACCAGGTGGATCCGTGAAAGGAGAGGAGAGCCAAAGGTGGTGGTGAACGTTGAAATCTCCAAGAATGGAGATTTCAGAGAAAGGAGAAATGGACAGAATGTGTTCCATCGTAGAAGTAAGATAGTCGAAGAATTTTTGATAGTCAGTAGAATTAGGGGATAAGTAAACAGCACAGATATATTTAGTCAGAGAATGACAGGAAAGCCGAAGCCAGAGAGTGGAGAATTCAGAAGAATCAAGTTCAGGAACACGAGAGCAAGATAAGTCGTTGCGTATGTATACACAACAGCCACCTTTGGCTTTGGAAATGAGTATAGAGAAAGTAGGAGGATATAGAAAAGGGTTTGCTGTCAGTTGCCTCAGACAGCTGAGTCTCCGTTAGAAAAAGAAGGTGAGTTTTAGAGGAGGAGAGGTGGTGCTCAACAGAGCGAAAGTTAGAGGAAAGGCCGCGAATGTTGCAGAAATGAAGAAGAAGAGAGTCAGACAGTGGTTCCAGGCACCTCGAGTCGTCACCGGGAGAGGGGCAGATGGCGGGGGCATTTATGGTCCCCCCCCCTGGGGACTCCGAGGCTGGGTGAATTGATGCCATTTTGGTGAATTTTGGATAGGAAGTGTAGTGTGTACTGTGCATGTAGTTTGGTGAAGATAGATAGAGAAATTTGTACTGGAGAGCATGCTGGCCTACTCTCTGTGTAACTGAGACACTGAAAAAGTTCAGCAAAGGGGGATGGTCAGGAACTAGTCCTGAGGGCTGATGAAACGGGAGATCCAGCACTCCCTGTCATCAGGAATATTTACCATAATTCCACTCAAAAACTTAAAAACCTTATCACACTGCTTTGTAATGTCATACTGTCAGGTTTAACACCACCGCTATCTTTGACAACACCTGCAATGAGTTATTTACTCTAGTTTCAGTTAGTACAGCACTGAGAACTGTCATACATGGTAGTTTCCACCACCAGTCATTTCACAACACACACTAAGTACTTGTGGCTGCATTCTTATACTGCATCATTTTTGTTCCCAGCACTGCACTAATTGGTAGAGCCAGGACACCTGTTTGAAGCCACAATTATGGTCAAATTTGGATACGATAAAACTGACTCATATAACAAAGAGCTTACCCAAGAGGAGGAAAGGAAATTATTATTAATATGGGTGACCACACGCTTTATGGTGAGATCATCAGTACCAGATGGGTGTAGCTGGGTATTTTTTTTTTTTACTAGTCTCTGGTTATTTCTGAGCTAGTTTTGGTAAATACAAATGACATTTTTCATAAATTAAGGCAATTGAACTTTAGAGGTTTGCAAACTTTTGAGGTTGCACTGTAGTACTACCTATTCTTCCTTCAACTTTATCATTCTGATTGTCCTCACTCCCTACTTCTCCCTTTCCTTCCTGTCACTTTTTCTCTTCTTTCCACTTCATGTGGTTTTACACCAGGTGACAGGCCTAATGGTTTCCTGCAACCCAGGAAACCATTTACAATGTGGGGTGGTAACCATATCACCAAATAATGGGGTGATGTGGGTCCTGCTATGGTGCCCATGTTAACTGGATTATGCAAATGCAGCATCCATCCACGAACCGAACCTCCACACTATTCAACGCACCTTGTCGTTGCAGGGCACTTTCAGCCACAAGGGAACACTGGTTCATTAAATGAGGTGGCAAGGCTGTTGCTTGCCTGTGGTTGATAGGTCTGCTTGGCCAGGCAGACTGGGGTTCATCAACAACGTACTTCAATTCACAATGCCATCAAACAAAACATGCCCCAATTCCCTCCCTTATCCTCCAAGGATGCTGGAGTACACGAGTCTCCTTGGTTATTAGTCTAATACCTCCCTATCATCCCATAAAGGAATGTGGTGGACTACAGGATAAGGGCCAATTCAGCCAGCAGACCAACATGTTCCTGTTCTCCTGGCCACAAAATACATCACTTCAGCACTACCATATATACCAGCCAGGGAACACATTGACAATTACTTCGACTTAAAGTACATGAAAACAGCACTTCTTCATGACTAGCATAAACGAGGACTTTTTGTACACACAACTACAGTTCTTTCACTTAAACTTGGCCAAGACATATCCTTTGACAGCTGACTTCACTTAGTTCACTGGCTCTACAACCTTTCCACCACACTGCATGACTAACATCACTAATTTTGATCTAATACAGTATAGCTAAACACGATTCAAAGATGGTAATTTTAGGTCGCTGAAACCTTTCCACAGCACTTCTTCATGACTAGCAAGGTATTTTTAGGCCAAGTTAAAGCAAAATGATTGAGATGCAGTTTTAACACATTACCAATCTTCTTCAAACATACAGCATATTCCTCTACCCAGCTGGCTTATTTACCCAGCTGGCTTCATCTTGCCATCTTGATATCTTCTTCATAGATCTTGTTAGACGCCATCTGTTTCCTGCAAATACAACAACACATTAGCTGTGTTTCTATCTACACCCACACCCACTGACCTACTCTACACCTACACCCACTGACCTAATGTACACCCAGACCCACTGACCTAATCTACAACACCCACTGACCTACTCTACACCTACACCCACTGACCTAATCTAACACACACACACACACACACACCTAACCTTCAAACACCAGCCAACTGGATTACCTAAACACAAGATCACAAGTTTAAATTCTGTACCTAAACAACAAGAGCCTATCTGCACAGACTGCAGTCAATATTTAAGTTTCTTTCAAACTCAGAATGTGAAACTTGTATTAAAATGCCTCCTTATGGCCAAAACTGACAACTGTTTAATAATCAGCTGATGCAACAGCTGACCTATCAAATCAACTCAAAATTTCAAGCTGAGCAACTTTGTATTTCATAAGCCACTACAATGCCTCCTTAAAGTCAAACTGAAATGCACCCAACAGTCAGCTTAGGCAATGGCTGACATGATAAATCAACAAAAGTTCAGGCTGAGCAGCTTTGTATTTCATAAAATCACTCAAAGCTCTCCAAGAGCAGATATTTACACTTTCCTTGGAGAGAAAAAAAAAGTAACACTTGTAGACCTGTTAGCTTTGCCACAGGTGAACAGACCTATTAATATTCCACAGCACATCTGGCTGGACCACCTTAACCCACTACATCACCAGGCATCTACAGTAAACACAGCAGCACAACCACCTGACACATTCAAAGCCTCAGACACCACCACCTTAACCCACTACACCACCAGGCACCTACAGTAAACACAGCAGCACAACCACCTGACACATTCAAACCCTCAGACACCACCAGGCACCCACTACACCACCAGGCACCTACAGTAAACACAGCAGCACAACCACCTGACACATTCAAAGCATCAGACACCACCACCTTAACTCACTGAACGACTTTGACGATGGCCAGATTTAGAAAGACGGCAGAAACTATAACCACTGCTAATACACCTAAAGATAATTCACCATACTCCCTGAGTGCTTTATCCATCTATATCTATTTATCTATATCTACTGAAGTAATTCTGGAGACTATTTCAAAGTCTGCATTACATGAGGAAGCTACTACAGTTAAAAAAAATCTTCCCAAACAAGAAATGAACAAAGTCAAGAACCATTCAGTGCAAGATGCCTGGCCACTGCATTTAAGAGTGTCACAGTAGGAAGCACCAATGAACCTGCACCAGGGAACCTGCACCAACGAACCAGCACCAACAAACCTGCACCAACGAACCAGCACCAACAAACCTGCACCAACGAACCAGCACCAACAAACCTGCACCAACGAACCTGCACCAACGAACCTGCACCAACGAACCTGCACCAACGAACCTGCACCAACGAACCTGCACCAACGAACCTGCACCAACGAACCTGCACCAACGAACCTGCACCAACGAACCAGCACCAACAAACCTGCACCAACGAACCAGCACCAACAAACCTGCACCAACGAACCAACACCAACAAACCTGCACCAATGAACCAGCACCAATGAACCAGCACCAAGTCACACTGGCTACATGGCACGAAGACTGGCATGGGAGCAACTTTGGCCATGAAGATGCTTGGTGATGAAACAGTTTGGTGTTAATGCACAAGGAGGAAGGCAGGATAGGGAGGAAGGATAGAGAGGAAGGGAAGGATAGGGAGGAAGGGAAGGATAGGGAGGAAGGGAAGGATAGGGAGGATAGGGAGGAAGGGGAGGATAGGGAGGATAGGGAGGATAGGGAGGAAGGGGAGGATAGGGAGGAAGGGGAGGATAGGGAGGAAGGAAGGATGGGGCAGTGTTAATGGCAGGGCCTTAAACTATCCATGGCATAATACCAAATGTCTATCAAGAAAAGGTGGAACAGTAGAGAGGACAGGAAGGAGAGAGAAAGGAGATACAGTCACTGGTAAAAGGAAAAGTCACAGGCAGAAGGAGAAAGTCACAGGCAGGAGGAGAAAGACGCAGGCAGGAGGAGAAAGACGCAGGCAGGAGGAGAAAGACGCAGGCAGGAGGAGAAAGACGCAGGCAGGAGGAGAAAGACGCAGGCAGGAGGAGAAAGACGCAGGCAGGAGGAGAAAGACGCAGGCAGGAGGAGAAAGACGCAGGCAGGAGGAGAAAGACACAGGCAGGAGGAGAAAGACGCAGGCAGGAGAAGAAAGACGCAGGCAGGAGGAGAAAGACGCAGGCAGGAGAAGAAAGACGCAGGCAGGAGAAGAAAGACGCAGGCAGGAGAAGAAAGACGCAGGCAGAAGGAGAAAGACGCAGGCAGAAGGAGAAAGACGCAGGCAGAAGGAGAAAGACGCAGGCAGAAGGAGAAAGACGCAGGCAGAAGGAGAAAGACGCAGGCAGAAGGAGAAAGACGCAGGCAGAAGGAGAAAGACGCAGGCATTTTGTAAAAAAAAAAAAAAATGTCAGATTAATTCAAACTTACACAGTACTTCCAATTCCCTGACTCCCCCAACATCTCTTCCTTAGTGATATATTTTTGGTTTTATTCTTGCTACTACAGTACTTGGCAATTTTTACAACTCAGGGGCTGGTACTCTTGAAGCACCTCCCCTAACACCTCTTCCTTATTGATTTATTGTTTTATTCTTGCCGCCACCAGGCATTTTAAAACTCAGGGAGGAGTTACAGCTCTGATTGGGTTAATAAGGCTACATCTTCAGTTAAAAAAATACAGGATTAATAGACTCTGGAAATATTGCTATCGTATCGTTTATATAGACTCTGGAAATATTGCTATCGTATCGTTTATATAGACTCTGGAAATACAGCTATCGTATAGTTTATATAGACTCTAGAAATATTGCTATCGTATCGTTTATACAGACTCTGGAAATATTGCTATCGTATTGTTTATATAGACTAAAATATTGTTATCGTGTTGTTTATATACAGCAGACTCTGGAAATACTGCTATCGTATCGTTTATATTCACTCTAGAAATATTGCTCTCATATCATTTATATAGACTGGAAATACAGCTATCGTATCGTTTATATAGACTCTGGAAATATTGCTATCGTATAGTTTATAGAGACTCTGGAAATACAGCTATCGTATCGTTTATATAGACTGGAAATACAGCTATCGTATCATTTATACAGACTGGAAATACAGCTATCATATCATTTATGATATAGACTGGAAATACAGCTATCGTATCATTTATGATTTAGACTGGAAATACAGCTATCGTATCATTTATATAGACTGGAAATACAGCTATCGTATTGTTTATATAGACTCTGGAAATATTGCTCTCGTATTGTTTATACAGACTCTGGAAATATTGCTCTCGTATCGTTTATATAGACTCTGGAAATACTGCTATCATATCGTTTATAAAGGCTCCAACATGCTTGAATGCATCGGTTTTCATAACTTAATAGCAGCTCTCCACACTGCTCAATCTCTGGCAGCCTCCCTATTCAGTTCTAGCCCTAAGGTCACACCTTTTGTCCTCTTCCCAGGTCTTTTTCAGTCTGCTTCTCACCCCTACCCTCAACCTTGCCACTTATCACCTTCCACACCCAACTGTTACTCTCCATTAAAAATAAAATCAAGGCATTTGAGAGAACAACAAGTACCAATGGAACTTAGAAATCTGCATATAAGACAAGGCTTTACTATCACACCACTGATTTCCCTAGATAAATAGCTCAGGAAGAGGTGTTAGGGAGCTTCCTTTGGAATGCAGGGGTCTCCAACTGACTTAAGTTTAACCCCTAAAATAAATCATTACAGAAGAGATGTCAGGGAGCTTCCTGTTGTGTGTTAATTCACTCCTGCCACAGCCAATGGTTTTATCCAGCTCTGGGGATATTTTATTTACTGATGGGGTAATAATGGCTATAGGGCTTCTGTTGCAAGTCTCCAAAGACTTAAAACTATATGGAAAAGTTAAGAAAAACCTAAGGCACAAGGGGTGGCAGTGATAATTTCCAGGAATATGGTTGTTAGCACTGCCAATTTAACTGCAGAACACTTACTGCAAATAATTCCACTTAGCAAAATTGAGTTTTTAATGTTCTGCATGATTCTTGCAACTTTAGCTTCCTCAGCTATTTAAGCACAAGTTGCAGTGCATTTTGAATAACACCTACTGAGGCAAGTTCTGCAACCAACTGGCAATTAGCAAAAGCAGCACCACAGCAAGATTTACAGAAAACTATACATTATGTATAAAACACTCCACTGGCCCATCAATGGTTATTTCAACTGACTGGCACCTAAGTGATTAAGTATAACATTTTTAAATGTACTCATCTTGTAGTATTCAGCCAAGTTGCTCCCCTTCATCACTGGTGGTGGTGGATGTCTACCACACGACACCGCCACAGCAGGGGTGGCCTTCTCTGTCAAATAGCTGCCCTCGTCGTACTGCCCTAAAGTACAAACATGCTTTACAACTCCACCCTTGAACTACAATGCCAGTGCTACCTCAACCATCAACACTAGTTAAATATTAGGCTGAAGGACATACTGAAGGCTGTATCAAACCAGCCATTTCAAGGAGTCTATCAGTTAATATTCTTGCCATACACATATCTACCTATCTCTCAGGAGGAGGATGGTGGACTGCAGAAGGGGAATTTTAGCATGAAGTCTCCTAGATTCATATCCAGATAAGCATGAACCCAAAACTGAGTTAAGGGCTCTAGTAAATAAGTTTCTCAGTGAAATATGTTAACACCCAAATATGCCTAGTAACCAATGCATTTATTCCTATACATTATAATGCTACTTCCCTATTCAAGTTAAGCAAATGCAAACAGCAAACTAGCAAGGAACAATCTTCATTTTCCTTCATTCTGATCTTTTTCACCTTATGCTGGAGTGAGGAAGGGTGCAGAAAGGAAGGACAGGGAAAGAAATAATAAAGGAAGCACCATAAAACAAATAACTCAAAGTCAAATGGCCACCCCTTATGGGATTGTGGCGTCTGGCAATAGATAGATAGATAGACTTACATTTATATCTCAACATCTTTACCCGAATAATGGAGCGGGAAAAAGGAACTTATTTCCTTCATTCATTCATTTATAAAAACTCCAAGATGCTTCCATACATCACCCTTGATAACCTAATGGCAGTTCTCCATGCTGCTTGATCTCTAACAGCTTCTCTGTCCAGCCCTTTATCCCCGAGGACACTGACTTCATCCCAGGTCTTTCAGTCTGCCTCTCAACTTGACCCTCCATGCTCACACCTCTCACCCTCCGCACCCAAATGTCATCCCCCATCCTCTCCACATGCCCAAACCATCTCACTCTACCCCTCCTAATCACAACACCACTACACTCCAGTCTCATCCTTCCCTCCCAAACCATCTCAGTCTACCCCCTTCACATCACAACACCAATACACTCCAGCCCCATCCTGCCTCCCAAAACCATCTCAATTTACCCCTTAACTCTACCCTCAACACACACAACTCTCCCCCGCTGCATCCAGTTGTCATCCTCCATTCTCTCCCATGCCCAATGCAATGGACAGTAAATTTCTATGACTGCACCTATGTAGATATACCGTATACTTTACCAGTGCCTTCACCCACACTGGATAAAACTTAGGTCATAACGTATCAACTGTTCCCTAATCTTTCTTGCATAGTCTACTGTATAGTCTGTTAACTGCTCTAACACACGTATCTAAATGACTTGTTAATTATGCTAAAGAAAGGCTATGGCAGAGGTCGGCAACCTGCAGCTCAGAAGCCGCACGAGGCTCTTAGGACACTTTTGCGGCTCCAGGAGCTTCGTAAATAACCATTTATTCTTTCAGAACAAAGGCATCATATTATACATGCAAGGCAACATTAGATTTTTCATTCAACTTTGATAAGATCTACTCTATAAGCAGATCAAACAATATCACCGTAATGTTTTTGTTTAGATTTAGAATACTGCAGATTTCGGTTTATGAGAATTTTCTGTATTGCGGCTCCAAGAGTACTACATTTTTATGAAACTTTGAAATGATCTACAATATACTATAAGGAGATCAAACAATATTACCGTAATGTTTTGTTTAGAATACTGCAGATTTCAGTTTGAGAATTTTTTGTATTGCGGCTCCAAGAGTACTACATTTTTTGAAACTTTAAACTAAATGGCTCTTATAGCTTTAAGGGTTGCTGACCTCTGGGCTATGAGAAAGGTGTACAGGCAAGATAATGTCAATCTGGCATTAAGCTGTATCCCTCCACAAAAGGACAAAAAGCTATACCAATTTAAGAGTAAAATCTGTGTTTCCATCTCACTTAGATTTCTTAACCAAGGAAAAAATAATCTTGCCACTTAGCTATACTGTAGTCTGTCCTTCACCTGGTGGAACTGGCCCATTCTCACAAATTTAGTACTTAATTAATCACAGTTTCATTAATTTTATAGTTATGGAGGTATGAATGAGTCTCCTTGGTTACTACATGTGTTCACTGGCCATAACTACCACTCCCACATCAATACAGAGTGCTTGCTGGAAATTCAGTTATATATCTATCTAATCTATCTATTGCCAGACATCTTAATCCTGTAAGGTGGGGCCACAAATTTCCTCCACACTGTCCTGTCCTCTGCCATTTCACTGATATCCCTCCAACTCACACACCCCCTCTCATCTCCATCCCTCCAACTCACACCCTACCTCCACCATATCTACCCACACTCATCCCTCGTACACACATTCTCACTCCCATATCTACTTGTATCTACTCTCCATCCCTCCAACTTACACCCCCCCCCCATCTCTCCACTCCATCCCTCCATCTCATTCTTGGCTATAATGTAAGAATGAGTGTCCTTGCTCAATTCAACCCTCCATAGTTACCTGCCTACACTAACAGACAAACAGGAGTGACAGGAGAGGCAGACAAGAGAAAGACAAAAGAGACAGATAAGAGACAGACAAACAAGAGAGACAGACATGAGAGAGTGACATGAGAGAGAGAAAAAGACAAGAGAGACAAAGACAAGAGGGACAGACAAGAGACAGGAAAAACAGACAGGAGACAGTACTATACCCATCACAACAGATTTCAACCTCCCCAAGCAGTCGTGGCCCTTCTGCTACTCTGAGTTCTCCAGGCAGTCTCCCTTCACTCCTCTTGAACCGCCATCACACTGCCATCTCTCTGGAACCCTGCTTTCTTGTACTTCACTTACACCCACACAAACCCAAGGCCACCACAGGAACACCACTGCAATGATTGTAGGAACATAATACAAATTATTCACATTTAGAGTAGACAGTTATACAGTAAATAGCACTACTTCTTCTACCTTCTACTTGGCCTATATTTTGCCTTACGCAGTCAATCTCACACAGTTCGGTGGCAGAACAAGGTAATGCTATAGAGTACCCTTTCCACAGCACTTCATGACTAGCAACATTCTACTTATCTACAGTTACAATTCAAAATTCATGATGCTATGATATTTTAAACCAAAAAAGAAGGGCATAGCATCATATTCTAATAAAATTTTGTTACAGACAAGTATTCAAAGTGGAAAGTTGTTTTTATACCTATAGCCACTTCTAAATCAGTCACTCCTGCAAAAAATACGAAGATGTGTATGCATCTGACGAGCTGTAGTTATGAGTTAGGAATGAGTCTCCTTGGTTACTATTCCAATTTACAACTACTAAAATCTGACTGGTCACTCCCACAAAAAATACAAAGATGTGGTTGCATCTGACGAGCTGTGGTTTTGAGTCAAGAATAAGTCTCCTTGGTTACTATTCCAATTTACAACTAAAATTTGATGCTAGTCATGAACAAGTGCTATGAGTCTCCTTCGTTACTAGCTTGCTTTTACTTTACCTTGGCCTAAAATTGCCATCTCCCCATTCTGAATGCTGAATTGTAATCAGATAAACACTAGAACATGATGCTAGTCACAAAGAAGTGCTATGGGATGACTGTACAGCCATACCATTGCTTTTTTCCTGCCAATGCGCTATGTGAAATAATTTACAAAGGAATGAACACCTGGGCAAAGCTATTGTGACAGTCTCCTTGGTTATTAGTCAAAACTGCCCTCCTAATCTGACTACACCTGCCCATCAATTAACTGAAAAGGGGCTAGGGATCTTTACAAAGCCTTGGTCATGAGTAAAGAATAAGTCTCCTTGGTTAATAGCCAGAATTACCCTCCCCCCCAATTTGACTGCTTTGCCATAAACTGAAAATTATGAAGAGCCTCCTTGGTCATGAGTAAGGAATGAGTCTCCTTGGTTACTAGTCAAAATTACCATCAATCTGACTACTACTTGCCATCAGCTTATTGAAAAGGGGTGACGGATCTTTACATAGTTCCTGTATGGAATACTAGCCTTAGTTAGGGAATGAGTCTCCCTGGTTAGTCAAAATTACCATTCCTATCTGCCTACACTTGGCCAAAAAGTAACTGAAATTAGGCTAAGGATCACTATGTAGGGCTTTGGTTGAGTCTCCTTGGTTACTAGTCAAAATTACCCTCCCAATCTGACTACACTTGTCCATAAAGTAACTGAAACCAGGCTAGGGATCATTACATAGGGCTTTGGTCATGAGTCTCCTTGGTTACTAGTCAAAATTATCTTTCCAATCTAGCTACACCTGGCCAACCTCTGACTGAAAAGGACTTTGAGATCTCTGAATAGTTGCTGCATGGAACTGGAGCCTTGGTTAGGGAATGAGTCTCCTTGGTTACTAGTCAAAATACGAATCAAAAGCATCAATCTGACTACAACTGGCATTAACTAAAACGGAGTTAGAGATCTTTGAAGAGTTGTCGCATGAAATTTGAGTCTTAGGGAATGAGTCTCCTTGGTTACTAGTCAAAATTAACTTTCCAATCTGACTACACTTGGCCAAGAGGTAACTGAATAAAGGGTCAGAGATCTATAAAGAGCTTTGGTCATGAGTCTCCTTGGTTACTTGTCAAAATTACTTTTCCAATCTCTACATTTGGCCATAAATTAACTGAAAAAAGGCTTAAGGATCTTTACATAATTTTATTCTTGCATGGAATTTTAGCCTTTGTTAAGGAATGAGTCTCTTTGGTTACTAGCCCAAATTACCATCTCAATCTGACTACACAGCCATAAAGTAACTGAAAGAGAGTTAAGAATCTTTACATAGTCTTTGCATGGAATTTTATGAACCTTAGTTATGGAATGATTTAATCTGACTACACCTGGCCAAAAAAGTAACTGAAAAGGGGTTAGGGATCTTTTCGAACAGCCTTGGTCATGAAGCTCCTTGGTTACTAGTCAAAATTATCTTTCCAATCTCTACACTTGGCCATAAAGTAACTGAAAAGGGGTTAGGGATCTTTACGAACAGCCTTGGTCATAAGTCTCCTTGGTTACTAGTCAAAATTACCCTTCCAATCTGACTACACCTGGTCATTAACAGAAAAGGGGTTAGAGATTTTACAGAGAGCCCTGGTCATGAGTATGGAATGTCTCCTTGGTTACTAGTCAAAATTACCCTCCCAATCAGGCTACACTTGGCCATAAACTGTGAAGACTGGGAATCTGTCACTAAAAACTCCAATTATTTTTAGAAATTAACTGGGAAAGATATACCTAACCCCTCCACAAAAGCCAGGTGGAAGTAGTATGCTTAAAATAATAATAATAATAACAAGAGAAGACTGAAGGGGGTACAAGGAACAGCGTGGTGGACTGAAGAGGTGAGACAGGCTGTGGCATAAAAGAAGAAAGCATACAATGAATGGATGAGAAATAGGGGCGTGGAAGAAGTCGAGAGGCGGAAAAGAGTGTTATATGTAGAAAGAGGTGAAAAGATTAGTAAGAGAGTAAGAAGAGAGTGGATGAGGAATTTGGAAGGAATTTGAGTGTAAAGTGGAGGGACTGTAAGAAAAAGTTCTGGAAAGAGGTGAAGAGAGGAAGACAGGGTGGAAGTGAAGTTAGCAGGGGAGTGAAAGATGAAAATGGTAGATTACTAGTGGAGAAGGGAGAAAAAGTGAGCAGATAGAACACTTTAAGGAACTGTTGAACATAGAGGATGGAAGTAATGAGAGTAAATGGCTGGGGAATGGCTGGGAGAAGGGGGGTGAGAAGACAGGAAGAAATCAGTAGGATAGAAGTTGTGGAAGCAATGAAGAAAGTTAAATTGGGGAAAGCTCCAGGAATTGATGGAGTGTGTGGTGAAATGCTGAAGCATGGGGGAGAGATAGTAGTTGAACGGATGTGGAAGATGTGCAGATTGGCCTGGGAGGAAGGTAGAGTCTCGGAGGATTGGAAGTCAGGTATAATTATTCCCTTGTACAAAGGAAAAGGGAAAAAAGAAGTGTGTGGTAATCATAGGGGCATTTGTCTTCTTAGTATAATAGGAAAAGTGTATGGTAGGATACTTATTGACAGAGTTAGAGAAAGAACAGAGGAATTAGTTGGAGAAAAACAGGGAGGCTTTAGGAAGGGAAGAGGTTGTGTAGATCAGATATTCATTCTTAGATCTTTAGTTAAAAAGTTTCTAGAGAAGGGAAAGAAGTTGTATGCAGCTTTCATGGATTTGGAGAAAGCTTATGACAGGGTGGATAGACAAGGATTGTGGAAAGTATTAAGAATATATGGAGTAGATGGGAAGTTGTTGAATGCTGTGAAGAGTATGTATGATTGTGCTAAGGCTGCAGTGCATGTGGATGGTGAACTAAGTGAATTTTTCTCTTTGAAGGTTGGGTTGAAACAGGGATGTGTCATGTCTCCATGGTTGTTCAATCTGTACATGGATGGGGTAATAAAAGAGATACAAGGTAGGGTAGTGGATGTTGGAGTGGCCCTGGTGAGAGAGGATAGTGTTTGGAAACTCCCTGTACTGTTGTTTGCAGATGATACTGTGATGTTAAGTGAAGACGAAGGGGAGCTGCAAGGCTTGGTGGATGAGTTTGGGAGTGTGTGTAAGAAACGGAATCTAAAGGTGAATGTAGGGAAGAGTAAAGTGATGGTCTTTGAGAGAGGTGAAGTCAGTGAATGTACAGCGAGGTTGGATGGTGAGGAATTGGAAAATATGAGTAGGTTTAAGTACTTGGGTAGTGTGATGAGTAAGGATAGAGGTTTGGATGGTGAAGTGCTTGAAAGGGTACAGCAGGGAAGAAAGGTTGCTGGTTCTTTGAAAGCAGTGATAAGAAACAGGGAAGTGAGCATGCAAGTGAAAAAGTTACTACATGACAGTATTGTGATACCAACTCTAAAGTATGGAAGTGAAGCTTGGACGTTGTTGGAAGGACACAAGTCAAGAGTGAGAGCAGTGGAAATGAGTTATTTAAGAGGAGCCTTTGGAGTCACATGGAGAGACAGGCTGACGAATGAGGATATAAAGGAACGTTGTGGTGTGGATGTGATAGGAAGCGTTACGAGGTGGTTTGGCCTTGTGGAGAGTTTGGTGGGTGAGATACTGACGAAGAGAGTGTACTGTATGTGAGAGAGGTGGAGGGGGGAAGAGGGAGGGGGAGGCCGAGGATGAGATGGAGGGATGGGGTGGAGAGGTATATGAGAGAGGGGGGTGTGAGTTGGGATCAGGGCAGTGAAATGGTGGGGGACAGGGCGACGTGGAGGTGATTTGTTTGTGGCCACCCCAAATGGGATTGAGGCATCTGGCGATAGATAGATAAAACAGAAGGTTATGGCATATTCACCTAGTAAGTATCCAATTAAATGTCCCCCAAAGAAGGTTGTGGTAGTTGTGGTAGGGGTAGTTGTGGTTGCAGTAGTTGTGGTTGTGGTAGCAGTCTCTCTACAGCTACATGGCCAATTACTGAACATCCAGGTCTTTTCTCTTCGTCTTCACTATCAGGCTGCTTTCTCCCCAACTCACACCCCTGAAAAAGAATATTCCTTATAAGCCATCACAAGAAAATCTCAATAAAAAATCAAAATATCCATACACAAACAAAACCACAATTCCACACACACAGACACCCCAAACTCCACACAGTCACCCCCAAATCCACACACACACACAAAATTTCCACATACACCCCCAATCTACACACACATCCAAACCCTACACACACACACACCCAAATCCACACAAATACACAATCCAAACTCCACACAAACACCCCAATCTACACACATACATACACACCCAAAATCTACACACACACACACACACACACAAAAATACACACAACCCAAGCTCCACATACATACACCCCACCCCAGAGTTCACACCCAGCTCTGTTATGTTACTTTCTTACCCTTTCAATCATCTGAGTAGGCTTTAGAAACACTCAGGCCTGTTTACAATACAAATTAAAATCAATATCACCACAGAAGCAATTAATGGAGAGAGAAAAGTAATTACTGGAGAGAAAAAATACTTACTGGAAAGAGAAAGGAAAAATATCTTACCAAAATTGCAGACCCTTCCCCTGTAACTGCTGGAGCCTGACTGGCCAAAAGCCGGCACATTCCACCTACCCCCGCATTCCTCCCTCCCTCCCTTCCCCCCACTAGTTTCCTCCCCCCCTCCACCACCTCCTCCCTCCCTTCACAGCCCCTCTTTCCTCCACCTCTCTCTCTCTCTCTCTCTCTCTCTCTCTCTCTCTCTCCTTCCTTCTCCTCCTTGTCTTCCTTTTTCCTTCCACCTCTTCCTCCTCCCTGAAAAGCACTCTTCCTCCAATTCTCCTCCCTCCTGACATCCTCCCTTCCCTCCACCCCCACCAGTTCTCCCCCCCCTCTTTCCTCCAACACTCTCTCTCTCTCCTTTGTCTTCCTTCTGCCTTCCACCTCTTCCTCCTCCCTGAAAAGCACTCTTCCTCCTGTCCCTCTCCCTCCTTACATCCTCCCTTCCCTCCACCCCCACTAGTTCTCCCCCCCATCTTTCCTCTACCTCTCTCTCCTTCCTTTTTCTTTTTTTCTTTCCTTCCTCTCTCCTCCTTCTCTCTCCATCTCTTGTCATCAATCTTCCTTCCCTCTTCCTCCTCCTTGAAAAACACTTTTCCTCCATCCCCCCTTACCTCCTCTCTCCCCTCCATCCCTCCTTACCTCCTCTCCTCTCCATCCCTCCTTACCTCCTCTCCCCTCCATCCCTCCTTACCTCCACTCTCCTCCATCCCTCCTTACCTCCTCTCTCCCCTCCATTTCCCCCCCCTTTCCTCCCCCTCCTCTCTCATTAGACACACACACACACACACACACACACACAAAGTAAAAAATAAAATACAATCCATTACGGACAAGGGAATCACCTATACACAAGAGAAGGATATTTGTGAAGCACTAAAGAATTTCCAATCAGTTTTTTAAAGAAAAAAAATTTTTAGAGGGACTATGTGGAACATGCATGCCCACACACACACTACCAGATATACAAATATCAGAAAAAGTAATACAGGAGGAGTTAAGTAAATTAGACAAAGGAAAAGCAAATGGTCCTGATGAAATTTCATGTTGGGTGATACATGAATGTGCAAAGGAGTTAAGTAAACCATTATCTTTAATTTTCAAGAAATCCTTGAGACAAGGTAAACCACCTGATATTTGGAAGAAAGCAAACATTGTTCCCTTATTCAAGAAAGAGAATAGACAAAATCCACTCAACCACTGACCAGTATCACTAACCAGTGTTGTAAGCAAGGTATTAGAAAAGCTTATAAGAAAAGCTTGGGTAAGTCATCTATAAGAACACAAAATCATAACAGAAAGACAGTTTGGTTTCAGAAAAGGAAAATCATGTGTTACTAATCTGTTAAGCTACTATGACAGAGTAACAGACACATTACAGGAAAGAGAAGGATGAGTGGACAGTATCTATTTAGATTTCATGAAAGCATTTAACACAGTACCACACCAAAGACTTTTATGGACACTGTACCATCAAAGAGGAATTCGAGGCAAACTGTATTTTTGGATGCAAGATTTTCTCATAAAAAGAGAAATGAGAACAGTACTAAGGGTAAATTACTCATCATGGAAGAGAAGTGACTAGTGGAGTTCCACAGGGCTCAGTGCTGGCACCAATCATGTTTTTAGTGTATATAAATGATACAGAGAGTAACACTGGAAATGAAAGCTATCTAAATATGTTTGCAGATGATGCAAAAATACAAAGGAGAATTACTAACACAGTCTCTTGTAAAGAGCTATAAGAAGAATTAAATAAACTTCATAAATGGAGTAATACATGGCAAATGGAATTCAATGTGGACAAGTGTCATGTAATCAAGTTTGGTAAAAGTGGAAAAAGACCTGATTGGGATTATAAGTTAGGAAATAAAACCCTACAGATATCAGAAAGAAAGAAGGACCTAGGTGTGATTATCAATAACAGACTATCTCTGGCTGACCACATCAGTGAGAAGGTAAGGAACATGTATACACTGCTTGCAAATATGAGAATAGCATTCACATACATAAATCAAGACATGCTAAGAAAGATAATAACATCATTCATCAGACCAACCCTGGAATATGCATCAGTAGTCTGGAGTCCTCATCTCAAAAAACACATAGACAAGATCGAAAAAGTTCAAAGGGCTGCTACAAGATGGGTACCAAGCTGAAGGGATCTAAGTTACAAAGAAAGACTAAAAAAACTGAATCTACCAACACTACATGAGAGAAGGAAAAGAGGTGACATGATTATGCTATATAAATGCGTATCAGGGAAGGAGAAAATAGACAATAAATGATTACTTAACCTATGGGGATGCATCAGCAAGAGGACACTGCAAAAAAACTGCATAGTGAGGTGATAAAGACATAAGGAAATTTAGTTTCCCAAATATAGCAATTGATCAGCAGAATGCACTACCAAATGAAATACTGTGCCAAAACAATTCACAAATTTAAGGATATGTACGATAAATATGGTTTAAAACACGGGACAGTACGAGCTTGACTCATTCCTGTAAAGATACAATTAGGTAGGAACAATTAGGTAAGAACACACACACACACACACACACACACACACACACACACACACACACACACACACACACATATACACATTATCTATAGGATGATGATGATGATGAGAGTTACACCAATGATAATGATTGATTTCACACAGGATAACCACCACCATAATTACTACCACAAACCACCACTACCATCATCACAACCACCATCTATCATCACCACCTCACCACCACCACCTACCATCATCACAACCACCATCTATCATCACCACCATCTATCATCACCACCACCACCACCACCCCCTACCATCACCACCACCACCCCCTACCATCATCACCACCACCACCCCTTACCATCATCACCACCACCACCACCACCACCACATTTCCCTACCCAATATTTCCTTTTTTTAAAACAATTCTACATACAATAAAACCTCAGTAGAACAGAGTATCTGGAGCCCAAGCCATTCCGAAAAAAGCGAAACTCCGAAAAAAGCGATATGTGGACTTCCCCCTGCTAAGATATTTTCATACATCAGGGAGGGGGAGGCCAAAGATGAGATGAAGGGATGGAGTGGAGAGGTATATGAGAGAGGGGGGTGTGAATTTGGAGCAGGGCAGGGAAATGGCGGGGGACAGGGTGACATGGCGACAATTTGTTTGTGGCCATCCCATATGGGATTATGGAGTATGGCAATACAGTAGATAGATAGATATATTATCCAGGTTATATGATCTGCTTTGTGGAAAAATATCTATAGGCTGGTTTGCCTGCTTACACAAGGCCCTCCATTCACAAAAATATACATATGGAAAAACAACTAACTCAAAAGACAAATGGCCACCCCTTATGGGATTATGGCATCTGGTTATACTGTTGTTAGATATGCTATAGATAGATTTAGAGAGAGAGAGAGAGAGGTTTTCCTGCTGATGAGGTACTGGATATGAAAAACTACCCATATGCAACTCCTTCTCTCTATGCGAGGTGCTCAACATGAAATAAGGAAGAAACCTATCTTCATAGACCTGCAAGGTGCCAAAACTACTGCAGCCAATTTAAAAAGTTTCTTTGAATCTCGTAGAATGTGAAACTGTTTTATTAAAAGGCCTTCTTATGGACAAACTGAAAA
>NC_137049.1:22222393-22324669 GCF_032717465.1 Coenobita brevimanus | reverse complement strand
AGTAAAGAATGGGTGAGTGAGAGTAGGTGTATTCTTGTTTCTCTGGGTAGGGTTGTTTGTGAAGGGTGTGGTGTCTGGTGTGATGGTTTTTGAAGGGTCCTGTTTGGCTGCAGATTTGTTGTTGATGTCTGTAATGGCCTTGTATTGTGTATAGGTAGCTAGGTACAGTGTAAAATAATAAAAAATAAAGTACTTAGTATGTATATATATATATATATATATATATATATATATATACTGTATATATATATATATATATATATATATATATATATATATATACTGTATATATATATATATATATATATATATATATATATATATATATATATATATATATATATATATATATATATATATATTTTTTTATTTATAAAATAAGCTGTGTACAATTTGAAATAATTCAGTACTTGAATTAAAAAAATAAAATATAAAATAAAATAAAAAGGTTGATTTGGCCACAGCCATCGGGGGACTGCGAGCAAGTGCAGAGTGGTCGGAGCCGATGACCTGTACTGTGAAATTCCATGTATTTTCACAGCACAGTTCCTTCTGAATGGGGGCCGTTTTAGGGGCGAGAAAAAATATTGACTATATCTTGTTGAAATTTAGTGCTGGCGTGCAGTGTTATAGGCTTTGAATGGCTGTAGTGGCTAGGTAGGCAGTATGTACAGGATAAATTATTAACAGAAAAAAAAGGAAATAAGAAAAAAAGGAGGAAAAATAAAAATGGTTGCACATTTTATTTGGATTTAGGTAATTTTCTAATTTGGAGCAGTGGTCAAGTAATAGGTCTAGTACAACTTCCTTGGTGGTTTGAATGGCCGTAATGCTTTTATGTTCCTCTGACAAAGTGGGGACAGACTGGAGGGTCAGTTGAACCAGTAATCAAGGAGACTCATTCCTGTCTAAGTACATAAAATTTCAATTTTTCATGTGATTATTTATTATGAAGAGGTACATAGTGAGGATGTGGGGAGGAGGCAGCCTTATAACTTTGTGTGGAGGTCTTGTTGGATTGTGGTGGTGGTTTATGTGTTTGTGTTTTTCTGCATTGAGAGTCCCCTTGTTGTCCTGTGTCTGTGTGTTTAGCCACGAGGTATTTTTGGCACTGAGAACACCAGCTGGTATTGTAATGGTGTTGGTCTGGAATAGGAAAGTCCTGGAGTTGATAATTTTGAAGCACTTATGTAGGGAGAAATATGTGAGGTAGTCAGGATTCCAGGGGCTTAAATGGTCATTGAGTGAGCATCTGGCCCTTTTCATTGGACATGGCCTGGTTATATCAGTGCCACCACCTGAAAGTGTCTGCCCTGCACTGCAGTTTTATAAAAATTGGGTGCGTAAGTTGAGAAGTGTGAATTTCGGGGGTAGGATTGTGAGCCAGACTGGAAAAAAAATACGAGACAAGGTCATAGGGTGGCTGCCAGAAATTGAGCAGCATAGACAGCCACCATTAGGTGACTATGACCAATGAATGCATGTTGGAGCCTTCATGAATGGTACGATACAAATGATATAAAAATACTGAACTGTTTCTACAGGCCCATCATGTACACCTCAGTATATATATGCATAGCTTTGAAATACTGTATATATAAACACATCATCTGAGATCTAGTGGCACATTTTCCACACAGTTAAAAACAGAATATGTGTAAATTGTGAGTTTTGTTTGTGTATAATGCCAGCAGTAAGTAATTCCTCATTTAATAATTGATAATATTCCCGTAAATTGCTGATTGCTGAAGTTAGGGTCGGGTCCCAGCAAGAGGGACTTTTTCTCCAGCATTTAAGGATCATATGCAAGACAGAACTAACTAGCAAGATTTATTTGTGTTAAATTTTAAAAAATAATATTTTTAGATGAATTAACATTGATCTTTCACAGCACACCTTTGAGATTAATTAAGAAGTTTGTGAAAAGTGTAGTTTTGAGTGACATTAAGAGAGAGACTGTGCTTAGTGAAAGTATGTTAAATGAGGAATTACTGATAGGGGTTTGCCAGTAAATTATTATTATTATTATTATTATTATTATTTGACCCACAAGCAGTTTTTGAAGCATAAACTAATGATACCCCTTGCTGGCATTAATATTACAAAAGAAAACAAAGTTGAGTGTTTATTCTGTGTGTGTTTTAGTACTTCATATAGTTAAGTATTGTAGTAGGCTTCCTCCTCTCCTCCTCGTTGTTGGTCTCTTCCTTCCTCTTCCTCCTCGTATTGTATTAGGCTTCCTCTTCTCCTCCTCCTTGTTCTTTTCCTCTTCTTCCGTCCGCGTCCTCATTCTTTTCTTCCTTCCTCCTCCTCATCATTCTTTCTTCCTTCCTCCTCCTCCTCCTCATTCTTCCTTCCTCCTCCTCCTCCTCCTTATTCTTTTCTTCCTTCCTCCTCCTCCTCCTCATTCTTTTCTTCCTTCCTCCTCCTCCTCCTCCTTATTCTTTTCTTCCTTCCCCTTCCTCCTCCTCCTCCTCCTCATTCTTTTCTTCCTTCCTCCTCCTCCTCCTCTTTTTGTATTAGGCTTCCTCTCCTCCTCTTCCCCCTCTTATTGTATTAAGCCTCCTCTTCTCCTCGTTCTTCTCTCCCTTTTCTTTCCTCTTGCTCCCCTCTTTCTTCCTCTTCCTAACCTTACCACCCTGGAACCCACCCTACCACCCTTCAGCCTTGCTATGCCCTAGCAGGTGTCCCTTGCTATTCCTGTCATCCTTGTCCTGTCCTTCCATCCATGTTTTGTCAACCATGTCCTGTCCTTCCACCCCTGTCCTGCCATCACTTACCTGCCCTGCACCCTTGCACTTTCCTTCCCTCCCCTACACCCTTGCAATATGCAGCCATGCCCTTCCCTACACCCTTGCAATATGTAGCCATGCCCTGCCCTGCCTTGCCACCCCTGTCCTGCCCTGCCTTGCCACCCCTGTCCTGCCCTGCCTTGCCACCCCTGTCTTGCCCTGCCTTGCCACCCCTGTCTTGCCCTACACCCATGCACTGTCATCTGCACCCTTGCTGTACCCTGCCATCCTTGGCCTGTCCTCCCCTCCTTGCTATTCTTACCCTGTGTCCTGCTGTTCTTGCCTAGGGTGTCCTGCCCTTCCATCTCTTGCTGTATCCTGTTGTCTTGCCCTGCTATGACCTGTCCTGTTGTCTTGCCCTGCTATGACCTGTCCTGTTGTGCCCTTCCATCATCTGTGCTTTGTGGCCTGCCACCCCTGTCCTGCCCTACACCCATGCACTGTCATCTGCACTCTTGCCGTGCCCTGCCATCCTTGGCCTGTCCTCCCCTCCTTGCTATTCTTACCCTGTGTCCTGCCCTTCCATATCTGCTATTTTTTCCTTTGTGTGTCCTGCCCTTCCATCTCTTGCTGTATCCTGCTTGTCTTGCCTTGCTATGACCTGCCTTGTCATTTGTGCTATGTCCTGCCCTGTTGTGTCCTTCCATCATCTATGCTCTGTCCTGCTTTGCCCTGCCCAGTCATCTGTGCTATGTCCTTCCATCATCCGTGTCATGTCCTGCTGTTCTTGCCTGTCTTCTGTGCTATGTCCTGCTGTCCTTCCTCTGTCCTGCTCCATGTGTCTTGTTTTGTTTGTTTTTAATATGTTTCTTTTATTCTTTAATGTCTTTGTATATTGTCCTTTTAAGTTCATAATTTTTTCTAAGTGCTAAATTTTGAATATGTTATAAGTTACTTATATATGTATAGTACTTTGAAAAATATCAGAAAAAGAATACCAATAGACATGAATAGTACGAAGTGATGTCTCCTTCGTACTATTCATGTCTATTGGTATTCTCTTTCTGATATTTTTCAAAGTACTATACATATGTAAGTACTATTACATATTTAAGTAATATACAAAAAAAGGTATATGTATATAATAAAGACATGGTAATAATACATTGGTTTTATTTCCACTAAGATACATTTAAGTGAAGAATGTGAAGGTGAAAAAAGAAAAAACTATCTCGATAAATCGGCCAGAGAAATAAGGACTGGCAACCCCAAGGAATGGTTGCCAGTCCGTATTTTCGTGGCCGATTTATCGAGATAGGTTCTGTGCCCTACCACAAGATGCTTCCAAAAGCGTATGCCCTTCTAATCACTGTGTAGATGCCATGTCTTGTATTGCTCTGCCCAGCTAATGCCAGGCAGAGCTATACAAGAACACATGGCATACAACAGAGTGATCAAAAGGGCTACTTAACATGCATTGCTAAACACTGTGTGCACCACGCAACGTGTGTTTGCTAAGGCATGTTAAACAGGAAGCAATGCACCATTAGTCAACATGGCATACAGTATACCAAAGACATGAGCCAATTAACCCCTTCAGTATGAGGACATTTTATTCCTGCTGATGCCACACGATTTTATTCAGCTTGGAGTGCGATCTCATACTGGAGGGGACATAGCCTCCCTTCAGTATGAGACCCCCTTCCTAAGCTGAGTAAAATCGTCTGGCAGCAGCAAGAATAAAATCATCTGGGACAGCAACAATACACTGAGAAAAGATGTAACAGTACTGAAGAGCTTCAAAAATACCAACATGGACTGGTTGTGATGCATGTTAAATATCAACAAAATCACATTCCACTGAACAATATTTACTCTTCACTAACTTGGCCCAATTTTTCAGTCTTTTCCAGCTGTGTCACATAAGAGTAACTCGAGGCACAGAAAGGCAATGCTATTACTCATAATCCTTTTCACACTGTGCCTACTATCCTGTTTTAAGAAAGTTACAACTCATAATTCAGGCTGGAAAGATTTAAAATTTTAGGCCAAGCTAAAGTTCAGAGTATAATCTCAATAAAACAAATAAAACTGTAAAAATATATAATGGCCATATTACTATAACAATGTGAAAGTGTGGACATGCTATATCTACCTATAGCCAGACACCTTGATCCTGAGAGGGTACATATCTCCTCCCTGTCCACTGCCATCTACCTGCCCTCCCCCCAGATTACACCCCACCCCCCCTTATCATATACCTCTCCATATCTATCTCATCCTCAGACCACCCACCCCCCCTGCCTCTCCCCCCACCTCACTCACATACACCCTCCTGTTGAAGTTTCCTACTCTCCATTCCACCAACTTACATCCCCTTCCCTATCCCTCCATTTTCCTCACATACACTCACCTAGTTAGTCTTTCACACACCCCAACTTACACCCTCCTCTCCTCTCCATCTCTATCTCATCCTCAGCTCCCCCCACCTCACTCACATACACTCTCCTGATTATGTTTCCTACTCTCCATTCCCCCAACTTACACCCCCCTCTCATATATCTCTCCACTCCATCCCTCCATCTCATCCTCAGTCTCCACCTCACTCACATACACTCTCAGAATTAATCTTCCTACACCCCCCAACTTACACCCTCCTCTCTCATGCACCTCTCCACTCCATCCTTCCACCTCACTCACATACACTCTAGTCTCCTACTCCACTCCTCCCCCTCTCATATACTGTACCTCTCCACTCCATCCCTCCATCTCATCCTCAGTCTCCCCCTGCCACTTTCCCCACCTCCACCTCACTCACACAAACCCCTACTTAGTCTCACTCTCCATCCCCCCACTTACACCTCCCTCTCATACCTCTATTCCATCCCTCCACCTCACTTTCATACTCCACCCCCAACTTACACCCTCCTCTCCTATATACCTCCACTCATCCCTCCATCTCATCCTCAGTCTCCCCCTCCCTCTTACCCCACATCCACCTTACTCACATACACTCCTAGTTAGTTTCTCTCTCCATCCCATTTCAATTTACAACATCCTCTACTCAATCCCTCAGTTCCCGCTCCCCCCTTCCACCTCACACACACTAGGGCCGATTCACAGTACACGGTTAGTCTCCGTACGGTTTTCATACGTTAATTTTTCCGAAATCAATGGGGCTGTTCACACTATATTTTCCGTTTATTGTTCATCTTTCGTGCGCCTTTCACTCGTACGGATCGGCTACGTTTGGAAGAAATCTCTAACGAACGAAACGTATACGTATGGAAACGCTCCGTACCTCCACCGATCAGTGTGATCATCGATACGTATCAGTCACGGTGTGTTTACAGACGACAGAGGACAAGTTCAGCCTGTCACTGCTTTTGGCCATGAACAGGTACTATAAGCAGTCATGAGTGACGAGAAGTTATTAGAACTGGTCAGAGGCTACGAGGAACTATATGACATGGGCAACAGAAAATACAACGATAACCATGTGAAAGAAAAAATATGGAAATTAATAGGAGAGGGATTGGAAAAATTGGGTAAGATATTTAAATATTTCACTATTTTATTATAACAGTGTGACAAATAGCATTTTATCCTTCATCCTATTCATTACCATTCATAGGGTATCTCTTAACACCCTATCCATTACCATTCACTGGCTCTCTCTCAAGTAGCCTATTAATTACCATTCACAGGTTCTCCCAACATCCTGTTCATAACCATTGGTAGGTTCTCTCTCAACCCTCTTTATGCCCATGGAAGAGAACCAGTGGGACTTCAAGAATCTTTTAAATTTCTTTTACAACGAATGCACCTTGTGGAGCATTTCCTCCCTGTCTAGTTATGTCTACTAAAGAGCTTGCATTGTTCGTGACATTCATGGTTGTAACATCAGTGGCATTGTCACCTAAGTAGCTGTGCAAAAATGAAAGTTGCAGCAAGCTGCTTTACACTAATTTCTGAGGCTTCTTGTCGGAGCCACAGCTGCACGCAGACTGACGAGATCATGGACGTATAGTGTGAACAGTGACATAGCAAATGAACCGTAACCCTACGAAGACGAACCGTATAGTGTGAATTGGCCCTTAGTCTCTCACTCCAGCCCTCCATCTCATCCTTGGTCTCCCCTCCTACCTCACTCACATACACTCCTAGTTAATTCTCTCCCTCTCCACTCCATCCCTCAGTCTCCCAGTTCTAATTTATGAAGCATAGACAACCACATGACATATGATTTCTTACTAAACTCGTGGAATGTTGCCATAACCTACCTACCAATAACAGATCTTTGTATTATTAAAAAAAAAAAAAAAAAAATGATATGGCCACGTTATATTTTTTCAAGTAATGAAGTAATGTTTCTCGCCTTTTAAGACTTCGTTCCATTAAAAAACCTTGGAACAGCACTTCTAAAAAATTACAAGGTTACTTATGAACTGGCTGCTACAGTTTATAACCTTTGTTAATTTCTTGGTCATAAACACACACATCTTAACCAAGACTGGCTGAAGTTTAAATCTATTGCTCATGGTCTGGTGCAAGTAGGCAACTAATAAAGTACTGTATGTATAAAATCAGTAATGCTGTTCCTGGCCTACCAAGCCATTCATACCCAGGCAACAGGTCTTTTAGTCCAACATGACAGATGAACACTACAGTAGGTAATTTTTAGGATATGTTCCCACAACAATTGAAATCAATATTTTATGCAAGGAAGAAGGAACCAAATGCTAGAAAACCTGAACGACTGTTCCCTCCAACAAAAAACTAAGTTAAGTGCCAAATTCAAGATCGTTCATCTTGAGATGCCTAGACACAGCATTAAAAAGACTGGAGGATCATAGGCAGTAGGAAGAGTGAAAAGCAGTTCCAGAGTTGACCTCCTGCGTACATGAAGGTTAACTCCTGCATTTGAGAGCTGGACAGAAACGGATGAGAGTTTGCTGCTAGACAGGTGCTATGCACCTGCCAAGGTGGTGGAGGGATGCAAGCAGATGTTTCGGAGGGGCAGTGACCATTGACACAGCAGTACAAATGAGATAAACATGCAACAGTTGTAGTCAGATGGAATAAAAATTGGCAAGCAGAATCACTATGTGCCACTGATGCAATATGTCGAGATGTTTCAAATAATTTTTGGTCTGCACCAGGAGCATGCATTTATTTTTTTTTTTTTGCTGCAGTTCTTTGGTTGTGCATTTAGTATTTGGATTAAAAGTTGCAGCAATACTTCAATCATTGGCAAAGCAACTGAAGTTAGATTTAAAAAGCACAATTAATTTTACGACCTCTCAAATAACGGAAATTATAAGACTGCCTTGTCAAAATCAAGCTGTTTTTCATTTGTCTTAAAAGGCGATAACCTCTACTCCACTAGACAAAATACTGAAACATTTATATTAAAGAAGCATTTACATTAAAGATACATTTATTGGAATAAAGAAAATATGGTCAGCACATATAAATATATAAGTAATGGATATGGGATCATGAGGGCCGCAATATATTAAAATCTACACGAGTGAAGTTCTGCTGAAAAATCCTATGGTCTAACTGACTGGCCAAGAGATGCTCCCACATCCACAAATACTGTACAGTGCATATACAGATGTCCTCGTTTAGCCACAGGTATGGCCTAAACTAAGAGTATTCCCACCATACAACTGGTAATGGAAAATTCTGCACCCTGACTAAACTTTACAGAAACACTTATCAACTGACAGAATTGGGGGAAAAAAAAAAAATGAAGACACTGGAGAATGAGGGGGGTTGCATTGGTATATTAAAAAAAAAAAAAAAAAAGGGGGGGGGGTTACGCCGTTTGATAAAAAAAAAAAAAAAAAAAATTAAGATAAGGGGGGATAGGGGTTGCACTGTTTGAAAAAATTAATAAATAGAGGGGTTGCACTGATTTATAAAAAAAAAAAAAAAAAAAAAAAAAAATGGAGTGGGGCACCAGAGGGGTTGCATTGTTTGATGGTCCTTAATTATGAGGTGTGACAGTCTCCTTGGTTACTTTGTTTATTTTCCTATCGCTTACAAAGGCTTCAACATGCCTGCATGGCCTTGGTCACCTAATGGCAACTCTCCATACTACTTGATCTCTGGCAGTCTCCCTGTCCAGTCCCTTATCCCTGAGGTCTCACTCTGACTTCATCCCAGGTCTTTTTTTAGTCTGCCTCTCACAACTCGACCCTAAACAATCACAGCTCTCACCCTCCATCCTCTCCACAAGTCCAAACCATCTCAACCTACCCCTCCTCATCACTACATCAATACATTCAAGTCCCATTCTTCTTCTCAACTCTTCAACTGCAGTCCTAACACCCCTCCCAAGGCCTGTCATTCAAGGATGCACTAAAAACAAATCTAATTGTTGTCATTACTGTATGTTTAAGCCTATGAACATCCTCATCCTTCACTGCCCAGGTCTCACCACCATACAGCATTACACTCCTAACACGTGCCACATACAAAGATCCCTTAGCACTGAGGGAGAGCCCTCTCAATGTCAGGAGGCAACAGCTCTCTGAACTTCCTCCAGCCACTCCTTACCCTAGCCATACAGCTAACACCAGCTCCACCTCCAACACATAGCATGTCCTCAAAATAAAAATTAAAAAAAATCCGCCACACACTCAACAGCAAGACTAATCCTTTCATGCCTGAAATCTCCATATGCTCCCCCCCCACACACACACACACTGCACACACCATGTCAGCATTTTTCACAGTCTACCTCTAACACCACATACACAGCCTCTCACCAAACAGTGAACAAGTTGCAATTCCTTCCCACACCCTAGTGGTAATCCATACATGGCCACACTCCCTCACCTTTGACAGTACCACCACCAGCCCTAGATACCATCACCCTTGGTTACTAGTCGTATCAACCCTCCAATCACACTACACACTGCCATCAACCGAGACAAAAGGGAACAGGGACCTGTCAGGTTTGATAACATGCGATAACAAATTTAACAGACAATGGAGCAAGTTGCCTTCATGAGGTGGCAGTCTCCTTGGTTATGGCTACTTGTCATTGCAATGTGCTATAGCAATACACTTTACAGGTACAGGAGGCTTGCTTTCATGTGTCTACTTGATTACTAGTCCTGCAGGTGGTAGGTGACTGTGATCATCCACTCACTTGATATACAGTGCAACCTCTTAAATTCGAAGTTCTTGTGTCCTTTTGATACTTTTGAAAAATTTGAACTTTTAATAAAGCATTTCTGTGGCTGTCTTAATTCTCATGGTTTAGACATGCTTTGGACACAAGCTTTGTTGTCTGGGCTAACTAGCTGGCTTCAGGCATCCTATTTTCCATTGTTAACACTACCATTTATCTCATCTCTTAACTCAAGGCTCAGTACTATAATAGCTACAAACCATGAAGTGTTTCTTTCACATTTCCTTTCCTCATCTTGTGTATGTCCCCTTGTTCTAAAACACTTTGCAGTTGTATTCATATTTAACATCAATCAGTAAGCTGTAAGGGACAGTAATTATGCATTTATTTATTTACGTAAAAACTACAGTACTGAACATGAATATTTACATCTTTCAGCAACCACCATCCACTCCTTGATGTAGCACTGCCCACTATCTCCATTATTTTTGTTTCTGTCCTCCTCTCTCCCTATTTCTCACATCTTTCCTGTCAATTTTTATTACTCCTTCCTTTTCAGGTGGCTTTACATTGAGTAACATGCCTAATGGCTTTCTGTAAGCCAGAAAACCATTTACAATGCTAGGTGGTAACCATATAACCAACCCATACGTGATGCTACACTTCACATATTGTGCACTGATTACACAGTTTATTTTATGACATTTTATGATACGTACAATTACTGTCCGTCTGCATTACTATAATCTTGCAGAAATACTGCAATCTCAGTGATGAAATACATAAGTACATTGTGTGTGTGTGTGTGTGTGTGTGTGTGTGTGTGTGTGTGAAAAAAAATGGAAGATGGTGGTGGTTTATATCTACTCAAAAATAGATTGCACAGTGGTTTAACTGTGATGCAAATGATCTATTAGAATTACACTAAGACTGCTGCCTACCAACAATCATGCTTCAGTCAAAAGTGAATAAAATCAGTTGACGTCTGACACGTGGTGTTGCATGTGTTGCGTGATAAAGGAATATTTACCATAATTCCACTCAAAAACTTAAAAACCTTATCACACTGCTTTGTAATGTCATACTGTCAGGTTTAACACCACCGCTATCTTTGACAACACCTGCAATGAGTTATTTACTCTAGTTTCAGTTGGTACAGCACTGAGAACTGTCATACATGGTAGTTTCCACCACCAGTCATTTCACAACACACACTAAGTACTTGTGGCTGCATTCTTATACTGCATCATTTTTGTTCCCAGCACTGCACTAATTGGTAGAGCCAGGACACCTGTTTGAAGCCACAATTATGGTCAAATTTGGATACGATAAAACTGACTCATATAACAAAGAGCTTACCCAAGAGGAGGAAAGGAAATTATTATTAATATGGGTGACCACACGCTTTATGGTGAGATCATCAGTACCAGATGGGTGTAGCTGGGTATTTTTTTTTTTTACTAGTCTCTGGTTATTTCTGAGCTAGTTTTGGTAAATACAAATGACATTTTTCATAAATTAAGGCAATTGAACTTTAGAGGTTTGCAAACTTTTGAGGTTGCACTGTAGTACTACCTATTCTTCCTTCAACTTTATCATTCTGTTTGTCCTCACTCCCTACTTCTCCCTTTCCTTCCTGTCACTTTTTCTCTTCTTTCCACTTCATGTGGTTTTACACCAGGTGACAGGCCTAATGGTTTCCTGCAACCCAGGAAACCATTTACAATGTGGGGTGGTAACCATATCACCAAATAATCGGGTGATGTGGGTCCTGCTATGGTGCCCATGTTAACTGAATTATGCAAATGCAGCATCCATCCACGAACCGAACCTCCACACTATTCAACGCACCTTGCCGTTGCAGGGCACTTTCAGCCACAAGGGAACACTGGTTCATTAAATGAGGTGGCAAGGCTGTTGCTTGCCTGTGGTTGATAGGTCTGCTTGGCCAGGCAGACTGGGGTTCATCAACAACGTACTTCAATTCACAATGCCATCAAACAAAACATGCCCCAATTCCCTCCCTTATCCTCCAAGGATGCTGGAGTACACGAGTCTCCTTGGTTATTAGTCTAATACCTCCCTATCATCCCATAAAGGAATGTGGTGGACTACAGGATAAGGGCCAATTCAGCCAGCAGACCAACATGTTCCTGTTCTCCTGGCCACAAAATACATCACTTCAGCACTACCATATATACCAGCCAGGGAACACATTGACAATTACTTTGATTTAAAGTCCGTGAAAACAGCACTTCTTCATGACTAGCATAAACGAGGACTTTCTGTACACACAACTACAGTTCTTTCACTTAAAATTGGCCAAGACATATCCTTTGACAGCTGACTTCACTTAGTTCACTGGCTCTACAACCTTTCCACCACACTGCATGACTAACATCACTAATTTTGATCTAATACAGTATAGCTAAACACGATTCAAAGATGGTAATTTTAGGTCGTTGAAACCTTTCCACACCACTTCTTCATGACTAGCAAGGTATTTTTAGGCCAAGTTAAAGCAAAATGATTGAGATGCAGTTTTAACACATTACCAATCTTCTTCAAACATACAGCATATTCCTCTACCCAGCTGGCTTATTTACCCAGCTGGCTTCATCTTGCCATCTTGATATCTTCTTCATAGATCTTGTTAGACGCCATCTGTTTCCTGCAAATACAACAACACATTAGCTGTGTTTCTATCTACACCCACACCCACTGACCTACTCTACACCTACACCCACTGACCTACTCTACACCTACACCCACTGACCTAATCTACAACACACACTGACATACTCTACACCTACACCCACTGACCTAATCTAACACACACACACACACACACACACACACACACACACACACACACACACACACACACACACACACACACACACACATACACACACACACACACCTAACCTTCAAACACCAGCCAACTGGATTACCTAAACACAAGATCACAAGTTTAAATTCTGTACCTAAACAACAAGAGCCTATCTGCACAGACTGCAGTCAATATTTAAGTTTCTTTCAAACTCAGAATGTGAAACTTGTATTAAAATGCCTCCTTATGGCCAAAACTGACAACTGTTTAATAATCAGCTCATGCAACAGCTGACCTATCAAATCAACTCAAAATTTCAAGCTGAGCAACTTTGTATTTCATAAGCCACTACAATGCCTCCTTAAAGTCAAACTGAAATGCACCCAACAGTCAGCTTAGGCAATGGCTGACATGATTAATCAACAAAAGTTCAGGCTGAGCAGCTTTGTATTTCATAAAATCACTCAAAGCTCTCCAAGAGCAGATATTTACACTTTCCTTGGAGAGAGAAAAAAAAAGTAACACTTGTAGACCTGTTAGCTTTGCCACAGGTGAACAGACCTATTAATATTCCACAGCACATCTGGCTGGACCACCTTAACCCACTACATCACCAGGCATCTACAGTAAACACAGCAGCACAACCACCAGACACATTCAAAGCCTCAGACACCACCACCTTAACCCACTACACCACCAGGCACCTACAGTAAACACAGCAGCACAACCACCTGACACATTCAAAGCATCAGACACCACCACCTTAACTCACTGAACGACTTTGACAATGGCCAGATTTAGAAAGACGGCAGAAACTATAACCACTGCTAATACACCTAAAGATAATTCACCATACTCCCTGAGTGCTTTATCCATCTATATCTATTTATCTATATCTACTGAAGTTATTCTGGAGACTATTTCAAAGTCTGCATTACATGAGGAAGCTACTACAGTTAAAAAAAATCTTTCCAAACAAGAAATGAACAAAGTCAAGAACCATTCAGTGCAAGATGCCTGGCCACTGCATTTAAGAGTGTCACAGTAGGAAGCACCAATGAACCTGCACCAGGGAACCTGCACCAACGAACCAGCACCAATGAACCAGCACCAACAAACCTGCACCAAGTCACACTGGCTACATGGCACCAAGACTGGCATGGGAGCAGCTTTGCCCATTTAGATGCTTGGTGATGAAACAGTTTGGTGTTAATGCACAAGGAGGAAGGCAGGATAGGGAGGAAGGGGAGGATAGGGAGGATAGGGAGGGAGGGGAGGATAGGGAGGGAGGGGAGGATAGGGAGGGAGGGGAGGATAGGGAGGGAGGGGAGGATAGGGAGGATAGGGAGGATAGGGAGGAAGGGGAGGATAGGGAGGAAGGGGAGGATAGGGAGGAAGGAAGGATGGGGCAGTGTTAATGGCAGGGCCTTAAACTATCCATGGCATAATACCAAATGTCTAGCCTGATAGTAGGTGGGAAATGTAGGGCCAATAGAATTATGGAAATATCAAGAAAAGGTGGAACAGTAGAGAGAGGACAGGAAGGAGAGAGAAAGGAGATACAGTCACTGGTAAAAGGAAAAGTCACAGGCAGAAGGAGAAAGTCACAGGCAGGAGGAGAAAGACGCAGGCAGGAGGAGAAAGACGCAGGCAGGAGGAGAAAGACGCAGGCAGGAGGAGAAAGACGCAGGCAGGAGGAGAAAGACGCAGGCAGGAGGAGAAAGACGCAGGCAGGAGGAGAAAGACGCAGGCAGGAGAAGAAAGACGCAGGCAGGAGAAGAAAGACGCAGGCAGAAGGAGAAAGACGCAGGCAGAAGGAGAAAGACGCAGGCAGAAGGAGAAAGACGCAGGCAGGAGGAGAAAGACGCAGGCAGAAGGAGAAAGACGCAGGCAGAAGGAGAAAGACGCAGGCAGAAGGAGAAAGACGCAGGCATTTTGTAAAAAAAAAAAAAAAGTCAGATTAATTCAAACTTACACAGTACTTCCAATTCCCTGACTCCCCCAACATCTCTTCCTTAGTGATATATTTTTGGTTTTATTCTTGCTACTACAGTACTTGGCAATTTTTACAACTCAGGGGCTGGTACTCTTGAAGCACCTCCCCTAACACCTCTTCCTTATTGATTTATTGTTTTATTCTTGCCGCCACCAGGCATTTTAAAACTCAGGGAGGAGTTACAACTCTGATGGGGTTAATAAGGCTACATCTTCAGTTAAAAAAATACAGGATTAATAGACTCTGGAAATATTGCTATCGTATCGTTTATATAGACTCTGGAAATATTGCTATCGTATCGTTTATATAGACTCTGGAAATACAGCTATCGTATCGTTTATATAGACTCTGGAAATATTGCTATCGTATCGTTTATACAGACTCTGGAAATATTGCTATCGTATTGTTTATATAGACTAAAATATTGTTATCGTGTTGTTTATATACAGCAGACTCTGGAAATACTGCTATCGTATCGTTTATATTCACTCTAGAAATATTGCTCTCATATCATTTATATAGACTGGAAATACAGCTATCGTATCGTTTATATAGACTCTGGAAATATTGCTATCGTATAGTTTATAGAGACTCTGGAAATACAGCTATCGTATCGTTTATATAGACTGGAAATACAGCTATCGTATCATTTATATAGACTGGAAATACAGCTATCATATCATTTATGATATAGACTGGAAATACAGCTATCGTATCATTTATATAGACTGGAAATACAGCTATCGTATCGTTTATATAGACTCTGGAAATATTGCTCTCGTATTGTTCATATAGACTCTGGAAATATTGCTCTCGTATCGTTTATATAGACTCTGGAAATACTGCTATCATATCGTTTATAAAGGCTCCAACATGCTTGAATGCATCGGTTTTCATAACTTAATAGCAGCTCTCCACACTGCTCAATCTCTGGCAGCCTACCTATTCAGTTCTAGCCCTGAGGTCACACCTTATGTCCTCTTCCCAGGTCTTTTTCAGTCTGCCTCTCACCCCTACCCTCAACCTTGCCACTTATCACCTTCCACACCCAACTGTTACTCTCCATTAAAAATAAAATCAAGGCATTTGAGAGAACAACAAGTACCAATGGAACTTAGAAATCTGCATATAAGACAAGGCTTTACTATCACACCACTGATTTCCCTAGATAAATAGCTCATGAAGAGGTGTTAGGGAGCTTCCTTTGGAATGCAGGGGTCTCCAACTGACTTCAGTTTAACCCCTAAAATAAATCATTACAGAAGAGATGTCAGGGAGCTTCCTGTTGTGTGTTAATTCACTCCTGCCACAGCCAATGGTTTTATCCATCTCTGGGGATATTTTATTTACTGATGGGTAATAATGGCTATATGGCTTCTGTTGCAAGTCTCCAAAGACTTAAAACTATATGGAAAAGTTAAGAAAAACCTAAGGCACAAGGGGTGGCAGTGATCATTTCCAGGAATATGGTTGTTAGCACTGCCAATTTAACTGCAGAACACTTACTGCAAATAATTCCACTTAGCAAAATTGAGTTTTTAATGTTCTGCATGATTCTTGAAACTTTAGCTTCCTCAGCTATTTAAGCACAAGTTGCAGTGCATTTTGAATAACACCTACTGAGGCAAGTTCTGCAACCAACTGGCAATTAGCAAAAGCAGCACCACAGCAAGATTAACAGAAAACTATACATTATGTATAAAACACTCCACTGGCCCATCAATGGTTATTTCAACTGACTGGCACCTAAGTAATTAAGTATAACATTTTTAAATGTACTCATCTTGTAGTATTCAGCCAAGTTGCTCCCCTTCATCACTGGTGGTGGTGGATGTCTACCACACGACACCGCCAAAGCAGGGGTGGCCTTCTCTGTCAAATAGCTGCCCTCGTCGTACTGCCCTAAAGTACAAACATGCTTTACAACTCCACCCTTGAACTACAATGCCAGTGCTACCTCAACCATCAACACTAGTTAAATATTAGGCTGAAGGACATACTGAAGGCTGTATCAAACCAGCCATTTCAAGGAGTCTATCAGTTAATATTCTTGCCATACACATATCTACCTATCTCTCAGAAGGAGGATGGTGGACTGCAGAAGGGGAATTTTAGCATGAAGTCTCCTAGATTCATATCCAGATAAGCATGAACCCAAAACTGAGTTAAGGGCTCTAGTAAATAAGTTTCTCAGTGAAATATGTTAACACCCAAATATGCCTAGTAACCAATGCATTTATTCCTATACAGTATAATGCTACTTCCCTATTCAAGTTAAGCAAATGCAAACAGCAAACTAGCAAGGAACAATCTTCATTTTCCTTCATTCTGATCTTTTTCACCTTATGCTGGAGTGAGGAAGGGTGCAGAAAGGAAGGACAGGGAAAGAAATAATAAAGGAAGCACCATAAAACAAATAACTCAAAGTCAAATGGCCACCCCTTATGGGATTGTGGCGTCTGGCAATAGATAGATAGATAGACTTACATTTATATCTCAACATCTTTACCCGAATAATGGAGCGGGAAAAAGGAACTTATTTCCTTCATTCATTCATTTATAAAAACTCCAAGATGCTTCCATACATCACCCTTGATAACCTAATGGCAGTTCTCCATGCTGCTTGATCTCTAACAGCTTCTCTGTCCAGCCCTTTATCCCTGAGGACACTGACTTCATCCCAGGTCTTTCAGTCTGCCTCTCAACTTGACCCTCCATGCTCACACCTCTCACCCTCCGCACCCAAATGTCATCCCCCATCCTCTCCACATGCCCAAACCATCTCACTCTACCCCTCCTAATCACAACACCACTACACTCCAGTCTCATCCTTCCTCCCAAACCATCTCAGTCTACCCCCTTCACATCACAACACCAATACACTCCAGCCCCATCCTGCCTCCCAAAACCATCTCAATTTACCCCTTAACTCTACCCTCAACACACACAACTCTCCCCCGCTGCATCCAGTTGTCATCCTCCATTCTCTCCCATGCCCAATGCAATGGACAGTAAATTTCTATGACTGCACCTATGTAGATATACCGTATACTTTACCAATGCCTTCACCCACACTGGATAAAACTTAGGTCATAACGTATCAACTGTTCCCTAATCTTTCTTGCATAGTCTACTGTATAGTCTGTTAACTGCTCTAACACACGTATCTAAATGACTTGTTAATTATGCTAAAGAAAGGCTAAGGCAGAGGTCGGCAACCTGCAGCTCAGAAGCCGCACGAGGCTCTTAGGACACTTTTGCGGCTCCAGGAGCTTCATAAATAACCATTTATTCTTTCAGAACAAAGGCATCATATTATACATGCAAGGCAACATTAGATTTTTCATTCAACTTTGATAAGATCTACTCTATAAGCAGATCAAACAATATCACCGTAATGTTTTTGTTTAGATTTAGAATACTGCAGATTTCGGTTTATGAGAATTTTCTGTATTGCGGCTCCAAGAGTACTACATTTTTATGAAACTTTGAAAAGATCTACAATATACTATAAGTAGATCAAACAATATTACCGTAATGTTTTGTTTAGAATACTGCAGATTTCAGTTTGAGAATTTTTTGTATTGCGGCTCCAAGAGTACTACATTTTTTGAAACTTTAAACTAAATGGCTCTTATAGCTTTAAGGGTTGCTGACCTCTGGGCTATGAGAAAGGTGTACAGGCAAGATAATGTCAATCTGGCATTAAGCTGTATCCCTCCAAAAGAGGACAAAAAGCTATACCAATTTAAGAGTAAAATCTGTGTTTCCATCTCACTTAGATTTCTTAACCAAGGAAAAAATAATCTTGCCACTTAGCTATACTGTAGTCTGTCCTTCACCTGGTGGAACTGGCCCATTCTCACAAATTTAGTACTTAATTAATTACAGTTTCATTAATTTTATAGTTATGGAGGTATGAATGAGTCTCCTTGGTTACTACACGTTTTCACTGGACATAACTACCACTCCCACATCAATACAGTGTGCTTGCTGGAAATTCAGTTATATACAGTATATCTATCTACTCTATCTATTGCCAGACATCTTAATCCTGTAAGGTGTGGCGACAAATTTCCTCCACACTGTCCTGTCCTCTGCCATTTCACTGCCATCCTTCCAACTCACACACCCCCTCTCATCTCCATCCCTCCAACTCACACCCTCCCTCCACCATATCTACCCACACTCATCCCTCGTACACACATTCTCACCCCCATATCTACTTGTATCTACTCTCCATCCCTCCAACTTACACCCCCCCCCCTCCATCTCTCCATCTCATTCTTGGCTATAATGTAAGAATGAGTGTCCTTGCTCAATTCAACCCTCCATAGTTACCTGCCTACACTAACAGACAAACAGGAGTGACAGGAGAGGCAGACAAGAGAAAGACAGAAAAGAGACAGATAAGAGAAAGACAGAAAAGAGACAGACAGACAAGAGGGACAGACATGAGAGAGAGAAAAAGACAAGAGAGACAAAGACAAGAGGGACAGACAAGAGACAGGAAAAACAGACAGGAGAGACAGGAGACAGTACTATACCCATCACAACAGATTTCAACCTCTCCAAGCAGTCGTGGCCCCTCTGCTACTCTGAGTTCTCCAGGCAGTCTCCCTTCACTCCTCTTGAACCGCCATCACACTGCCATCTCTCTGGAACCCTGCTTTCTTGTACTTCACTTACACCCACACAAACCCAAGGCCACCACAGGAACACCACTGCAATGATTGTAGGAACATAATACAAATTATTCACATTTAGAGTAGACAGTTATACAGTAAATAGCACTACTTCTTCTACCTTCTACTTGGCCTATATTTTGCCTTACGCAGTCAATCTCACACAGTTCAGTGGCAGAACAAGGTAATGCTATAGAGTACCCTTTCCACAGCACTTCATGACTAGCAACATTCTACTCATCTACAGTTACAATTCAAAATTCATGATGCTATGATATTTTAAACCAAAAAAGAAGGGCATAGCATCATATTCTAATAAAATTTTGTTACAGCCAAGTATTCAAAGTGGAAAGTTGTTTTTATACCTATAGCCACTTCTGAATCAGTCACTCCTGCAAAAAAAATATGAAGATGTGTATGCATCTGACGAGCTGTAGTTATGAGTTAGGAATGAGTCTCCTTGGTTACTATTCCAATTTACAACTACTAAAATCTGACTGGTCACTCCCACAAAAAATACAAAGATGTGGTTGCATCTGACGAGCTGTGGTTTTGAGTCAAGAATAAGTCTCCTTGGTTACTATTCCAATTTACAACTAAAATTTGATGCTAGTCATGAACAAGTGCTATGAGTCTCCTTCGTTACTAGCTTGCTTTTACTTTACCTTGGCCTAAAATTGCCATCTCCCCATTCTGAATGCTGAATTGTAATCAGATAAACACTAGAACATGATGCTAGTCACAAAGAAGTGCTATGGGATGACTGTACAGCCATACCATTGCTTTTTTCCTGCCAATGCGCTATGTGAAATAATTTACAAAGGAATGAACACCTGGGCAAAGCTATTGTGACAGTCTCCTTGGTTATTAGTCAAAACTGCCCTCCTAATCTGACTACACCTGCCCATCAATTAACTGAAAAGGGGCTAGGGATCTTTACAAAGCCTTGGTCATGAGTAAAGAATAAGTCTCCTTGGTTAATAGCCAGAATTACCCCCCCCCAATCTGACTGCTTTGCCATAAACTGAAAATTATGAAGAGCCTCCTTGGTCATGAGTAAGGAATGAGTCTCCTTGGTTACTAGTCAAAATTACCATCAATCTGACTACTACTTGCCATCAGCTTATTGAAAAGGGGTGAGGGATCTTTACATAGTTCCTGTATGGAATACTAGCCTTAGTTAGGGAATGAGTCTCCCTGGTTAGTCAAAATTACCATTCCTATCTGCCTACACTTGGCCAAAAAGTAACTGAAATTAGGCTAAGGATCACTATGTAGGGCTTTGGTTGTGAGTCTCCTTGGTTACTAGTCAAAATTACCCTCCCAATCTGACTACACTTGTCCATAAAGTAACTGAAATCAGGCTAGGGATCATTACATAGGGCTTTGGTCATGAGTCTCCTTGGTTACTAGTCAAAATTATCTTTCCAATCTAGCTACACCTGGCCAACCACTGACTGAAAAGGACTTTGAGATCTCTGAATAGTTGCTGCATGGAACTGGAGCCTTGGTTAGGGAATGACTCTCCTTGGTTACTAGTCAAAATACGAATCAAAAGCATCAATCTGACTACAACTGGCATTAACTAAAACGGAGTTAGAGATCTTTGAAGAGTTGTCGCATGAAATTTGAGTCTTAGGGAATGAGTCTCCTTGGTTACTAGTCAAAATTACCTTTCCAATCTGACTACACTTGGCCAAGAGGTAACTGAATAAAGGGTCAGAGATCTATAAAGAGCCTTGGTCATGAGTCTCCTTGGTTACTTGTCAAAATTACTTTTCCAATCTCTACATTTGGCCATAAATTAACTGAAAAAAGGCTTAAGGATCTTTACATAATTTTATTCTTGCATGGAATTTTAGCCTTTGTTAAGGAATGAGTCTCTTTGGTTACTAGCCCAAATTACCATCTCAATCTGACTACACAGCCATAAAGTAACTGAAAGGGAGTTAGGAATCTTTACATAGTCTTTGCATGGAATTTTATGAACCTTAGTTATGGAATGATTTAATCTGACTACACCTGGCCAAAAAAGTAACTGAAAAGGGGTTAGGGATCTTTACGAACAGCCTTGGTCATGAGGCTCCTTGGTTACTAGTCAAAATTATCTTTCCAATCTCTACACTTGGCCATAATGTAACTGAAAAGGGGTTAGGGATCTTTACGAACAGCCTTGGTCATGTCTCCTTGGTTACTAGTCAAAATTACCCTTCCAATCTGACTACACCTGGTCATTAACAGAAAAGGGGTTAGAGATTTTACAGAGAGCCCTGGTCATGAGTATGGAATGTCTCCTTGGTTACTAGTCAAAATTACCCTCCCAGTCAGGCTACACTTGGCCATAAACTGTGAAGGCTGGGAATCTGTCACTAAAAACTCAAATTATTTTTAGAAATTAACTGGGAAAGATATACCTAACCCCTCCACAAAAGCCAGGTGGAAGTAGTATGCTTAAAATAACAATAATAATAATAAGAGAAGACTGAAGGGGGTACAAGGAACAGCGTGGTGGACTGAAGAGGTGAGACAGGCTGTGGCATAAAAGAAGAAAGCATACAATGAATGGATCAGAAATAGGGGCGTTGAAGAAGTTGAGCGGCGGAAGAGTTATATGTAGAAAGAGGTGAAAAGATTAGTAAGAGAGTAAGAAGAGGAATTTGGAAGGAATTTGAGTGTAAAGTGGAGGGACTAAGATGTTCTGGAAAGAGATGAAGAGAGTAAGACAGGGTGGAAGTGAGGTTAGCAGGGGAGTGAAAGATGAAAATGGTAGATTACTAGTGGAGAAGGGAGAAAAAGTGAGCAGATAGAGAGAACACTTTAAGGAACTGTTGAACATAGAGGATGGAAGTAATGAGAGTAAATGGCTGGGGAATGGCTGGGAGAAGGAGGGTGAGAAGACAGGAAGAAATCAGTAGGATAGAAGTTGTGGAAGCAATGAAGAAAGTTAAATTGGGGAAAGCCCCAGGAATTGATGGAGTGTGTGGTGAAATGCTGAAGCATGGGGGAGAGATAGTAGTTGAAAGGATGTGGAAGATGTGCAGATTGGCCTGGGAGGAAGGTAGAGTCTCGGAGGATTGGAAGTCAGGTATAATTATTCCCTTGTACAAAGGAAAAGGGAAAAAAGAAGTGTGTGGTAATCATAGGGGCATTTGTCTTCTTAGTATAATAGGAAAAGTGTATGGTAGGATACTTATTGACAGAGTTAGAGAAAGAACAGAGGAATTAGTTGGAGAAAAACAGGGAGGCTTTAGGAAGGGAAGAGGTTGTGTAGATCAGATATTCATTCTTAGATCTTTAGTTAAAAAGTTTCTAGAGAAGGGAAAGAAGTTGTATGCAGCTTTCATGGATTTGGAGAAAGCTTATGACAGGGTGGATAGACAAGGATTGTGGAAAGTATTAAGAATATATGGAGTAGATGGGAAGTTGTTGAATGCTGTGAAGAGTATGTATGATTGTGCTAAGGCTGCAGTGCATGTGGATGGTGAACTAAGTGAATTTTTCTCTTTGAAGGTTGGGTTGAAACAAGGATGTGTCATGTCTCCATGGTTGTTCAATCTGTACATGGATGGGGTAATAAAAGAGGTACAAGGTAGGGTAGTGGATGTTGGAGTGGCCCTGGTGAGAGAGGATAGTGTTTGGAAACTCCCTGTACTGTTGTTTGCAGATGATACTGTGATGTTAAGTGAAGACGAAGGGGAGCTGCAAGGCTTGGTGGATGAGTTTGGGAGTGTGTGTAAGAAACGGAATCTAAAGGTGAATGTAGGGAAGAGTAAAGTGATGGTCTTTGAGAGAGGTGAAGTTAGTGAATGTACAGCGAGGTTGGATGGTGAGGAATTGGAAAATATGAGTAGGTTTAAGTACTTGGGTAGTGTGATGAGTAAGGATAGAGGTTTGGATGGTGAAGTGCTTGAAAGGGTACAGCAGGGAAGAAAGGTTGCTGGTTCTTTGAAAGCAGTGATAAGAAACAGGGAAGTGAGCATGCAAGTGAAAAAGTTACTACATGACAGTATTGTGATACCAACTCTAACGTATGGAAGTGAAGCTTGGACGTTGTTGGAAGGACACAAGTCAAGAGTGAGAGCAGTGGAAATGAGTTATTTAAGAGGAGCCTTTGGAGTCACATGGAGAGACAGGCTGACGAATGAGGATATAAAAGAACGTTGTGGTGTGGATGTGATAGGAAGCGTTACGAGGTGGTTTGGCCATGTGGAGAGGATGGAGGGTGACAGACTGACGAAGAGAATGTACTGTATGTGAGAGAGGTGGAGGGGGGAAGAGGGAGGGGGAGGCCGAGGATGAGATGGAGGGATGGGGTGGAGAGGTATATGAGAGAGGGGGGTGTGAGTTGGGATCAGGGCAGTGAAATGGTGGGGGACAGGGCGACGTGGAGGTGATTTGTTTGTGGCCACCCCAAACGGGATTGAGGCATCTGGCGATAAATAGATAAAACAGAAGGTTCTGGCATATTCACCTAGTAAGTATCCAATTAAATGTCCCCCAAAGAAGGTTGTGGTAGTTGTGGTAGGGGTAGTTGTGGTTGCAGTAGTTGTGGTTGTGGTAGCAGTCTCTCTACAGCTACATGGCCAATTACTGAACATCCAGGTCTTTTCTCTTCGTCTTCACTATCAGGCTGCTTTCTCCCCAACTCACACCCCTGAAAAAGAATATTCCTTATAAGCCATCACAAGAAAATCTCAATAAAAAATCAAAATATCCATACACAAACAAAACCACAATTCCACACACACAGACACCCCAAACTCCACACAGTCACCCCCAAATCCACACACACACACACACACACACACAAAATTTCCACATACACCCCCAATCTACACACACATCCAAACCCTACACACACACAAATCCACACAAATACACAATCCAAACACACAAACACCCCAATCTACACACATACATACACCCAAAATCTACACACACACACACACACAAAAAAAAATACACACAACCCAAGCTCCACATACATACACCCCACCCCAGAGTTCACACCCAGCTCTGTTATGTTACTTTCTTACCCTTTCAATCATCTGAGTAGGCTTTAGAAACACTCAGGCCTGTTTACAATACAAATTAAAATCAATATCACCACAGAAGCAATTAATGGAGAGAGAAAAGTAATTACTGGAGAGAAAAAATACTTACTGGAAAGAGAAAGGAAAAATATCTTACCAAAATTGCAGACCCTTCCCCTGTAACTGCTGGAGCCTGACTGGCCAAAAGCCGGCACATTCCACCTACCCCCGCATTCCTCCCTCCCTCCCTCCCTTCCCCCCACTAGTTTCCTCCCCCCCTCCACCACCTCCTCCCTCCCTCCACCACCTCCTCCCTCCCTTCACAGCCCCTCTTTCCTCCATCTCTCTCTCCTTCCTTCCTTCTCCTCCTTGTCTTCCTTTTTCCTTCCACCTCTTCCTCCTCCCTGAAAAGCACTCTTCCTCCAATTCTCCTCCCTCCTGACATCCTCCCTTCCCTCCACCCCCACCAGTTCTCCCCCCCCTCTTTCCTCCAACACTCTCTCTCTCCTTTGTCTTCCTTCTTCCTTCCACCTCTTCCTCCTCCCTGAAAAGCACTCTTCCTCCTGTCCCTCTCCCTCCTTACATCCTCCCTTCCCTCCACCCCCACTAGTTTCCCCCCCATCTTTCCTCTACCTCTCTCTCTCCTTCCTTTTTCTTTTTTTCTTTCCTTCCTCTCTCCTCCTTCTCTCTCCATCTATTGTCATCAATCTTCCTTCCCTCTTCCTCCTCCTTGAAAAACACTTTTCCTCCATCCCCCCTTACCTCCTCTCTCCCCTTCATCCCTCCTTACCTCCTCTCTCCCCTCCATCCCTCCTTACCTCCTCTCTCCCCTCCATCCCTCCTTACCTCCTCTCTCCCCTCCATCCTCCCCCTTTCCTCCCCCTCCTCTCTCATTAGACACACACACACACACACACACACACACACACACACAAAGTAAAAAATAAAATACAATCCATTACGGACAAGGGAATCACCTATACACAAGAGAAGGATATTTGTGAAGCACTAAAGAATTTCCAATCAGTTTTTAAAGAAAAAAATTTTTAGAGGGACTATGTGGAACATGCATGCCCACACACACTACCAGATATACAAATATCAGAAAAAGTACTACAGGAGGAGTTAAGTAAATTAGACAAAGGAAAAGCAAATGGTCCTGATGAAATTTCATGTTGGGTGATACATGAATGTGCAAAGGAGTTAAGTAAACCATTATCTTTAATTTTCAAGAAATCCTTGAGACAAGGTAAACCACCTGATATTTGGAAGAAAGCAAACATTGTTCCCTTATTCAAGAAAGAGAATAGACAAAATCCACTCAACCACTGACCAGTATCACTAACCAGTGTTGTAAGCAAGGTATTAGAAAAGCTTATAAGAAAAGCTTGGGTAAGTCATCTACAAGAACACAAAATCATAACAGAAAGACAGTTTGGTTTCAGAAAAGGAAAATCATGTGTTACTAATCTTTTAAGCTACTATGACAGAGTAACAGACACATTACAGGAAAGAGAAGGATGAGTGGACAGTATCTATTTAGATTTCATGAAAGCATTTAACACAGTACCACACCAAAGACTTTTATGGACACTGTACCATCAAAGAGGAATTCGAGGCAAACTGTATTTTTGGATGCAAGATTTTCTCATAAAAAGAGAAATGAGAACAGTACTAAGGGTAAATTACTCATCATGGAAGAGAAGTGACTAGTGGAGTTCCACAGGGCTCAGTGCTGGCACCAATCATGTTTTTAGTGTATATAAATGATACAGAGAGTAACACTGGAAATGAAAGCTATCTAAATATGTTTGCAGATGATGCAAAAATACAAAGGAGAATTACTAACACAGTCTCTTGTAAAGAGCTATAAGAAGAATTAAATAAACTTCATAAATGGAGTAATACATGGCAAATGGAATTCAATGTGGACAAGTATCATGTGATCAAGTTTGGTAAAAGTGGAAAAAGACCTGATTGGGATTATAAGTTAGGAAATAAAACCCTACAGATATCAGAAAGAAAGAAGGACCTAGGTGTGATTATCAATAACAGACTATCTCTGGCTGACCACATCAGTGAGAAGGTAAGGAACATGTATACACTGCTTGCAAATATGAGAATAGCATTCACATACATAAATCAAGACATGCTAAGAAAGATAATAACATCATTCATCAGACCAACCCTGGAATATGCATCAGTAGTCTGGAGTCCTCATCTCAAAAAACACATAGACAAGATCGAAAAAGTTCAAAGGGCTGCTACAAGATGGGTACCAAGCTGAAGGGATCTAAGCTACAAAGAAAGACTAAAAAAACTGAATCTACCAACACTACATGAGAGAAGGAAAAGAGGTGACATGATTATGCTATATAAATGCGTATCAGGGAAGGAGAAAATAGACATAAATGATTACTTAACCTATGGGGATGCATCAGGAAGAGGACACTGCAAAAAAACTGCATAGTGAGGTGATAAAGACATAAGGAAATTTGGTTTCCCAAACATAGCAATTGATCAGCAGAATGCACTACCAAATGAAATACTGTGCCAAAACAATTCACAAATTTAAGGATATGTACGATAAATATGGTTTAAAACACGGGACAGTACGAGCTTGACTCATTCCTGTAAAGATACAATTAGGTAGGAACAATTAGGTAAGAACACACACACACACACACACACACACACACACACACACACACATATACACATTATCTATAGGATGATGATGATGATGAGAGTTACACCAATGATAATGATTGATTTCACACAGGATAACCACCACCATAATTACTCGTACTACCACAAACCACCACTACCATCATCACAACCACCATCTATCATCACCACCTCACCACCACCACCTACCATCATCACAACCACCATCTATCATCACCACCATCTATCATCACCACCACCACCACCACCCCCTACCATCACCACCACCACCCCCTACCATCATCACCACCACCACCCCCTACCATCATCACCACCACCACCCCTTACCACCACCACCACCACCACCACATTTCCCTACCCAATATTTCCTTTTTTTAAAACAATTCTACATACAATAAAACCTCAGTAGAACAGAGTATCTGGAGCCCAAGCCATTCCGAAAAAAGCGAAACTCCGAAAAAAGCGATATGTGGACTTCCCCCTGCTAAGATATTTTCATACATCAGGGAGGGGGAGGCCAAAGATGAGATGAAGAGATGGAGTGGAGAGGTATATGAGAGAGGGGGGTGTGAATTTGGAGCAGGGCAGGGAAATGGCGGGGGACAGGGTGACATGGCAACAATTTGTTTGTGGCCATCCCATATGGGATTATGGAGTATGGCAATAGATAGATAGATATATTATCCAGGTTACATGATCTGCTTTGTGGAAAAATATCTATAGGCTGGTTTGCCTGCTTACACAAGGCCCTCCATTCACAAAAATATACATATGGAAAAACAACTAACTCAAAAGACAAATGGCCACCCCTTATGGGATTATGGCATCTGGTTATACTGTTGTTAGATATGCTATAGATAGATTTAGAGAGAGAGAGAGAGGTTTTCCTGCTGATGAGGTAGTGGATATGAAAAACTACCCATATGCAACTCCTCTCTATGCGAGGTGCTCAATATGAAATAAGAAGAAACTATCTTCATAGACCTGCAGCAAAACTACTGCAGCCAATTTAAAAAGTTTCTTTGAATCTCGTAGAATGTGAAACTGTTTTATTAAAAGGCCTTCTTATGGACAAAACTGAAAACTGCTAAATAATCAGCTGATGCAACAGCTAACATGTCAATTCAACTCAAAATTTCAAGCCAAGGAACGCTGCATTTCATAAGTCACTAAAATGACTCTCTATAATCCAAACAGAAAGTCACATAACAGTCAGTTGATGTGTCAGCCAACGGAACAGCTGACATGATAAAATCGATTCAAAATTTCAACCTGAACAACTTTGTACTTCATAAGAATTTTGCTCTGAGCTCTCCAAAAGCAGATATTCCAGAAGGAGAAATATGAAAAAGATCCCCAGATATACAGACCTGTCAGCTTCACCACAGGTAAAAATACCCATACATAAGAGCTGCCCACTTACAGACTTGTTGGCTTCACCCACACATAAGAGCTGCCAACGTACAGACCTATTGGCTTCGCCCATACATAAAAGCTGCCCACTTATAAGATGTGCCTCGTTTAAAAATTATTCATATGTAGTACAGGCAAACCCCGGTTTAATGATGCAATTGTTTAAGTAAAAACCCATCACTAGGTGGCATATTGTAACTCAGGATAGATTTAACATGTAAAGTACAGCATAGGGATGCATTTTGGTGCCTTGGGTTTCCACCCAAGTCCTAAACCCACTCAAATGAGTCCAAAAACAAGTTTCTAGCTAACCATAACCCTAAATAGCTTTAAAACAAGCTAACTAAGCCTAAAAACATGGGGTGTGAGTTGGGAGCAGGGCAGTGAAATGGCAGGGGACAGGGTGACGTGAAGGAGATTTGTTTGTGGCCACCCCGAATGGGATTGAGGCATCTGGTAATAGATAGATAGGTAGATAGACCTCACCTAAACCCAAAAATAAAATCTGAAATTCATTAAATAGGTCTGGAAAAAATCAAACTTAGTAAACTGTACCCCAAAATGACACTGTTCACTCCACCTGTGACTAAAACACATTATTCTACGTCTAAAAGCAGTTTATAAATCAATCTTAAAAAATAAAAATAAAATAAAAAAAAATAGTCATACCAGGGTTTGGCCATCGTTCAGTGGGGTAGGATGGTATTTCTACCCCCATCGCTATGCGGGTGAATCGCATCTAGGCATATCGTATCTCGGGGTCTGCCTGTAGCCTTCCTGTTGACACGAGGCTATCTATCTATCGTCAGACGCCCTAATCCCATAAGGAGTGGCCACTTCATTTAAGCGGGATGACTCTTACATACGTTTTTTTTTTTTTTATTCCACTGAGTGCCTTGTACCAGCACTCAATGAAAAAAAAATACCCACGCGTACGAGTCTTCCCGCTTATACAATGTGGTCGATATGAAATATGTCCGTATTAAGCTTTCCCTCTTATCGGCAGTGCTCAATACAAAGAAATACCTGTATGTAATGGTTTTCCTGTTGATATGAGGCACTGGATATGAAAAAATACCCATACATAAGAGTCTTCCGGCAATACAAGACCTCGATGTGAAATAATACCCATACGTAAGAGTTGTTCTGCTTATACGAGGTGCTTGATATGAAAAACTACCCATACGTAAAAGTCTTTCTATTTATACAAGGTCTTAATATGAAAAAATACCCATATGTAAAAGTCTTTCTGCTAATATGAGGTGCTCAATATGAAAAAATGCCCAAACATAAGTGCTTTCCCACTTATACAAAGTGCTCAATACAAACAAATATCCACATGCAAAAGCTTTCCTGTGCATGCAAGATGTTCGATGTGAAAAAATACTGATTTCTAATTATTTTCCTGTTCACATGACATACCCAGTATGAAAAAAATACCCATACATAAGCTATTCCACTTACACAAAGTCCCCAGTACAAAGAAATACAGTATACATAAGTTCAGAGTTTTCCTGTGCAAATGTGGTGCTTGATATGAAAAAGTACCCATTAGTACTAGTCTTCCTGCTCATACAAGGCACTCAATAGGGGAAAAAAAAAAAAAAAAAATACAGTACTCATACACAGTTTTTATGCTGATATAAAGCGCTCAATTAAAAGAAATACCTGTACTCATATCCAGGAGTTTTTATGCTGATATGAAGTGCTCGATTAAAAAAAAATTACTCACAGATAGCTTTTATGTCGATATGATGCCCTCTATTAAAAAACTCATACACTAGAGCTTTTATGCTGCCATGAAGTGCTCGATTAAAAAACAAATACTCATATGAAGGAGTTTTTATGCCGATATGAAGCGCTCGATTAAACAATCACATGAAGTTAATAAGTTGATATGAGGCGCTCAATTTTTAAAAAATACTCATGAGGAGTTTTTATGCAGATATGATGCGCCTGATTAAAAAAAAAAAAAAAAACTCATACACTGGGAGTTTTTATGCAGATATGATCCCCTTGATTAAAAAAAATTCCTGAGTGGACAACCTAACCCCTACAGATAACGGAGGTTTTCGTTCGTTTCATTTTGTTTTTAAAGGCTCCAACATGCTTGCATGTGTCGGTCTTGGTCACCTAATGGCGGCTCTCCATGCTGCACGATCCATTGCAGCCTCCCTGTTCAGTCCCTTAACCCTAAGGTCACACTTAATGACCTCGTCCCATGTCTTTCTCGGTCTACCCCTCATAACCCCACCCGCAATATATTTCTCACCTTCCTCACCCAATTATCATCCCCCAACCTCTCCACATGTCCAAACCACCTCAATCTACCTCTCCTCATCACAACACCAATACACTCCAGTTCCATCCTACCTCTCAACTCTTCCATCGTAAACCCAGCCCCTCCAGGCATTGGACGCAGGGACGCACTGCACATCCACCTAATTATTGTCAGTTCTGTATGTCTGAGCCGGCGAATATCTTCCTCCTTCACTGCCCAGGTCTCACTACCATACAGCATTACACTCCTAACACATGCTGCATACAAAGACCCCTTAGCACATAGGGAGAGCCCTCTCAATGTCAGGAGAGGCAAGAGCTCCCTGAACTTCTTCCAACCACTTCTCACCCTAGCCACAGAGCTAGCTCCAGCTCCACCTCCAGCACACAACATGTCTCCCAAATAACAAAACTCTTCCACACACTCAAGAGATTCACCAGCAAGTTCAATCCTTTCACGTCTGACAATCTCCACCTGCTCACAACAATTCTCTCTCTCAATGTGTAGCCTATAACTATCTGTTTATTGACCTGAAATAATGCTGAGTTTTTGCAATATTTTAGTGAGAAGATTGATGCTAATTATGATGTGTAATGGAATGGCTGCAGAACTTTATCTACTACTGGTACATCTGGGAAATTTGCTTACTATGCTCATTACTTTAACTTGGCCTACATACCATCTCAGTAATAGTGCGGCAAACAGAATAATGCTACTCATGATGCAGAGCAATGGAAAGGATGTACTCCTGGAGTATGGAGGATGTAGATCTACCAGTGAGCTACAGGAAGAAAAAGCTGGTAAATGGACAAACAACGGGGCCACTAAGGTGAAAAAACTATAACATTTAAATACAGTATTGACTAGAAAAGTTTTAAAAATAAAGACCGTTATTATTCTTAAATCTCCAAGAATCACTCTCAGCTGAATAAAACAATCTGGTGTTAGGTGGAATAATGACAGCTGCTCTCCCATTAATGAACATTTGACTACTGAAGACTTATTGGCTTGAGATTTTTTTAAACCTTGTGATTCGTACAGATGTTAAGCTGCCAACCTGATAGTGCCAGGGGTTGCTTCCTGGCACTGCATCATCATCACCACTGTTGTCTTTGTTGTTGATTAGCACGTAAAGTGAGCATCTAGGTGATGTAAGTGGCCTTATATACCATAGTGGTGGAATAATCTGCCACATGGTCAATGGCCTAAGTCATGGAGTTGATCATCACAATTATTAACATCATTATCCAGTATCATAATCTACAGATATCTTCAGTCCAACCTCCTTTTCCCACCCAAGGATGGGGTGAGGAATTCTCAATAAAAATATCCTAAGAAGGGCAGCAAGTGCTAACATACTCTGTCCACATAACTTGGTTTTAAAGTGATATGGATTGGAATGCAAAGCCAAGCATTATTATCCTTGAATTATTCTGCAACTGACCTATGGGAATTAGGCTGCCAAAGAACAAAAATCTCAGCAAAGTCAAGGTGGAGATAAAAAAAAAAAATGTGCAACTCATGTACAGTACCTCACAAGGGTGGTAGTAGCAGAAGGAGTTGAAGTAGGAGTAGCCGTAGTTGTGGCTGCAGTGGCATGGCTAAGAATTGAAGAGTGGGGTGGCCAAGACAGTTATGGAGTGGGTCACTGAAGTTTTCTGGCCAATCAGAGGGCATTCCCCTGGAGATTTAAAGTGGCCAGTGCCCCCCCCCCCAAGCCATGGCATGAAGACAGAAGCAGCAGAACACCAGTGGCAACAGGAACCCCGGAAGCAGCAGCAGTAACAGGAACAGCAGCAGCAGTACTGGTGGCCCCTGAAAAATGACAAGTTTTTAGGAGATATTCTCAGGTCTGCTGATAATTAACCCTCTGTGTGTGCAGGAGTTCAATATAGACTTTAATTAACCCCTATAGTATTGGTGCTGGAGAGGGACGCATTCTAGTGGTGGCACTGATACATCCAGATGGAGAAGCTGCCTGATTAAGAGGGACGCATTCTAGTAGTGGCACTGACACAACCAGATGGAGGAGCTGCCTGATTAAATGTATGTTTCTCAGTCCCATCCCTATCCCCTAACAGAAGAATGGAGAACTACAGATGCTTTGGCCTGCAGTCCACTGGGTTCATGTTCTGATGCGCCAGGGGTTGCAACTACTAAAACTACTACTACAGGTGGCCTAAGATGAACTGATCCATGTTAGCTATGTCATCCGTCTGGTTAAATTCCCTGGTTATACAAACGTCCCTCAAGCACTTCCTTACTCCCAGAAAGGTCGATGGCAGACAAACAACTTCATGCATGCAGTCCACTGAACTCCCTCTTCAGATATGCCTGGGGCCACAACTACTACTACAGCTTGGGGGAAAGTGGGAAATATTTCAGAGCGAGAAAAGAACTTTTAATAAATGTCTAGTACAGGAGGTATTTCTAAATAAAACTAACAACTGGAAATATGTATAAAGATGATGATGATGATGACAATAATAATAATAACAATGATAATAAGTGGTAGGTGGGGGCACTCACCATCCACTCACTTGATGCAGTGCTGATCTGGGTGTCTGCCCTTTCCTTTCTTCCATCCTTCCTCTTCTGTCTCTCTTTCCTTCATTCTTTCTTCTTCCTTCTGCCTACAGGTGACTTTACATTCCCTCTTTCTTTTCTTCATTCTTTCCTCTTCCTTCTGCCTATGGGTGACTCTACACTATGTGACAAGCCATATACCGCAGTTTCCCGTACACCAGGAAACAATTTACTACGCTGGGTGGAACCGAAAAAGACCTGGAATGAGGTCATTGGCTGTGATCTCAGGGTTAGGGGAGTGAACAGGGAGGCTGTCAGGGATCTAGCAGCATGGAGAACTGCCATTAGGTGACCAAAGCCAATGCATGCATGCATGTTGGAGCCTTTTATAAACAATATGATACTAAGTTGGTTTGGATTTCAGTCATTCTGCAGCTCAATGGCACAACCAGACACTACTGCGGCTCTACATCTTTTCCATAGCACTTTTTTTGTGACTAGCATTACATTCTAGAGTTAAAATCTATTCTTCTACATCTTTTCAATGGCGTTTTTTCATGACTAGCATCGTGTTCTAGTGTTTTCTATTGTTCTGCACCTTTTCTCATGACTAGCATCATATTGTTTTAATCTATTGTTCTACCTCTCTTCCAAAGCACTTTTTCGGGATTACCATCATATTCTTGTGTTAATACATTGTTTTACATCGTTTTCATAGCATTTTCTTGTGACTAGCACCCTTTCCTAATGTTAATTTATTGTTCTATATACTTTTCAAAGCACTGTTCCGCGACTTGTACCGTATTCTTGTTACAAACTTGACATCATTACTTCCAATTTCAGCCCATAACGTTTGAGTGTCACTTTATTTGTACTGACATACTTTTGAATGGACAAAATCATCAAAAGGCACTATATTATAGGCAGAAGAGAGTATAAAAATAAAAAAATAAAAAATAAAAAAAAGCAGTCCTTGTTTAAATAACCTTTCACTTCTTGCCATAATCAGTTAACTCAAAAACTAAGATAAAGTCCTACTTGTACAAGCTCCACAAATTAACTTGCCTAATTTGACTCTTTTAAAACTGCAGTAAAGAATAATTTCTAAATACCCTACTCGCTACTTCCCATTTACAATACCATTTGCCAGAAGCTCTCCATGGGAAAGACTTTTCTGACCCTGCTGAAGCACTGTCTATACCACAAGGGTGTGCAATATCCTTGCAGTGTACAGTACTACATAGTACCTGCAGGACAGCCACACAAACAGTTTCTTACCAGTGGTTGACACATTTGCCAGGCCACACAGACCGGGGCTAAGTAACCACAATACTAAGTGAAGTTAAACTTTAAAAATAATATTTATAAAGAGCTGAATGTACAGTTCATATTCAGCTGTGCTCACCCATCAGTGTGGCAGATCACAACCGGGCTTCGTCTGGGTAGATAAGGTAGTGGGCGGATCAAGAACTGACTGAAAGGTTGAGACCCAAGGTCGGTGGAAGGCTATGCTGATTTCTACCATCCAACACCATCCTGTCAAAAAATGGTTATTAGTACTGATTTATTCAGTACTGTTTTACTATGGGACGAGTTAAAAGTTACCCGGACAAACTGCTAGCCTATTTCAGCTCTAAATATTGTAGCGTCAGACTGGGAAAAAAAATAAATGAAAAATAAATCGGCAGGTCACACAGGACTCCTACCTAAAAACTTAAGGCTCTGATTTCCATGCAACCATGACTTAGTATGAAAGCATAGACCCTCAGTACCATCAAATGAAAGACCTACTATGGCTATGATTTTTGGCATTATGACTTCTATCTGCTCTTATAATTTATAAAGGCTTCAACATGTTTGCATGCTTTTGCCCTTCATCACCTGTTATCAAAAGCAAATCCAGTGATGCAAATTCATTCTGTTCAGTACATGAGGTTTTACATTCATAGCTACATAGATTATATTCCAATAACTAGGCTTACACCATCTAGTATGCTAATAATAATATGATGATGATGATGTATGCTAGTAAAACAGAATTACCAGCTATCAAGTTAAGCAGAGCTAATATATGAACATAGCTTAAGATGTGATACACGCTTTATGTTCTGTGACGGCTTATTATCCCATTCACTAACTTACAGTAGAGGTCAAGATTTAGGTTAACCTGCAATTGCAAATACAGCTTAATCTTTGCCTTACAGCCTATGGAACCTACATCACTGAGGGTACAGTAACAAGAGTATTTGTAACATTTCCAAACATTACACTCATTTGTACATTCAGCTGTACATGTTCTCCAGTGAATTTACATGAAAAATTTGCAAAATATAGGACTAATGGACATGTGTAGGAGCATGTAAAAACACCAACACTTTCACCTTTGGTTCAAATAAAGGGAAATTAACTATTATAGGCTATTTTTAAACAAATTTAACTGGCAACATATTATGAAAGTGTGTGGATGAAAATAAAAATGAATACCAAGTAATTTTCATACTTCCCCCTTTCTTCCATGATAATTACTTCACCTTTCCATGCTCACATTTTTCTTCATTTTCTGTTTTCATCTGCCTCAATGTTTACGTGTTCATGCTTTTTCCATTCTCAGTTTTCATCGCTGCCTCGATGTTTCCATCTTCATACTTCTACTACTTCTGTGGTGATGTTCTGTTCACAGTGTCACTTCACTGGGGAAAAAAAAAAAAAATCATCATCATCCGGACCTCCTTTCCCACCCTAAGGCAGTGAGGAGTAGCAATGTCCAGACAGACCAAATTTGCCCAATCCAATGGGCCAAGCTTCCATTCACTCATCATTCAAGCCCACAGAATCCTGGCTCTATCGGATACGCCAAAAACATTCACCATGTTCTGTAGCTTCACATAAACGTATCCGATAGTTTAGAAATAAGGGTAAAACAAGAATGACAACGACAATGGCGCACCGATTCGAGTTGTTTTCTTGCAGTTCCAAGTTCTTAAGGAAAATAATTTTAGTACTAGATAAATGACAGGCGATTAACATTTGATTTTCAATAAAAAATATATTGGGAGAACAAATGAAATATACCTACTTTGCAACATTACAGATGGCCACCTGAACATCCCGGACGCAATTTTTTTCTTCAGGTACCGTACACTAAGTCATCCATCATATTGGTAACATCTGATTGAGTGCCTTGAGAAAAGAATTAGCAATGTTGCACCTTCGCCTTCCCCCCCCAAAAAAATAAGGTCCTATGGCATGTTAACATTAGGTTAGGCTTAACCCGTACCACGCTAGCAACGTAGATCTGCGTCCTCTCTAAAATGCCAGTGACGCAGATCTACGTCCTGCAGCACTGAGAAGTCACTGCAAGCAACCGAAGCGAAATAGAAGGCAATAACGTATCTCACTAACTTCAAACATTTCTCTGCTATGCTTCCAACACTGATTTAGGAGCGCAGGAGGCAAGTGACAGTCTTCACACGCTCACAGCCACTCTGTTCTCAGTAACCTCAAAGATTTCAGAAGTCAAGTGGCGCAAACCTGACTCGATTCAACCAACTTTCTGGCTTTGATGATTATTTTTATGTATGCCAGGGATCTTATATTGATATATTAAGCCCATTAAACCAGACAAAAAAATCCAAAATTGGTTCACAACCTCACTGCCACTCTGTTCTCTCAGTAACCTCTAAATAGACTCAATTCAACAAATTTTCTGGTTTTAGTGATTATTTTTGTTAGTGCCAAGGATCTCATATTGATGTTTTATGCCCATTTAGTCAGAAAAAAATCCAAAATTGGCCAGCATAGATGGGCATCATTTTTTATTTTTTTTCCCCAGCACGGTACGGGTTAAGTTGGTTTGGTATAGGTTGATTTAATGTCAAAACATGGCTTATTTTTGGCTCTGTTTAGCTGAATTTTTAAATCTACTCCTGAGCAAAGGTGCGACGTTGCTGAATTATTTCTCGCTGAATTCGGTCTGACGGTACCCGTATGACTGGATGGCTATGTGTACCTGAAGAAAAAAACATGCGCCCTGGATGCAGTTTAAAAAAAAAAAAAAATTCTCCTTGCATACTTGGCCATACAGTCATGCTGGCAAAAGAAGGATCAAGTGTCTTGAGGAAAGACTCACTAACATCGCACCTTTGTCATCCCCCAAATAACATAAGCTGTTATGGTGGGTTATCGTTAGGTTAAGCCAAAGTTGGTCTGGTATACGTCAGTTAATGTCAAAACACGTCTTTTCTGATCATTGTTTTTTTTTCTGATTAGCTGAATTGTATCATCTATTCCTGAGCCAAGGCATTATGCTGTTGAATAATTTCTTGCTGAACTTGCTCTGACGAAGACATGCCCCGGACAGTGTGTTTACTGGATATGGCGTCAGCACACCAAACTCTGAGACGCAATTTAAAGATCATCAATAGCAATAGAAGCCTAACTGGTGGCACTGAAACATAACTGGGGGGGCTTTGCCCCAGTGATTATAACGTACCCCGCTGTGTTGACATTAATATGAGCCAAAACTTCATCATGCATTCAGTGTACGGAAATCACGGCATGTTTGCTAGTCAACATGTGACCATGCAATGGCAAAGGTTGGTGGAACCACAAAGCAAATCTTTTTATACACCAAACAGATGATATCCATCACAATATAATGCAGGTTAGCAAAACAGCACTCAACAATTAATTTAAATCACTTCATATTCTGTAAAGTCTAAGATACATGCAGCATGAAGTACAGTAATAGAACTCCCTATGTATTAACACTGTTTGAAAACCCATATGCAAATTATGAAAAAGATAATAATAATAATAATAATAATAAAGGATCCTGTCAAATTTCATTCTAATGGAAACTTTGGAAATGTCGGATCAGTTGTAAATAATTAATGAAATATCAAAGCATATCAATCTTCTTAGTTTTCAATAAGTTTATAAACGATAGGAGCGGTCAGTTTGCTGAATTTATCATCTAAAATATTCTCAGTAAAATACCGGTAATATTGAGTATTTAAGACATGGGCATTTCAGGCCAACACCATAACTTTTCGACTTTTCCAACTGATGCCATTATGTTAACCATGATTTTAAATATAAATCATCAGACTCGTAAATTGTTGATATAAACTCATGACTGAGCAATGACATTTTTATATTAAATCTGAAAACCCCCCCAAAGGGCATCAGGTGGCATAATTTTTAATTATGTAAAACCCATGTGGCAATATATTTGATTATTTACTTCCTGATTAAATACGGAAAACGAGATTGTAAATTTTCGTACTTACTGTAATGACAGAAGTAATGTTTCCTCAATGCCTCCAGTTACGTGGGTGAACCCCGTGGCTGAGCGCTTCACGGCGTCTGTCCCCACCTTTACTTCTGCTTGATAGGCCATCCCTTCATGCAACACCAAGGACACTTCCCGCACTGCTGTCACCTCCCGCAGAGTTCACACACACAAAAACTGGAAAATAAAAAATACGGATAAGAACTAATTGAAAAATGATGGCAAGAAGCTATAAAACTGCTATCGCCAATACCTAGAATATGGTGCAATCTGTGGAAAGTTGCATTGGTATTTTATTAACTATGAAAAGTATGATGTCAAAAGTATTAAGATCAAAGATACTGGATAGCAAATTTAAAGAACCAGCAACAAGAGATTCCTGGGTTATACGCCATGTTGTGCCTGCGTAATGAAGGGATGCGCTCTATATCCATTCTAAGTGAGTTTAAAATGCATGTCCATATACTCAAACAATCACTAAGTTACCCCCAAAGAGTCATCAGATGAATATATAAATAAATATTAAGAACAACGCAGGAAAAACTTACCTAATCAGTCCACACCCATCCCCTACCACAGCTCACCCGCGACTGGCTATCCTTCCCCCCCCCTTTCCCCCCACCGCATTCCTTTCCCCCCCTCGCTCTCTCCCGCCCCATTCCTTGCTCTCCCCTCCCTCGTTTGGACTTATTTTTCCGTTAATAATGGATCTCTATATTATTATATCATTCATTTTTTCGCTCTCCCTTCTATTCTAACTCATTTCTATCCTTTTCTCCTATTTTTATTTCCTTCGTTTCTTTCTCGAGTTTTGTTTTCTTCCTCCCCCCTCCTTTCCTCCGCCCCCCCCCTCTCTCTCACCAACCATACCCTCCACTGCTTTTAAATAAACAGAATTTTCTGCCACAATATATTTTATTTCCTTCGTTTCCTTTTACTCCCCTTCTCTCTCACTCTTACCTTATTCTTACCTTTTTATTCTTTTCTCCTGTCCCTACTCCCCCATCTTTCCTCCATCTCCCCTCCCCCTCTCTCCCTCCCTACCTCCAGTCTCCCTCCTTCCCCCTCCCTCTTTCCTTCCTCCAGCCCTCCTTCCCTTCCCTCCCTCCCTCAACACGCCTCGCTGCTCACTCTGCTTTCATTAAAACTAGAATATTTACCTACATACTGTACTTAGAAATAAACTGGTGGAGTGATATATATATTTTTCACCACCATAAGTCATACATAGTTTACATACATCCATACATGCATACATACATTTACTGCATACATGAAAATATAAATCCACGGGGTCATTTACATGTTCTGATCATCTAAAACATACACATACAAGAATATCCATAAAAATGTACACTGATGAGGCAGTTTATGTATTGTTATACTTTAACACACACACACTCCTGATGGGGCAGTAAAGGATAGGATGGCACAGCACGCAGATAGCTGTACCGTTTTGTACATCTTTCAGCACCGGGAACTTTGACACAGCAGGGCCAGAAAGTGCAGTGCATGGGGAAGGGGGAAGGGAAATGAGAATTAAAACACATCTGAGTTGGCAAATTTCTCTGCCTTCTTGTGTCTACCTTCATTTCCTCTCATGATACTTCCCTCCACTCCCTGTGCCTTTTCATTCCTCAGCATCTCCATTCTTAAGCTTGGACAGGCTGATAGTACGAATTTGCAATGTTACCCCTAAATAATCAACATTTTCTTCCAATACAAATTTATAGAGAATGGAATTTTTAGAGATAACGTTAATATTTTAAAGTCGAGTCGGTGCCACATAAAACAATGAATTGCCTATTTCATCCATATTCGCTGACATTTGATGTGCCTGTCTCGCCTTACCTCTTTCCTTTCTGCTCTTTTCCTTCCCCTTTCTGTTTCTATACATTTTTTCCCTTCTCCCCTCCTTTCTTCCCCCTCACTCACATTCACCCATCTTCCTTCCTTACCTCATACTTGTCCCATTTCTCATTCTCTCCCTCAAATCCTCACTTAAATGCCGGGCTGTAACCAGAAATCGTTTTTGTTATTGTGTATTCAAAGGCTGGGAACTTGGACTGCGGACTGACATCCGTTCTAATCTATTCTTTTTGAAGGAGGGGGAGATGTTTACATAACCAGGCAGCTTTCCGTCTCGCTATGATTGTTCCTCCACCTGAAGCCATCCCTCCTCAGTACGAACAACAGATTAAAACTAGAAAATACGCTAGTCACGAAGAAGTGCTGTGGAAAGGATGTAGACGCGCAGTATTTTTTATTCATCCATTGAGTTGCAGGAAGTAATCTCTCCTAAAACAGGTTACCCAACTCGACTGCAAAGAAACGCTTCCATTGTCATTTATTTAACTATTCGTCCGTCGTATAATGAAGCTCTACCTCTCTACAAATGTGGGTGGTACTAGTAGTAGTTGTAGTAGTAGTAGCAGCAGCAGGAATAGTGGTATAAGTAGTAGGCAGTGCCGTGCAGGATTAAGCTTCTTTCTTCAGCCCACCATCCTGCTTTCGGGGGATAGGGGGAGTAGTTTGAGGGACATCTGTATAGCCAGGCAGTTGATCCGGCCCTTGTACTGATGTCACCACGTACAGGCGTCCCTCTCGGTGCTCCAGTAACCCCAACCAATACCCATAACCGATAGTGGGCAATACTTTCATAGCTTTGCCAGTTCAATACAAATGACCTCTCTCTCTCTCTCTCTCTCTCTCTCTCTCTCTCTGTATCTATGTCTGTCCATCAGTCTGTATGTCTTTCCTATGCAAGGAAGAAGGAACCAAAGGTCAGGACCCCGCAAATTGTTCCCGCCAAGAAAAAACGAAAACAAGATGACAGAGAGCTAAATTCAAGATCCGTTCATTTCGATGCCTGTTAGTCTATATCTATCTACGATCTATCCATTTACATCTATCTATCGGTTTATATCTGTCACATTATTCCATCTCTACAGTATATCTATCCAGCCATCTTGCCAATCGGTCTGTATCTTCCTATCTGTATCTCTGTATCTATCTATCTATCTATCTATTGTTATGGGGGTGTATATTACGGTGCACTCTTAACCCTTAATTAAGCACCAAAAGGGATAAGATAAAGTTTAAGGAAACTAACTTTACTGTACACTATAACATACACAACCAAAGAAGAAACCAGGGTTCGTTTTACAAAAGGGAGGATTCATTTAGGCCTCAGGATACAAATACAAAACAAGTTATTTCTTACCTAACCAGAATACACTCAGTGGAAGCTAAGTACTCACAAAGCTCGAGGAAACGTGGAGACTTCGAAGGTTAAATCCAGATATAAATCACACACTAGTGTAAATGGAGGAGTGAATAAAAAATGGGAAATTGTACACAAACAGTGTGCTTTGTAATCAAAGTCACGTATTGAGTAGTGTAGGGGAAAAGTGCAACACAATGTGACAAAAGTGTAACGTGACAGTAAATGTGTACAAATGTGTACAAATGACAAAATGTGTACAGAGATGTGTGTACAAAATGAGATAAAAATCTGTCTCTTCACACTTTCCTGGAGCCTATAAAGGAGCTTACTCCGCCTTTCTCAGCTAATTAACCTCTAGGCTGTCTTAAAAATAATCTCTGTCCATACAGAAACAATAGAGCCACCTGCTACCAATGAAGGCCTCATACACTCCACACAGAACCAATTGCGTGCCATCAAGAACGTGACGAAAGCGCCATTTAGGCTTCTAATTGGCAAACATCCCTACTTTGCTCCTCCCACATTATGTCACACCCACAGTTCAAGGACAAGAGGAACTTTCTGCGTAATTTGTGAGAAAAACATCTGGTGTCCTATCAGTTGAGAAGGCAAAAGTGACCGCTGGTTAAACACAGCTGGGGACCAGGGTTACCCTTTACAGGCAGCAAAACTAATAAGTAAAATGATTTACTGTTCTTAAGGCTCGCTTCTCTCTCCTTTCATTATCATCCTATTTCTATTTCACCCATTCGCTACTGGGATAATTACGCCAGTGACACTATCTACCTATCTATCTATCCCCAGACGAACGTACTGTGCTAGAAACTTGAGAGGGTAATTTTAATCTTCAGTCCCCATTCTATCGCTTTCTCACACTGAATAAAAGATACTATACTCCTTTTACTCTAACTTGGCCTAAAAATGTCATCTCTCCATCACGACTGCCGAGTTCTAAAGAGAGATTAACGCTAGAATATGATGCCAGTCACGAAGAAGTGCTATGGAGAGGATGTAGAGCGATACCACTGTCTTTTTCTGCCACTGAGCTACGTGAAATAAACTGCAAAAGGACGAAAATATGTGCCAAGGGGAACGAACGCAAATAACACACACACACACACACACACACACACACACACACACAAGTATTGGTGGTGAAGGAGTCTTGAGATACCGTAACACTTTCTCATCAGAGGTTTATTTTGTTTTTAGTGACCTGGGAGACTTCGTAATAACCGTTTCTTAACGGTTAATAATTTCATAACCGTAATAACCGTTGCTATATTCTTGTGTGTTTTTTATGCGGTCTGTGTCGACGAGAAATGTGTGTGTGTGTGTGTGTGTGTGTGTGTGTGTGTGTGAGAGAGAGAGAGAGAGAGAGAGAGAGAGAGAGAGAGAGAGAGAGAGAGAGAGAGAGAGAGAGAGAGAGAGAGAGAGAGAGAGAAGATATTAATGGGTGCCTTGGAAAATAAACCGTTAAGGAGGAGGTGCTAGGAAGCCTCATTACTCGACGAAAATACGGGCCTTTAACCCCGAACGCTTTCATTGGAGTGACCTGAGAGAGAGAGAGAGAGAGAGAGAGAGAAGGCCTGGATAAGAGTTAGGGGCTGATGTTATGTATGGTATTATGTAATGATGTATACTCAATCATACATTAAAAGAAATAATAAAGAGTGAAAAAAGAAAAGAAAAGAAACTAGCAATGTACACTCCTCACGAAACATTCTGACTCACGTACGATGGCCACTGCAAAGTGTCGCGTCCATACAGTCAGTGGGCAGGGCGGTGTTCGAGCACCTGACTCATCCACTTCGAAGCACGTCACGAAGCACGGTATAAAACAATGGACGAGAAGCAACATTAGGGAAGGGATGGTGCTTCAGTTTATCACGTTCTCATGTTCATTATTTTTTTCCAGGTTTTCATATTCATTTTTCTACTCACCCTCTAAAATTTCCACACGTCAATAGAAACAGGTGGAGAGAGAGAGAGAGAGAGAGAGAGAGAGAGAGAGAGAGAGAGAGAGACGCTACGTCACTGTTTCGAAGCATCCAACGAAACGCGCAATAAAACTGTGGATTCAAAGGAAGGTTGGTGTTTCAGTTCATCACTTTTACATGATCATATTTCACTCACTCTTCATTACCGAATTCTGATCATTTTCCGCCTCCAATACCGCATTCCGACGTCACAGATACCAATTTGATCTTGTAAATGAGCCTTTAGATATCAAGAGTTGTGTTGATCGTTAAGGATGCCATTAGACCTTTCCAGTGCGATACTTTTTTGATCGTGTGTGAATGGGAGACGACATAACATCCCTTAACGACTTATTTTGCTTACTGTATCTTAATATTCTTGTGCGTGTATTTTACGTCGTTTTAATATCGACATAGTTTATGTAATTGGTATGCAATATATTAAGATCGATAGAATGAGAAAAATTGAAATAGTTAATGCATTAGGAAAAAAGTCGATTCCTTTATATAGATAGATTGATAGATGAAGAACTAACATTGGTAAGGTACTGCGTAATTTGTTTATTTATTTATTTCACTGAATCATTCCTATCTCTAAATAATTGTCATTTTTCATATATCAGCTGGAAACATCAGTAGTTCTAACTCTATCCCAGCCTACGACAAGTTGATTTGCTCCTCCCTGGTCTTCATATCCCTGTTCCCATCGCCGTTAACGTCAGATCGGCGTATGCAGGCGCCATAAAGTAACAAAGCAATAAAATCCATTAGTTCCTCCTCCAACTCGGGAATTGGCGTTCGTTTTCGTTGCAAGGACGTAGGCGAGGCTGTCGGTCCCGTCCCATTCTTTGGACATCGGGTAAATTTTCTGTTTTCAAAATGTTTTGGTTATAATATTGTACTGTAGAAACATGAAATTTATTTTGAATAGTCCGAAATTTCATGTCAAGCGGAGGAAGAAAGAAAAAATATATAAATCTAAACCTTCCAGATCGCCTATTTGTGCGTGTTCCCGTAGGGAAGCAAAGGAGCAACTAGGAAGGCGTCACCGCGTCAGTGTTGCTCCAGCAGTGACGGGGGGAGGTTATTCCGCGCGCTAGCATCCCATCTCTACAGGATCAAATCTATTACCAGCATCCCAGCAGTTGTCTAACCTGTTATCCGTTCTGTTCCCCATCTGAAGGTAAGAAGAAACTTATATCTGCATTTGGTACTATCGTAAATCACTCTAATTGCGATGCAAGTTGTTTTTAGACTAATGTTGCAGCGTGGGTAGTTGTGTTTACCATTACCCATGTGGCCTATTTAAATGCGTCTTATTTTAGGTGTCGTTTAACTCCTGAACCCTGATGCTTGTTTCTCTGTGTATGTGTATGTAAGTATATATGAAGTCTGTATATATATTCATGAATGTATGTATGTAGCCAGTGTATGCATCTGGACAATTATGTATGTATGTATGCACGTACGAGTGTTTATGTATGGACAGTATGTATGTATGTATGTGCGTACGAGTATGTATGTATGTATGTATGTGCCTTACAATTTGATTCAGACTTCGAATTAAAGGTTAAAATGGTGTTTAAATTGATCTTTTCAGTACAATGACGCCTTTTATTTTTACTAGTTTGTTTATTTTTGTGGACAGACGGTTTTACTCATGCTGCCTTCAGACGGTTTTATTTTGGCTACTCTGATGATTTTAAGTATTTTGAGGAAGCCGCTCTGGAAGTGAAGGGGTTAATTAAATCTCATTACTGGGATGATTAGGTGAATAATAAAGGAAGGTCATATTAAAGGATGATAATTTGCCTTATTTATCGGCTACCATGGTGTCATAAATAAAAAAAATGTAGGTGATAACGATAATAGTAAATAAAAGAATAGCAATAATGATGATAATAATACCGGTAATAATAATAATCATCATATCATCATCATCATCATCATCATCATTGTCATTACCACCACCACCTAAAAATGGAGTAAAGTAGGAGAGAGAGAGAGATCCAGTTAAATGGGCCTCACTCTCACTTACCACTCAATCCCCCGGAATCCTGACCACCTCAGAGGCATAAGCATCTACACTTGATTTTTTTTCTTTTTTTTTGGGGGGGGGGGTGTAAAAATATAAACAATGTGGTCAGGCCGGAGAAAGTTATCATGAATTTGAAGGATAGTATGTTGTAGTAGTAGCAGTAGTAGTAGTAGTTTTCTCATTACTACTACCTCTCCACTTGTCTTGCTTCTACTACTACTACTATTACTACTAATACTGCCTGGTACGTTGTTTTTTCTGTCATTATTATCCTCTTCATCATCATCATTTTTTTAATAACTCAGTCGCTGTATAGTTCTTTATTCACAACTCTCTCTCGCTCGCTCTCTCTCTCTCTCTCTCTCTCTCTCTCTCTCTCATCGCCTGAAGTTCCTAAGTTTTCCCAATCTCGGTTTTTTATTCCTCTTCACTCGCTTTTCATCTTCATTTTCCTCCTTCTCCTCCTCCTCCTCCTCCTCCTGTTTTCGTCTTTTGCGTCTTCATTCTACTGCATTTACTCTCCGTTAGGTATCCTTTCATCTTTTCTTGATTTCACCTCTCTCTCTCTCTCTCTCTCTCTCTCTCTCTCTCTCTCTCTCTCTCTCTCTCTTTCCCACAGATCACCTCACCACCTCCCCCTCTCTCCCTGTTCATCTTTTCTCCCCTCCCTTAATCCCTCCCTTCTTCTCTCTTGCTTTCATCCTTTCTTCCTCTCCGGTTTCTTTCCTCGCTCCCTCCTGTCCCTCCTCCCATCCTTCCGTCCTTCTTATCTTTGTTCCTTCCCTGTTTCCTTCACTCCCCCTTTCTTGCTTTCTTGCTTGCTTCTTCCTTGTTCCTTCCTTCCTTTTTCACCATGCTTCCTTATTTCCTTACATCCCTTGCATATCCCACCTCTGCGCCATTTCCATTTCTGCATCCACCCTCTTCCCTTCCCCCTCCTGCTTCCCCTTTCCCTTCCCCTCCTCCTCCCTCTTTCCCTTCCCCCCTCCTCCCTGCCTCCCATCTCTTCCACCCTCCCTCCCTCCTTCCCTCCCACCCTCCCTCTGCAGCATCTTCTCCCTACCTGACTTTTACTTCCTTTTCCTCCTGTTTTTCTCACTCTCCTTGCTCTGTTTTCTTTGCTTCCTTCTTTCCTTTCTTCTTTCCTTCCTTTCCTTGCAGTGTGCTTAGCAAACCTACCTCCCCTCCATCCCTTCCTTCCTTCCTGCCTTCTTTCCTTCCTTCCATCCCAAGTGTACCAGATTCCTTGACAACAACATCCTTCTTAGCCTCTCTCTCTCTCTCTCTCTCTCTCTCTCTCTCTCTCTCTCTCTCTCCTCTATCTATCTATCTACATGTCTATCTATCTATCTATATCTGTCTATTTATCTATCGATCTATATCAATACAGTATTTTTGTGTCTATCTATATATCTATCTGTGTTTATCAGTATCATCATAATTGTCTCAAGTTCTCTCCGTCTTTCTCCCTCTCTCTTCTACGGTCTCCCTCTCTCTTCTCCCCATCTCTGCAGCATCCCTCCCTCCTTCCTCTGCGGTCTTCCTCTCTCCCTTCTTCCCTCCTGAGTATTCCAAAGGGAGTCAGGTCCTGTGGGAATTTGTATATGGTGAGGCGTCCTTCAGCGTAAAGCCTCCTTCAATCTTCATTCATTCTTTCATACATGCTTTCCCTCATTCTTTCATTCTTGCTTTCACTCATTCTTTCTTTCATGCTTTCATTCATTCTTTCATTCATGCTTTCACTCATTCTTTCTTTCATGCTTTCACTCATTCTTTCATTCATGCTTTCACTCATTCTTTCATTCATGCTTTCACTCATTCTTTCATTCATGCTTTCACTCATTCTTTCATTCATGCTTTCACTCATTCTTTCATTCATCCATTCATTCTTTCATTCATTCGTTCGTGTGTTCATTCTTGCGTTTGTTAGTTCATTCGGCCTTTCTTTGTCCCCTTCCCTCCTTCCCCAGTATCCCTGCTTGTCCTAAGAGGCGTCTAAAGGGAGCTCTCTGACTCCCATCTATCTCCCTTTACTCTCCTCTTCTCTTGAGGATGTTGGACTGCGGAAGGACAACCTCAGTCTGCAGTCCATCGGGTTAACGTTCAGATGAGCCTTGGGTTGCAACTACTACAACTGTAACTACTACTACTACTACCACCACCACCACCACCACCACCACCACCACCACCACCTACCTACCTACCTCCCTACCCAACTAACTACTACCACTGCTGCTTCTGTGGTAGTGGTTGTGGTAGTGGTAGTGATAATGATGATAGTAGTAGTGCTGAGTGGTTGTGTGGTTGTTATAACAGTGATGATAGTAGTGATGATTGTGATAGTGGTTATGATGATTGTGGTGTTTATGATAGTGATAGTAATGATGACTGATGGTGTGGCAGTCGTTGTGATGATTGTGGTGATTGTGATAGTAATAGTAATGATCTCAGTGGTGGTTGTGATGATTGTGGTGATTGTGATAGTAATAGTAATGATCTGAATGGTGGTTGTGATGATTATGGTGATTGTGATAGTATTAGTAATGATCTGAATGGTGGTTGTGATGATTGTGGTGATTGTGATAGTATTAGTAATGATCTCAGTGGTGGTTGTGATGATTGTGGTGATTATGATAGTAATAGTAATGATCTCAGTGATGGTAGCGATAATTGTGGTGAATGTGATAGTAATAGTAATGATCTAAGTGGTGGTTGTGATGACTGTGGTGATTGTGATAGTAATGATCTCAGTGGTGGTTGTGATGATTGTGGTGATTGTGGTAGTAATAGTAATGATGTCAGTGGTGGTTGTGATGATTATGGTGATTGTGATAGTAATGATCTCAGTGGTGGTTGTGATGATTGTGGTAGTAATGGTAATGATCTGAATGGTGATTGTGGTGATTGTGATAGTAATAGTAATGATGTCAGTGGTGGTTGCGATGATTGTGGTGATTGTGGTAGTAATAGTAATGATCTCAGTGGTGATTGTGGTGATTGTGGTAGTAATACTAATGATCTGAATGGTGGTTGTGATGATTATGGTGATTGTGATAGTAATAGTAATGATCTCAGTGGTGGTTGTGATGATTATGGTGATTGCAGTAGCGATAGTAATGATGAGTTTGGTTCTGGCAGTGATTGTGATGATTGTGGTGACTGTGGTAGCAAAAGTAATGATGACAGTTGTGTTTGTGGTGATTGTGATAGTAATAGTAATGATGACTGGAGATTGTGATGATTGTGGCGGCTGTGATAGAAATAGTAATGATAACAGTGATGGTTGTTGCCCGTGTTAGATCGCCTAAAGGCAACATTACATCGAGTGAGTGGATGGTGTCTCCCTCTTCTCTCTTCCTATCACAGGCCAAGATTTCCTCCGTGCTAAAAGGGTTAAGGAGGGTCAGGGAAGCTCCTAAGTCCAGTAGAATACGGCAAAACTAGTACACTAATAGTACCGGTACATTACTGTTACACTGCTGTTACACTTCTGCTATACGATACTACTGCTACTACTACACTACTACGCTACTACAGTACTCCATACTACAACACTCCTACTACACTGCTACTAAATATTAACGTCGGTACTACTACACTACTACTAAATGCTTATACTTACTACTAGTTACTACACTGCTGCTAACTACTACTGTGCTAATACTACACTACTACGCTACTTCTCCGCTACTCCTCTGCCACTACACTACTACCACACTACAACATTACACCACTACAACTCAGTTCTGCCTAGCCCAGCCTCAAATAGGTCCGGGAGTTCCACCGTTCTATAAAACAGGCTTGAGTCATGAGTCAGCCAGGCTTCTTGGTCACGTCTTAGCTCGCTGCTTTCTCTGGTTCCTTAACCTTTAGTCATCTGTATATATATTTGCTGTTGGTTTACCTCAGCGTGTCAAAAACATTCGCAGGTTTTATATTGTTCCTTAAGCTCTAGTGATCTTTACAAATGATTCTTAATAGTTTACCTTATAGTGTCCAAAACATTGATTCCTTCAGGGATTTAACACGCTTTTTAAAAGAGACTGAACGTCGGTCGGTTCGTGTCTTTTTTATTGTTTTATATATTTACTATCAGTGGCAGGTGACTTCCTATAGAATCGCCGCAGCCATGTCTTCCTACAAAGCTAGACTGTCGGGTGCCTTCGGCCGCATTAAGGATTTTATTAAGTCAATCCTGCTGGCCATCGCCAGCATGTGGTTCAGAAAACAGGACGCAAAAACCATTAAGGCTTCTTCCTCCAAAACCATTAAGGCTTCTTCCCCCAAAACCATTAAGTCTTCTTCGCCAAAAACCATTAAGGCTTCTTCCTCCAAAACCATTAAGGCTTCTTCCCCCAAAACCGTTAAGGCTTCCTCGTCAAAAACCATTGAGGCTTCTTCGTCCACCTCCAGCGATTGGCCCACCCCATACGTCTTTCCCGAGGAGGTATCCAGCGCCCAACTGCCTCCTCTGCTGTCCTCCCCCGAATCCCTCTCCACTCCCACGCCCACACCTCCCTAGGAGGTTAAGGTCCGTGTGTTTGAGACGCCGTCGACCCTCGAGGTGTATATGGAGAACTTTTTTAAGCGCCAGACACTCGAGGATTATGAGTTGAAACACCGGTGGGAACAGAAGCGAAAGGTAATTGAAGAGAGTTTTGTGGCGGAGTTTACAGAGTTAAGAAAATATGAATGGGACGAGGTGCAGCGGCTGGCGGCAGAATTAAAGAAGGAGAAAGAGGAGAAGGAGAAGGAGAGAGAGGAGAAGGAGAGTCCAGGGGATAGTAAACCACTGCAGGCGAAAAAAAAGCCGCGATGCCACCGACTGCGGAGCGGATTTCGGAAAATGGTGTCTTTCTGCAGGTGTGGGCGCAAGACTAAGGATCAGGACGGTGATGTTCCCCGGGATGACTGCCATCAGGCTGCCCAACCTACAGAGGACAAAAAAGAAGAACCCATGGATGACACAGAAGAACCCATCGAAGAACCCGTGGATGACACAGAAGAACCCAGGGTAGAAACTAAAGAGCCTAAAATCGAAAACAAAGAATCGGAATCGGAAGGGAGCGAGTCACAGGCAGGTGAAGGTAGGGAGACCAAATCGGAATCCCCCGCAGAGAGCGAGTCTGAGGGAGGTGAAGCGAGGGAGACCAAATCGGAATCCGAAGGGAGCGAGTCTGAGGTAGGTGAAGGTAGGGAGACCAAATTGGAATCTGAAGGGAGCGAGTCAGAGGTAGGTGAAGCTAGGGAGACCAGTTCACAGCACCTGTTTCCGGTGCGGGTCACCACCATCCCATCGGTGCTTCCCCCTCCCATCGTCATTCCCACGCCTCCACCCACGCCGCGTCGCCAACGCATCTTCCCCGTTCGCGCTGATATTTCCGAGATAATTGATCAGTGGCTTGTGGAGAGAAAAGCGGAGGACTATAAGTGGAGGAGGTGGTGGAGGGAGCGACAAAAACAGATCGAAGATGATTTTGTCCGCGACTGTGCGGAATTCCAAAGCCGACAGTGGGACGAAGTTCTTCGGATCCATAAGGAAATGACGGAACAAAACAAGGCGGCGGAGAGCGAAAATGAGTCTACAGGTAGAAAGTGTGCCGGAAAAGAAAACCAGGAAACAGCGGCTTAGGAGTTGGTTCCGGAAAAAGCTGTTGCCTCGCCGCTCAAAGGCTAAATCCCACACCCAGGTGTGAACACTGACCCGTCATGGCGGGGGTCAGTGTGTGCAGGTCTGGACGTCTTAAATGACGAGGGTTTTATTGTATGCAGGTCTGGACGTCTTAAATGACGAGGGTTTTATTGTATGCAGGTCTGGACGTCTTAAATGACGAGGGTTTTATTGTATGCAGGTCTGGACGTCTTAAATGACAAGGGTGTTATTGTATGCAGGTCTGGACGTCTTAAATGACAAGGGTGTTATTGTATGCAGGTCTGGACGTCTTAAATGACGAGGGTTTTATTGTATGCAGGTCTGGACGTCTTAAATGACGAGGGTTTTATTGTATGCAGGTCTGGACGTCTTAAATGACGAGGGTTTTATTGTATGGAGGTCTGGACGTCTTAAATGACAATGGTTTTATTGTATGCAGGTCTGGACGTCTTAAATGACGAGGGTTTTATTGTATGCAGGTACAAGGGTTTAATTGTATGCAGGTACAAGGGTTTAATTGTATGCAGGTCTGGACGTCTTAAATGACAAGGGTTTAATTGTATGCAGGTACAAGGGTTTAATTGTATGCAGGTACAAGGGTTTAATTGTATGCAGGTACAAGGGTTTAATTGTATGCAGGTACAAGGGTTTAATTGTATGCAGGTACAAGGGTTTAATTGTATGCAGGTACAAGGGTTTAATTGTATGCAGGTACAAGGGTTTAATTGTATGCAGGTACAAGGGTTTAATTGTATGCAGGTACAAGGGTTTAATTGTATGCAGGTACAAGGGTTTAATTGTATGCAGGTACAAGGGTTTAATTGTATGCAGGTACAAGGGTTTAATTGTATGCAGGTACAAGGGTTTAATTGTATGCAGGTACAAGGGTTTAATTGTATGCAGGTACAAGGGTTTAATTGTATGCAGGTACAAGGGTTTTATTATATACAGGTACAAGGGTTTAATTGTATGCAGGTGCAAGGGTTTAGTTGTACGCCACGCTACTTACACACCGCACTGAACAAGCACACGCAGCCATGCATTCATACTCTCAGACATTAGCAAGACCTCACCTTGTATAGAGCGACGACATTATCTCTGTTTTATTTCACCTAAAAAAAAAAAAAAAAAAAAAAAAAAAACGTGCATTTCCATTAAAAAAAAAAAAAAAGCGCTTCTAGAAGAGAGAGATTGGAGGAAAAAAAAGAAACTCACCAATGACTACACCCAAAACAACCCTTAATGTCTTTCCTTAATAAAAACAACGCACGTAGGAGAGACTTAAAAAAAATACAGTAGATATACAGTTTCTTCTTCAGCATTCAGGGAAAACATGGAAACTGCATACCCAATCTTGCTGTATGTATGCGAATTTCTTATTTTTTATCGTTTTCACTTCCCCAGTATCCCTGCCTGTCGTAAGAGGTGGCTATAAGGCAGGGCTGTGGAGTCAGAGTCGTGGAGTAGGACTTGGAGTCGGAAGCAATTGTGGTGTTGCTGGAGTCGGAAAAAAAGGCCAAACTCCGACCACCAGTAAAAAAATAAATAAGTATGATGTAGATGCAGTGTGAAGCTGTTGCCTTTCGAACGACAGATCCTTCGGTGTCATTTGTTGTTCCTGCTGCAGTTTTTTTTTTCTCTTTTATTTTCCACATTTTATTTAGGACTTGTTTGTTGTTCTGTTCTTCGTTTATGTTGGAGTTAAAGCAAGAACAGAATGGAGACAGACACCACGAATCGTCTTGACTGCATTTGAGAAACTACCATTTTGTCACTATGTAGCTACAACCATTAAAGTCAAACCTGTAAGGACATGGGTTTTAAAAGTAGCCGGACTATTCACAAGGTTATGCGGGAATGACATATTGTGTAAGTTATCATGGCAAAATTGATTAGAGAGAAGTCTGAGGGATCGAAGTTGGGTGTTTTGGGTACCAACTCCACACCCCCGCTAAAAGAGTCCGTTTTGTCTCCCACTTTCTCTCCTTCCTTTCTACTGTCCTACCTCATTTCTTGATATTTCCCTGTTTCTTCCGGCCTTTGCTTTCCCCCAGCTCCTATAGAATTAGACATTTGGTTTCATGACGTGAATAGTTTAAGGACTTCTCATTGACCTAGACTCTTTCTAACTCACACCACTTTTACGCCAAGACCACTTCCACGCCAGCCGTAGTGCCATATACCCATAATATGGCTGTGTGTTAGTTCTTCATTAGTCCTTCCTTCCCATTGTCGTTCCATAGCCTTCATCTAATCTGAAATCCCCACCTTTAGTTTCGCACTGTCTGACAAAATTTAACTTCTTATTTCTGAAGCTGAAATAGGTAAATTAAGGTTAACTGATGCCGCTGATCAAGAATATGAGTTTGGTTTCTCTCTATCACGCTCAAATTATCTGAAATTGAAGGGTATGTAGCTTGACTGTAATGGCAAAAAAATATTCAAGGTGTTTGTCATCTGGGGGTTCTAGATAATTTATTGTACAACGAATGTCGGTCATATGGTTTTAAAGGAAGTTGAGGTAATCCGAACTAAATTTATTTCACATCCAGCATATATTTCTAGTCTAATTATATAGGCGCTCATGACAGCATTGAGTGACTTTCTCCCTTGCTCATCATTGCGGTCGCACACTACAGTTTATCATCAGACTAGTGCCCGTTTTCCCCTGGTATCTTGTTTTTCCTGTGACTGCAGTATCTCGTTCCCCCTGTTTGTCAGTAGCATCGTCGTGGGTTGACGGAGAAAGTCTAGATGTGAGTGCAAAAAATACATCTTGAGGATATGTTGCACCGAAGTTGGTGGTATGCAGCCAGAAGCTTTTCAGCAGTGTTTACGTAATCATAACTGCAACGTCTACACCTTCCCCCCCCACCCAAAAAAAAAAAAAAAAAAAAAAAATCTGCACATCTGTTCTTGAAAACCACCCACGCCCTCAGCCCATCGTCTTCAGGAAATGCATGAAACTTATGATCTTTCTTCAGCTTACGAACTTAAGGGCCAACAAAGACGCCTTCCTTTAGTCTGGCGTCGCCAACCTTGGGATATAATCCTTTTGGTAAGCGAAGCTTCCTTTTTCCAAGGCTTTGGCAGAGTATCTCTTCAGTTCCAGCCTGGTGTGAGGAGGTGGATGGGAAATTTCTCTTTCATGGAGTAGTGGATCTTGGTGAATACTGTTCCTTACACTGGTCTTAAATGATTTTCGGTCAGACAACTAAAGTTGAATGTAATGCTGATGTACTCCTTGGCTCTCCCACATAGAGAAAACAGCAGTCGTAGTAACCAGACAGTTACTTTCATGTCACCCCAGATTTTCCATATGAACTTATCACATTGTGTCATAGTAATGGGTTTTTGCATTGCCTCATACGTTTCTTTGACTTTAGGAGCGAAAACCAAAGGTGTACTCGGGAAGATGGTCTTGCTGTGGGGTAGGACTGCCTTTAGATCTTACTTGCTTGAAATAATGAAAAGTCGACACTCATCAAGAACATGGTGCCATCCCAAGATACCAGACAGTCTTTCAGTATCTTAGCAATAACATCGTGAAACTTTTTACTTGAGGAATGCTGCGTGATCTTTTTGCCCCTCCGTGAACGTCGTTGTCTTTGCATCTGGGTGTATCAAATTCCACTTGCGCAACAGAATCGTACGTATAACCATGACAAGTTTGAAATAATTTGACATAAGGAAGCGGCATGGTAAATCTAGTACTATCATAGGGGCAGAAGTGGATGTGTATATTGTAGGTAAACTGTACGTGCTAGAGGAGAACTAAGATACGAAAATCAGCACTCCATATTTTCCCTAAAACACCCGATGTCGTCCCTGAACTGAAACCACTATTGGACGGTATGGTCTTCCCTACTCCTTCCTCTGTCATCAAATCATAACATAGTGCCGTATGACCTTTGATATCTGGGATTGGATTTAACTCACTCACTCTTTCCTTCCTTCCATACTTGCCTGCTAAGTTAGTCTTCTCCATTCATTAACTTACTCTTTACTCCCCCCTTCCTTCTTCCCTCCCTCCATTCCTTCCTTCCATCCTTATTCAGTCATTCACTCCTCATTCTCCCTCCCTTCCTTCTGAATTAAGCCTATGCATGATGTTCCTTGCTCTTCACTCTTCTTCATTCATTTTTTCCCATTGTATATGCCATGTGGGTTTCATTTTCCCGCCCCTCCTTCAGTCATTCATTCTTCCTTCATTACATTTTTTACTTTTTCCTTCATGGATGGGTGTATGGGTGTATTTATTCATTCAGTCAGTCAGTCACCCACTCAGTCAGTCATCTCTACCTTCCTTCCTTCCTTCACACCTTCCGTCTTTCCTCCTCCATCAGCTTACTTCCTTCATCTTTTCCTTCCCTTCTTCCTTCCCTCACACCTTCCCTCCCGCACCTTGTCTCACTCTCGCCTACTCCTTCCTCACTATCTTTCACGTTCAGCAATCTCTTCATCTGACCTCTCTCTCTCTCTCTCTCTCAGTACCATATGTCTATCTACCTGTCTGTCTACTTTGGCTGTGTATCTATTTCCGTCAGTCTTTTGCCTTCCTTCCTTCCTATCAGTCTATCTATCTATCTATCACCCATTCCGCTCCCTCTTCCTCTTCCGTCGCTTCCCCTTTTCCGTATCTTCTCATCTTTCCTCTTCCCACGTTTCCCCTCACTCTCATCTTCTTGAACTGTCTCCCTTCATTCTCACCTCTCTCTCTCTCTCTCTCTCTCTCTCTCTCTCTCTCTCTCTCTCTCTCTCTCTCTCTCCTCTCTTTATTTTATTCTTTTCTCTTTGTTATTTCTTTGTTATTCTTTTTCTTGGCTTGTATTTTCCCGTTTCTGAAGCTTACCGGTACCAACTTCATGATGATGATGATGATGATGATGATGGTAGTGGTGGTGGTGATGATGGTGATGAAATAGGGTGATGGTAGTGACAATGATGATGAAATTAACTGGGAATGATAATAATAATATTAATATTAATAATAATAATAATAATAACGATGCTGTAAGGTGATGATGATAGTGATGATGATGATGGTGATGCTTCCTCCCTCTCGCCTTCTCTCTCCTCCCTTTTCTTTGCTCTCACACTGTATCTTTCCTGTCTTCTGCTCTTCTCTTTCCTGTCTCCCTTTTTTTATCGCGCCTTATTTATAACCTACTTCCTTTTGCGCCCTCAGGAAGCAAGGAGAGAGAGAGAGAGAGAGAGAGAGAGAGAGAGAGAGAGAGAGAGAGAGAGAGAAATGAGGGAAGGAAAGTATGTGGGACAGGGAAGAAGAAGAGGAAGAGAAGGTTGAGAAAAAAATCAAGAGCAATGTGTGTGTGTGTGTGTGTGTCTGTGTGTGTGTGTGTGTGTGTGTGAGAGAGAGAGAGAGAGAGAGAGAGAGAGGAAATGATGAAGGTGCGAGAGGCGACATTTGCCTTTCTGAAGAGTTTTTGTGAGGGAAAGGGAGGAAGGGGGAGGGAGAGAGATAAGGGGAGGGGAAGAAAAGAGGGGAGGGAGAGAGATAAGAGGAGAAGATGGGAGGGAGAAAAGAGGAAAAGGGAGGGAGGAAAGGTAAGGGCTATGGTGAGGGCAAAGGGAAGGAGAGAGAGAGAGGGGGGGAATGGGGAAAATTGGGGATTGGGGAGATAATAAGACAGGGGCATTGGGGAGGGAAGAGGAAGGAAAGGAGGGAAAATTGGGAGGAAGATGAGGAGGGAAAAATGGAGAGAGTGAAGATAGGAGGAAAAGTTATGTAAGAGTGGGTTGAAAAATGGAAGGGAAAAGAGAGAGAGAGAGAGAGAGAGAGAGAGAGAGAGAGAAATGTCATACACGTGTACATCAATAAAAAAAAACATAAAAGAAACATTGCAGAAGCTTTTAATCCCAAGCGAGTTTGTGGAATATGTATGAAAAAGGTGTGTGTGTGTGTGTGTGTGTGTGTGTGTGTGTGTGAGTGAGTGAGTGTGTATGTGTGTGTGTGTGTGTGTGTGTGTGTGTGTGTGTGAGAGAGAGAGAGAGAGAGGTGAATGAATTACACCTGAAAGAGAAAGCGAATGAATATGTGAAAGTGGGTAAGAGGGAATGAAGGTTAGAGAAATGTCGGGTGAGAGAGAGAGAGGGGGGGGGAGGTTAACGAAGAAGAATGTTGACGGACGGACAGAATATTCGAAAAAGACGATGACGGACGGAACGAAAAATGGCACAGAAATACGAAATAAACAGAAAAATTTGACAAAAGACCGACAGGAAAAGTATTGCTGTCGCTGTCATTATTATTATTATTATTATTATTATTATTATTACCATTGTTATTATTATTATTATTATTATTATTATTATTATTGTTGTTGTTAGTGTCCTCCATCCTCCTCCTTTCGGGGGATAGGAAGAGTAGAAAGGGACGTTCAACCGCTCAGTGGGGCTTCCCTCTTACACATGTGCCACCACGTGAAGGCGTCCCTCAAAAGCACCAGGGAAAATGGGAAAAAATGCAAAAACTACAAAAAGAAAGAGGAAAAAGTCGTACAAAAAGATACAATAGAAAGATACGTAGATAAAAAAAGATATAAAGATAAAGATATATATAACGAAAAGATAAAAAAAGACTGAGATACTGTATGACAAAAAGATAAAAAAGATAATAATATAGAAAGATACATATATAACAGAGATATAAAGATAGAGATATAGATGACAAGAAGATACAAAGATAAAGATACTGTATAACTAAAAAGATAAAAAGATATATAGAGAGAGGCGTTGATTAAAAAAAAAAAAGATAAAAGATAGGGAGATGACATGTATTTATGGACAGAAAGGGATGGGAAAAGTGAAATGAAATTCGGCTTTTGATATTTACGGGATGATGAATGGCGTGGAAAATGAATGAGTGATGCTACTGAGAGAGAGAGGGGGAGAGAGAATGTGTGTGTGTGTGTGTGTGTGTGTGTGTGTGTGTGTGTGTGTGTGTGATGCGACCTTAAAGTAATCGAAAAACTTAATTCTCAGATACAGAGGAATGAGAAAAGTTGAGTAAAGCAGGATAAGTCTCTCTCTCTCTCTCTCTCTCTCTCTCTCTCTCTCTCTAAGAAAATCATGTGGAAGGATGAAGAATGCAATAAGAAGAGAATAACTAGAGAATGAGAAGTATGATAGTTGTACTGAAAATAAGAATGAAAGAAGTAGAAGAATGAGTGGTGGGTGGAGTGAGAGGAGTGGAAGAGAGGAATGGTAATAATGAAAGAACGATTATTATTTTGATAGAAGAGTGAGAAGTCAGAAGAATGAAAGGTAAGAATGAAGAGAAGTATGTTGCCTCATGCTGCGTGGGAAATATTCACATCCCCTCATCCCTCTCCCCTCTCTTCCCTCTCCCCTCTCCCCTCTCCTCTCCCCTCTCCTCCCCCGAGTGCCAAGGTCAGTGCTACCCAGAATACCTACCTGACCTTTTCACGCTTTCCTCCCTCCCTCCCCCCCTCCCTTCTCTCCCTTCCCTCCATCTGACTCTCTCCCCTCCTGCATTCTCTCTCTCTCTCTCTCTCTCTCTCTCTCTCTCTCTCTCTCTCTCTCTCTCTCTCTCTCTCTCTCTCTCTCTCCTTTCTCTTCTCCCCATCTCTCCACCCTCTTCCCTCTTCTTCTCCCTTTATCTCTCCCCTTTTTTTATTTCTGAAACCCCTTTTTCCCCTTCCTCTATCCCTCCATCCCTCCCTGTGGCCCCCTTCTCCCCCCTCCTTCCTCCCACCCTTCACCTTTATATCCTTCCCCTCTCTCTCCTCTCTCTCCTCCCTCTCCCCTTCTCTCCCTCCTTCCCTCAGTCTCTCCTCTTCAATTCTCTGCTTTCCCTCTGTTTTCTCCCTCTCCCCTCCCTCCCCCTTTCCTCCCTCCCTCTTTCCTCCTTCCCTCCCTCCCTCTTTCCACCCTCCCTCCCTCCTTCCTTCGTCTAACTCTCAGGTAATTTTTTTCTGTTAATTCCTAGGCTCATATTCTGTTTGGGTGACATTCCTCAACACCTTTTCCTTAGCGATTTTTATTCTGCTCATTACACTTCAGTATCCCCTTGAAACTTAATGATAGATATTGAGTCGAAATTAAAACTAGCTTAAATAGATAAAATACGGGAAAATGCAGTCCAAAGTCCTGTAAGGTTTGTGTTGATTGCTGATAGAATTATGTAAGTACCCTCTCTCTCTCTCTCTCTCTCTCTCTCTCTCTCTCTCTCTCTCTCTCTCTCTCTCTCTCTCTCTCTCTCTCTCTCTCCTCCCTGTCTGCTTTAGCTTACCTCCCTTCTCTCCCTCCATTCTCCCTCCCCTCGCTCCCTTTCCCTTTACCTCCCCTCCGTTTCTCCCTCTCCTCCCTTCCCTCCACATTCTCCCTCCCAGTGACTTTCCTCCCTCTTGCCTCCTTCCCTCCCCTTCTTGTCTCTCCATTATCTCCTTTTTCCAAGTTCTTCCTCCCTCCTCTTCCTTGCTCCCCCTCCTTCTCTCCCCACTATCTCTCTCTCCTCCCCCCCCCACACACTCATAGTTCCCTCTTACGGCCTCTCTTTTTATCTCTCCCTCCTACGCCCCCTCTCTTCCTTCCTACGCTCTCTCGATTTATCTCTTTCCATCCTACGCCCTCTCTATTTCTCTCTCTCTCTCCTTCCTACGCCTTCTCTGTTTCTCTCTCTCTCTCTTGCCCTACTTTGCTTCACACACACACACACACACACACACACACACACACACACACACACACACACACACACTCTCTCTCTCTCTCTCTCTCTCTCTCTCTCTCTCTCTCTCTCTCTCCGTAGTCGTGTCACACCTTGATAAATCACAAACTTTCATACGAGTGTTGATCTTTCGCACTAAATTCTCTCTCTCTCTCTCTCTCTCTCTCTCTCTAATGACCTTAAATGAGAGTCAACCAGGTCATTACACTGTTCTCTCACTTTCACACATTGTTACCCATTGATTATTCCCTTTGTCTCTTTATTTTCTTTATTTTCTTTATCTTATTATCTTCCTCCTTCTTTGTCTCTCTCGCTCTCCCTCTCCCTCTTCTCGACTTTATTTTTCTCCTCCTGTCATCATTGTATTCTCTCTCTCTCTCTCTCCTTCAGTTTCCTCCATACTCTCCCTTCTTTCAGCCTTTCTACTCTTCCCTCTTCCTCCATTCCTCTTCTATCCTCAACCCTCCTCTTCTCTCCTATTCCTCCCCTCCACTTCCTCCCCCTCTTCCCTCCTCTTCCTATCCCTTCATTCCTCTTCTCTCCTTCTCCCCTTCTCTTCCTCCCCCTCCCCTCTCCTCTTCTCATCCCTCCAGTCCTCCTCTCTCCTCTCCTCCTCTCTCCCTTCCCTCCACTTTCCCTCCCTCATTTTCCTCCATGCTCTCCGACACTCCATTAACAGGGTAATGCGGAGGTGGGTGTAGGTGTAGATTGCGTTGTGTGGGTATAGCGGTAATTTACACCCTCATTACACCTTCATACACCTTCTTCATCTTCACTACACCCTCCCACACCCTCACTACACCTCAGCTCACCCTCGTTCTTCACCCTACACCCTTAGCATTCTCCTACACCCTCCTGTATCCACACCATGCCTCACTACACCCTTCCATACCGTCACTATACCCCATACACTCGGCCACACCCTCCCACACCCACGCCATACACCCAGCCTCCTCTCTTCCTTCCTTTCGTTTATTCTCCATTTTTGTTCCTCCACTTCCCTTCCTCTCTCTCTCTCTCTCTCTCTCTCTCTCTCTCTCTCTCTCTCTCTCTCTCTCATTTTCCTCGGTGCTCCCCTGGCTAGTCGTTCCATTAACCCAGATACGCTGTGGTGGTGGTGGGTGTAGGTGTAGAGGGCGCTGTGTGGGTGTACTGTGGTGCTGTTGGGACACTACACCCTCACTACACCCCGCTACACCCTCACTACACCCCGCTACATCCCGCTACACCCTCACTACACCCCGCTACACCCTCACTACACCCCGCTACACCCTCACTACACCCCGCTACATCCTCACTACACCCCGCAACACCCTCACTACACCCCGCTACACCCTCACTACATCCAGCTACACCCTCACTACACTTTTCAAATACCCTTCTGTACTCTAGTTTCCATTCATATATTTTTGTCTTTCTCTTTCTTAATTATTTTCTTTTTACTCTAACTTGGCCTAAAATTGCCATCATTAATTGCGGAATACGGAGTTTTGACTGTAGATTAACGCGAAAGGATGATGCTAGTCACGAAGAAGTGCGCTGGGAAGGATGTATAGCCACTGTATTTTCTTTCATTTTTCTGCCACCGAGCTACGTGAAATGAGCTACAAAAGAACGAAAATCTAGGCCAAGTAAAGGGGAAAGAACTGTAGCATTTGTAGGTGAGAAGTATTTGTAGGTGAGGGATATTTGAAGATGAGGGACATTTGTAGGTGAGGGGTATTTGTAGGTGATGGGTATTTTGTAGGTGAGGGATATTTTGTAGGTGAGGGATATTTGTAGGTGAGGGGAATTTTGTAGGTGAGGGGTATTTGTAGGTGAGGGGTATTTGTAGGTGAGGGGTATTTGTAGGTGAGGGATATTTGTAGGTGAGGGGTATTTTGTAGGTGAGGGATATTTGTAGGTGAGGGGTATTTGTAGGTGAGGGGTATTTGTAGGTGAGGGATATTTGTAGGTGAGGGGTATTTTGTAGGTGAGGGGTACTTGTAGGTGAGGAATATTTGTAGGTGAGGGGTATTTGTATAACCAGGCAGTTGAGGCATCTGGTTATATCAGTGCCACCACGTGAAGGCGCCCCTCTCCAGCACCTCTCAGGTGGTGAAGGTGTAAATGAAGCCTGTATGAAACCCCACCTGTATGAAAAATGAAGTATAACATGAACCCCCTTGGATGGTGGGAATTAGAGCTGTCATATTTAACTTACATTATCTCTATGGTACTTTTCTCGTGCCTAAAATTTGGTAGAGCATATTTCTTTTTCGGTACATCTTTTCCTGTTTAATATCCTTAATAGTTTTACCTACGGCACTGTGGTCTTTGTCTGTTTACCTGCCCTCGCTTCGTTGATTTGGTGTCCTACTTTTCCTTGCTTTTTTTCCCCTGCTCTACACTCTCCTGTACCCACGCACCTCTCTCTTTTGCTCTCCTGCTCCTCCTCCTCTCCCTTCTATCCCTCCTACATCTCTACACGCACGTACACAGTCACGCCTCTCTTTTGGTATCCCACTCTCTTCCCTTCCCTTTTTCTTCTGTACCTGCACTCAGGTATAACCTCACACCTTCCTCCTTCATTCCTCTCCCTTTTCGTTATTATTTTCCTCCTTTCTGCCTTCCTACCTCTGCACCCTTACACACGTCCTTCTCCCTCTCTTCTCATCCTCTCTCCCTTTCCTATACCTACACACTTCCTCTCTTTCTCTCCATTCTCTCCCTCCCTCCCTTCCTTCTCTTCCTCCCTCCCTTCCTTCATCTGCAGCCTCACACTTCTCTTTCCATTCTCTCCCTCCTTTCCCCTCCCCTCTCCCTTCCCCTACACCCACAGTCTTCCCTTCTTTCCCTCCATTCTCTCCCTCCCACCTCTCTTCTCTCCTCTACCGTAGTGTTCCCTCTCACATAGTCATTATTCCACGCTAGTTGTAATTACGCCCTCATTAATCCCTCCTACTGCTTTTATTACACACACACACACACACACACACACACACACACACACACACACACACACACACACACACACACACACACACACACCTCATTCTCACTCTTTCACCCTCACCCTCACATTAATCCTCATTCTACGTCCACAGACCATCACCTTCACGATCACACTCCCATCGCTTCATCTTCGCCCTTCCTCATTTTCATCATCATTATCATTCCCACTATCATCCCACCTTCATTTCACCCTCTTCGCAGTTCACTTTGAGCCTTACCCTCACCTTTAGTCTCACTAAGCACTCTGTCTCACTCTTATTTCCCTTCATCTTCACTTTCATCTCACTTCACCTTCACTCCATAACCTCACCTCAGCCCCATCTCACTTTCACTTACCAAATTCTCAGTCTCACTCTCACCCTACCTTCACCATCACCCTCATTTTCACTCTCACCTTCACCCATACCCACACTATCATTCTCATACTCTTTTTCTCTCTCTCTCTCTCTCTCTCTCTCTCTCTCTCTCTCTCTCTCTCTCTCTCTCTCTCTCCATTAATACGTATTGCCCCGTAACTCTTCATTTTTTCCCTCCTTCCCTCTTCTCCTTTATCATCCTCTCTCTTCCTCTCCCTTTCTTCTTTTGGATTTGACTTGTTTGTTTTGTCCTTGTCTGTCTGTCTGTTTGTCTCCGTGTCTATCATATGCCTTTCTATCAGTGTCTGTCTGTATCTGTATTCTCTCTCTCTCTCTCTCTCTCTCTCTCTCTCTCTCTCTCTCTCTCTCTCAATTTCACTAATAGCCCTGCGAGGACCTTCAGGCTTACTGCGACTCTCTCTCTTTTCTGATAACTTTTTCTTCCTCTTGTGTCCTCCTTTTTCTTCCCTCTTTCTTCCCTCCCTCTTCATCTCTCTTTCTTCTTCTCTATCTGTTTATGTTCTTGTTATGTTTGCTTTTCTCCCTTTCGTTTCTTCTGGGCCTTTCATTTTCTTACACCTTTTTGTCTCATTTCTCTCTTTCATCCATCTTCTCTCCCCATTTCCTTCTTTTTCTTCCCATTCTCCTTCCCAAATCTTTCTTCCTCCATCCCTACCTTCCTCTGTCTTATATCCTTTCTTCCCTGCCTCAACTTTCCTTACCTCTCCCTTTCTTCCTGCTCTCTCTTTCTGCCCTTTCCCTCTCCCTCCCTACTTTCATTGCACCCTTTCCTTCCCCTCCTTTTTTCGTCTTCCTTTCAACCATAATTATCATTTTATTTTCATCTCTCATTTCCCACCTCCCTTTTCCTTCTTTCTTTTCGTTCTTCCTCCTCTCTTCTCTTCCGTAGTTCTCTCTCTCTCTCTCTCTCTCTCTCTCTCTCTCTCTCTTTCTCTCTCTCTCTCTCTCTCTCTCTCTCTCTCTCTCTCTCTCTCCTCTGCCTTTAACTCGCTAATGGTATCAAGCATTAATTATATAAGGATATAAGGCGTCTTCGTAGTGAAGGGGTAATTTTAGAGAGAGAGAGTGAGTGAGTGAGTGATTGTGAGAAGGGAGAAACATAATGAAGTAAATGAGAGAGAGAGAGAGAGAGAGAGAGAGAGAGAGAGAGAGAGAGAGAGTTACGCAAGAGCTCTGATACCGCTATATATGGAATTAGTGACCTTGACCTCTTGACCTCAGTCCTCCAGTATTCATCTATCCACTAAACTAAGCAGTAGAGAGAGAGAGAGAGAGAGAGAGACTTTTTTTTAGCTCCTGTTATGGGGGTTAGCATGGAAATAAAGATCGTTACTGAGTAGGGATATTAAAGCCTAAACGATTTCCATATAGTGCTTTATTTGTGTCATTATTTTTATTTTTTAGGGAAGAGGTATCGTGGAGAGAGGGAGAGAGAGAGAAGAGGGGAGGGGGTCGTTGCGTACTAGGGACAGATGCCGCCACTCACAGGAGAGGGCGTTAGGCAGCAGATAAATAAACATGTGATTCCTAAAGGGTAGTCATGGTGAAGCTCTACCACTGAATTAATAGCACCCACTTCATCCTTTTTTATCTTCTTTTAACTACCTTTATCTTTGCTTCGTTTATCTTCATTTTCATTATCCTCATCTTTATATATCTTTCAGTGTTACCTTTATTTTTATCTTTGTGTCTCTGTCGTATATAGTCATTATTACCCTTTTCCGTCTAGTATATAAGGAAACAATAGGATGTATTAACAAGAGAAAGATAAAGTAAAAACAGGAGAGATAATCACCAGAGTACCAACATGTAAAACAAAAAAAAAAAAAGATAAAAGAGCCAAACTTCCTTTCACAAACTGTTCACACTATTGTATATGCAGTGAGTAGGAGCCCAAGACGAGAATAAAACACACACACACACACACACACGAAAAAGTGCCACCCTATTATTTACGAATTTTTCAAGCCTTCAGACAAACCTAGTGAACTCTGGAAATGTTACGCCGTAGAGTTTGGGAATGAGTGTTGGATCGAGGTAGAGAGAGAGAGATAAAAGGGCATGTACCGTATATAAGGGCGTTGAAATGTGATAGATTTACTTTTAGGTGTATGAAAGGTGGGGACGGGGTGTCGTGTGTGGGTGTAGGAGGGATGGAGGGTGTTTTGTGTGTGTGTGTGTGTGTGTGTGTGTGTGTGTGTGTGACGTGCCCGATGTGTGAAATAGACGTTGTGGAGTGGTGGGTGATTTTTTGCTCTTGATTGTACCTTTCTCACCCTACACTCACTCAGTACCCTACACCCTTGGTACCCTTTACACCCTACACCCTCGGTATCCATTACACCCTGCACTCTTTGGTACCCTTTACACCCTACACCCTTGGTACCCTTTACACCCTACACCCTCGGTACCCTTTACACCCTACACCCTCGGTACCCTTTACACCCTACAACCTTTGGTATCCTTTACACCCTACACCCTTGCTACCCTTTGCACCCTACACCCTTGCTACCCTTTACACCCTACACCCTCAGTACACTTACACCAGGTATCATCAAAATCACTCTCCAGTCACACGCTAGTAAATGTTTGGCGAAGGCTTGTAAAATATCCCTTTTTTTTTTTCATCCATCAAAATATTGTTAAGCCAAATTGTGTAAATATCAGCTAGCCAAATTGTGTAAATATCAGCTTAGCCAAATTGTGTAAATATCAGCTTAGCCAAATTGTGTAAATATCAGATCAGCCAAATGTCAGTCGTGTCAGTAGGTCAGTCGGGAATCGTAAAAAAGGATACTTGTTCCTGTTTGATTTACACTTGATTTACATTTCATTTCCACTTCATTTCCACTTCATTTCCACTTCATTTTTGCTTCATTTACACATGATTTACACTTCACTTACACTAAATTTACAGTATTTGCACTTCATTTACACGATTTACACTGTTTTTACACTTGATTTGCACGTGTGAAAATTACAGTTGTGTGTGTTAGGTTTAACTTTTTTTTTCTTTTTATGATTGGGACTTGAGATGCTTGTTTACAGTCTGGTACGGATTTATAAATATGTGTGGTGTGAAGGGATTTTTTTGTTCTTATGAGCGTAGATGATGGTGTGTGTCTGTGTGGGGAGAGTGTGGATATGTAGGGGGATTGTGTGTGTGTGTGTGTGTGTGTGTGTGTGTGTGTGTGTGTGTGTGTGTGTGTGTGTGTGTGTGTGTGTGTGTGTGAGAGAGAGAGAGAGAGAGAGAGAGAGAGAGAGAGAGAGAGAGAGCAAATACACCTGTCACCGCCAAGAGAGAGACAAGTATGTTAGAAATCCACTTATTCCTAGACAGCTGGACAGAAAAGAGGAGAAAGAAAAGAGAGCATTCTGGGAGGGAATTGGATGAGTTAGACACAGGAGGAGAGAATGAAGGGAGAGGGAGGGAAGAGGAGAGAGAAGAGAGGGAGGGAAGAGGGGAGAGGAGAGAGGGAGGAGAAGGAGAGGTTTGGGGAATCTGTACGAGAGAGAGAACGAGGGGTTTATGAGGGAAGAGGAGTAAATGGAGAGAGAGAGAGAGAGAGAGAGAGAGAGGGATACAAGTGGAGGTTCGAGTGAGAGGAAAGATAAAGAAGAGGGAGGAAAAAAGGAAGTGTAAAGAAAGGAAAATGAGTCTATAAGAGGACGAGGGAGAGGTGTGAGAGAGATTATGGAGGGGAGAGGGAGGAAGAAAAGAAGGGAGATGAGCAGAGCGAGGGAGGGAAAAGAGAGAGATAAGAGAGAGGGGAAAGTAAGGGAGTTGAAGTAGAGATAGAAAGACAGACAGACAGACAACAGATTATTATTATTATTATTATTATTTTGCACTAAATATTGGTAATTTATATATGTGCATTTGTAGGCGTATCTTGAGGTCAGGGATAAGGGACGCAAACAAACAGATTACCAGACAGACAGACAGACAGACACAGCGAGGCGACGGCTATTCATTCGACCCCCTTCCCCCCAAGGGTGTGGCTGTGCAGATGTGTGGAGGGTGGGGTGGGGCAGGGTGGGATGGGGCCAAGTGGGGTAGACCAGGTGGGGTGAGAGAGGATTGGGTGTGGTTGGGTAGGGCAGATGGAGTGAGAGAGCATTGGGTGGGGTGGGGGGTAGAGCAGGTGGGATGGGGTAGGTGGGGTGGGGTGAGGCAGGGCGGGGCAAGGCAGGGTGGGGTGAGGTGGGGCTTCAAGGTGCTGTCCCACGACCCGTACCTGCCTCTCCTCTCCCGCATACCTCTCAGGGCACACCTAGATATGTTGCCAGGAGTATAGCGAGGAAGAAAAAATATATATATATATCTTTAGGTTATATCTCTCCTTATCAATTGCATGAAGGTAGTGAAGACAGAGAAACAGATGACTTTTTTCTCTTTTCTTCTTCTTCTTCCTCTTCCTCCTCTTCCTCTTCTTCTTCTTTTCTTCTTCTTCTTCTTCTTTGCAGCGTAGTAAAAACCGTCTTAATTAATCGATAGACGAGTAGATGGAAAGTTTTTTTTTTAGCGGGATTGATGCGATTGGTGTGGGGGGAAGGGGTTTTGCCATCCTCTCTCTCTCTCTCTCTCTCTCTCTCTCTGTCAGGCACATTTTCTCCTACCAGTTACTTAAGCGATTTTTTTCCAATGTACCAGACGATTTATTTTGCAATCTAGAGTGGTTAGCTTTGGTCCTCATTAACCCGTTTTACTCTGAATGGGTTTTAATAATAATAATAATAATAATAATAATGATAATAGTAGTAGTAGTAGTAATAATAATAATAATAATAATAATAATAATAATAATAATAGTAGTAGTAGTAGTAGTAGTAGTAGTAGTAGTAGTAATAATACGGTAATAATACTTTGACGGTACTCATATTGAAGTGATTTAAGTCGTCATTAAATACATTAACCACTTCACCACAATTACGTCTCTTTATTTATTTATCATTTATCGATCTGTTTCCTCATTTATGTAACCATTAATTTTTTCCAGACTATTGTGTTCAGTTCCAGACAGGCTTTTTTTTATTTTTTTTTTCATTTTTTTAACCCCTTCAACACGAGAGGCCTTTTTTCTGCCTGGAATTAAATGACTTAGTTGATTGTGTGTGTGTGTGTGTGTGTGTGGTGTGTGTGTGTGTGTGTGTGTGTGTGTGTGTGTGTGTGTGTGTGTGTGTGTGTGTGTGTGTGTGTGTAGGAATGGGGACGAGTGTGTGTGCGTGTTTCATACCTTTGTGCGTGTAGGTAGTGTCACACTGGCGCCATGTGTGTATACCTTTGGGTGGGTCTCTCTCTCTCTCTCTCTCTCTCTCTCTCTCTCTCTCTCTCACCCTTAATCTCCTCTCCCCTCACTCTCTCACCTCTCCTCTTTTCAGTCAAGATTTTTACCTCTTTCCCTGTTCTCCCCTTTCCTCTCTCTCTCTCTCTCTCTCTCTCTCTCTCCCTCTCTCTCTCTCTCTCTCTCTCTCTCTCTCTCTCTCTCTCTCTCTTTTTCTCTCTCTCACTTATATCTGCATTTTTCTTCCTTCTCATCGTTTTTTTCTCTCTCTCTTCCTTCTCTCACTCTTTTTTCTCTCTCTTTTGTCCCTCTCTCCCTTTTCATCCTCTCTCTTCCTCCTTCCTTTCATGCCCCTGGTTTCCTTTCATTAATCTCTCTCTCTCTCTCTCTCTCTCTCTCTCTCTCTCTCTCTCTCTCTCTCTCTCTCTCTCTCTCTTAACCCCCTCCATCTCTAATTTTTCTTTTTTTTCCTCCTCCTCCTCCTCCTAATGTAACTTTATGCTCCCTGCCAGAACAATATTTTACCCACTCTATTTCGTCCTAATTTTTATGCCAGGCTGTGTGAGGGAGGAGGCTGCTCTCTCTCTCTCTCTCTCTCTCTCTCTCTCTCTCGTTCTTTTACACTTTGTTTTCGTAAATTTTCTAGTTTCTCATCGTTTCCTATCCGCCATTATTCTCTGTCTCTGTCTGTCTGTCTGTCTGTCTGTCTCTCTCTCTCTCTCTCTCTCTCTCTCTCTCTCTCTCTCTCTCTCTCTCTCTCTCGTGCTGTGGACCCGACCTAGTTTCTGTACAGTTCAGTTTGTATCTTGTGTTTTATTTTAAAGTTAATATTAGTGTAAAGTTTTAAAGATGTTTTAAAATCGTAATGATAATGGTGATAATGATGATGATGATGATGATGATTATGATTATTTTATGTAGCTTTTGTATTTTTCTCACTGATTACATTGGGAAATAGGGAGACATGGTGATGATAATGTTGATGGTGGTGATGATGATGATGATGGTGGTGATGGTGGTGGTGGTGGTGATTGTGGTGGTGGCGGTGGCTAGGACAACAAGGATTTTAAGGTACACGTGGAGATTATGGTGGAAATACAGCCTACCTAAGCATAATAAGAACTAGAAGAAAAACAAGAAGACGACTAATGACAGCAACAAAAACAGTAATGATAATAATAATAATAATAATAATAATAATAATAATAATAGTCGTAGTCGTAACAATAGCAACAGCAATAGTAGTGGTAATAATAGTACCGTAGTAGTAGTAGAAGTAGTAGTAGTAGTAGTAGTAGTAAGAGAAGAAGCAGAAGAAATATAAAAACTTGCTGTGAATGTCATTTAATGGTTGAGTCTCCCATTTAAATAGACCACCTTTATAAACAAGACCAGGCCTTTGAAAGTTAGAGAGAGAGAGAGAGAGAGAGAGAGAGAGAGGCGGGGAGATTTAAGAGTAAGAAGAGGGTAATAAATAGGGTGAAGAGGAAGGGTGATGATGAGGGAAGGAAGAAGGGAAAAGAGACTAAGGAGATATGGAAGATGTATGGACGGAATTAATGCACATAGGGGGAAAGCGAATGGGGAAGGAGAGGGAAATGAGAAAGAGAGAGAGAGAGAGAGAGAAGTAGAAGACAGATGGGAAGGAGATAGAAGAGGAAAAGATAAGAGGAGGAGGAGGAGAAGTAGAGGTATGGGTGGATAAGGACGGTGGTATAGAAGCAGACGGGTAGGAAGGAGGATATGGAAGAGGTAGAGGTAAAAGAGGAAGAACGAGAAGAAGAGGAGGAGGAGGAGGAGGAAGGAAAGATGGATGAAATATGAGAAGAGGAAGAAGCGAAGAATGGAGAATAGTGGATGTGAAAGTGAAGGAGATGGAAGAGGAAAAATATATATACATAGACAAGGGAAAAATAGACGAAAAAGAGAATAACGGTACGAATGAGGAAGATAAGAGAGAGAGAGAGAGAGAGAGAGACGAGAATAAGAGTTGAAATGAGATAAATCTAGTCTGAATGTGTGTGTGTGTGTATGTGAGAGAGAGAGAGAGAGAGAGACGGGAATAAGAGTTGAAATGAGATAAATCTAGTTTGAATGTGTGTGTGTGTGTGTGTGTGTGTGTGTGAGAGAGAGAGAGAGAGAGAGAGAGAGAGAGAGAGAGAGTAATTAGTAGAGCCTAGAGGGGAGGGGGGATAAAATATGGGTGGGGTAGGTGGACAGGGGAGGGTTGACCTGGGCGGGGAGGGAGAGGAATACACCCTTAAAAGCGTATTTATAACTCGGGCGATATGGGCGGAGTGAAGTCTAAATATTGTTCAAAGTAGAAGAAGTTAAGCACGCGATACTCTCATTAATATTGAAAATAAATTATCAGTTATGGTGGGAAAAGTATGGAGAGAGAGAGAGAGAGAGAGAGAGAGAGAGAGAGAGAGAGAGAGAGAGAGAGAATTGCCGAGAAAGAAAGAAAGTTGGAGAGAGACGAAATTGATTGGAAAAGTTGAAATGTGAAGTAACTCTTGACAATAAAACAGAAGGATGAACACAAGAGAGAGAGAGAGCATAATTATTTAGTGGTGACGTTACGTCCTTTCCTTGATATACCAAGATCCATATATACGTTCTCTCTCTCTCTCTCTCTCTCTCTCTCTCTCTCTGGTTTCAATGTAATCATGTCTTGTAATGCATTATGAATATTAGTACTGTAATCTATGTAATGTTTTTGTACTTCAGTGTAACATTTTCCTCCTCCTGGCTATGGTTCTCTCCTAATGTACTCTTGTAATGTACTATGATCATGTTACTTCTTGTACTCATTTTATATGGGGATTTGTACTTATGTAATATAGGTGGAGAGACAGATATGAGTGTAGGATGTGTGAAGGGGGTGTAGGTTATTGTGAGGGTGTAGTGAAGCGGGTGAATGGTGTACTGAGGGTGTAGTGAAGATTGTGTATGGTGTGGTGAAGAGGGTGTAGAGTACAGTGAGGGTGTAAGGAAGTGGGTGCAGTGTACAGTGGGGTGTAGTGAAGAGGGTGTAAGGTGTAGTGAGGGGGGTGTAGGGTGTAGTGAGGAGGGTGTAGGGTGTAATGAGAGGGGTGTAGAGGGGCCCAGATACACCCTGCTGTTGTTTTCTTCTCAGGCGTCTGGTCAGTCTGATTTAGCCTATATTTTTTTTTCTGGAGGTGTGTGTGTGTGTGTGTGTGTGTGTGTGTGTGTGTGTGTGTGTGTGTGTGTTGAAGCATTGTTTGGAAGTCGTCGGTGTGTGTGTGTGTGTGTTGAAGCATTGTTTGGAAGTCGTCGGTGTGTGTGTGTGTGTGTGTGTGTGTGTGTGTGTGTGTGTGTGTGTGTGTGTTTTACCTGCCGGGATACACGGTTATAGCCCACTACAGGTATCAGTGTAAGAACAGTGACCATAAAGGCCTGAATCCCTCCATAAAACACACACACACACACACACACACACACACACACACACACACACACACACACACACACACACACACACACACACACACACACACACACATTTTCATAGAGAGACACATCCTAACTATTTGTGTCGTGGAGTATATACAAGTTTTCCATAAGTTAGAGAGAGAGAGAGAGAGAGAGAGGGAGGGAGGGAGGGGGGGCTTATCATTTTGAGCTATAACATACCCATTACTTACCATGATTACACATGCCCCTGTGTCTATATGGGTTTGGTGTGTGTGCGTGTGTGTGTGTGTGTGTGTGTGTGTGTGTGTGTGTGTGTGTAATAAAAAAAACAAATAAACACCGCCGGAAGTCAAGGATAATATTACCTGAGAGCACCGTAAGCCTAAAGTATACCTGGAAGATACAGGGTGTAAAAAGAGTCTCTGTGCTGTACATATGAGGTGTAGAAGTGTGTGTGTGTGTGTGTGTGTGTGTGTGTGTGTGTGTGTGTGTGTGTGTGAGAGAGAGAGAGAGAGAGAGAGTTATAATGTCTTTTCCACTCTTAATTTTCTTCTCCATGTAATCCATACGGTAAATGGAATTGTTGTGGAAAATGGCTGAATGGTACCGTAGATTTTTTACGATTTCTCGTGTAATTTTAACAATTTTGACGCTCGAAATTTTTGAGGTATTTAATTATTGTTTGATTTATTAGTCTGTAGGACCTTGTGTGTGTGTGTGTGTGTGTGTGTGTGTGTGTGTGTGTGTGTGTGTGGAGCCAGAACTGTTATGCTCGGTATATCTGGCAAAATTTTATGACGTATATAATCGCCCCCCCCTCTCTCTCTCTCTCTCTCTCTCTCTCTCTCTCTCTCTCTCGCAGTACAGAAAGCCCAACACACTGCAACAAGGAAAAAAATCTTACCTTTACCTTATATATTCAATTTATTTTTCAATTTTTTGGTAGTAAATGAATAAATGAAAGAGTTTACAATAATTGTAGTAGAGAAGAAGTGTAAAATATCGTTACTATTATTATTTACTTATACCAGAAAATAATACTTAACGTGATATAACTAGACCAGGTATCTCTCTTATCAGGGATTAGTGATAAGCCTGTGTGTGTTGTAGTGATAGAATTTGTGGGAATGTTATCAATGTGAATATTATGTAAGCTTGTACGTGCAGCTTGCCGTAAATTAAATACACACACACACACACACACACACACACACACACACACACACACACATCGAGGTGTCTGTGTGTTTACTCATGTCAACATTGTGTGTGCGTGGTTGTGTGTTGGTGGACTATTGGGAGAGAGAGAGAGAGAGAGAGAGAGAGAGAGAGAATTTGACGTGCCTGTTTGTATGAGTAAATAATTGTGTGGGTGTGGGTGTGTGTGTGTGAAGTTTGATCCTAAGGCAGCAAACACTGATAACATTAGATTTTGTTGCATTAAAATGAATGTAGTTGTTTCACCTTAACTTGGCCCAGATTTTCGTCTTTTTGTAGTTTATTTCACGTAGCTCAAAAAAAAAAAAAATAAAAAAAAATAAAAATACTGTGGCTCTACATTCTATCCATAGCACCTCTTCGTGACTAGCATCCAATTCTAGTGTCAGTCTATAGTTACAACTCAGTATGAGAGATGGAGGGATGGCAATTTTAGGCCAAGTTAGAGTGAAAAGCGTCTAGAGTAGGAATATCATGTGTGGGGCACGTTTAGGAGTGAAAATTAATGGAGTCTGCCACGCTAAATGAGACACAATTGCAAAAGAGGATTTTTTATTTTTTCATTGCGTGGATTAGCTCTGAAATCCTGCAGTAAACTGGGATTTATATGTAGGATTTAACGTCAGAATCATATATACTTTGCTTGTAAAAATCCGATAATGTGGTGGAATTTGCGGAATGTATGTCGAATTCGTGGTAAAGGCATCAGGAAAGGTTGGATGTGATGTTAGCCTCGTGTCATCCCCTCCCCTTCCCCTTCCCCTTCATCACCCCCTCCACATCCTCCTTCTCTTCATTCGTCAACCCCCTTACACCTTCCCCTCCTTCTCCTCACACCTGCCTCTCCTCCTCACAGCTTCCCCTCCTTCTGCCCCTCACAGCTTCCTCTCCTTCTCCCTCTCACGCCTTCCCGTCCTTCTCCCCTTCACGCCCTTCCCTCCTTCTCCCCCTCACTCCATCCCCTCTTTCTCCCCCCCACATCTTCCCCTACTCCTTCCCCTTACACCTTCCTCTCTTTCTCCCCCTCCCTTCCTCCCTCCTCCTCCTCCTCTCCATCCATCATCCCTCCTTTTTCCCCCTCCCTTCTTCCTCCCCATCCTTCCCGTCCCGCCCCTCGCCATCTACGCACTCGCTCCTTCTTTTTCTCATTTCGTCCACTTCTCCTTCACCTCTCTCCCTTCCCTTCCTTTTCCCCACGCCAATCTTCATCTTCACTCCTCTTCCTTCATGCTTCCACCCTCGTTTTCCCTCACCCTCCTTCACTCTCCCCTCACTTTCTCCCCTCCCTTCCCCTCGCCATCTACATATAAATTACCCCTGTGTTTTGTGCCAGCGTACACACCTTTTTGTCACCGAATTCTGAAGCATTATTTCCGTGTTGCATTACCTGCCTCGCTGCCTAAAGCCCTTGTGTGTTTTGCATTTTCGTTCTTGCGGTCTTTTTTATTGTTGTTATTGTTGTTCAGCCTTAGTATTCGTCTTCCTCGGTATTGTTATTGCTGTTTATTTATTTGTCATTCGCCAAGGAGAGTATTTGTTTGGTTTGCTTTGTTTGTCGTGTATGTCTATTGCTTGTTTGTTGTCTGTTGTTTGGTAGAAGTATTGGGGGAAAATTTTGATGGAATTTCACCAGCGTTGGAATTGTGGCTGAGAGCTTTTAGACGTGATTAAATTGGGTTCAGAAAAGGTCAGAAGTTAATGTAAAGATCAAACAAACAAATGTCAGTTATGTTTTATTGCTGTTTGGTTTCTCTTGTATTCCGTTGTACGGTACCCTGTCTTTTTCTCCTTCCTTCCTTCCTTCCATCCTTCCTTTCCTTTCCTTTCCTTTCCTTTCCTTCCCTTCCTTCCTTCCTTCCTTCCTTCCTTCCGTCCTTTCTTCCGTCCTTTCCTCTCCTTTCCTTCCCTTCCTTCCTTCCTTCCTTCCTTCATCCTCCCTCCCTCCCTCCTTCCTTCCTTCCTTCATCCTCCTCCCTCCCTCCCTCCCTTCCTTCCTCCCTCCCTCCCTTCCTTCCTTCCTTCCTTCCTTCCTTCCTTCCTCCCTCCTTCCTTTTCGTTCCTGTTTCTCCTCTTATCTCACTTTTTCTCACTTTTTCTCTCACTTTTTTCTCTTTTCCTCCAGCATGTCGGTCCTCTGTGCTATTTCTGTCCCCAATTTTCAGGCATGTTTTCCTTATGACCTACTCTCTCTCTCTCTCTCTCTCTCTCTCTCTCTCTCTCTCTCTCTCTCTCTTTATCTATTTACTATGCCAATAATATATCTATCATTTCATCGTATTTGTATCTACCGTACTCATTTTTATTTATCTATATGTATTTTTCGGTCTGTCTGTCCGTATCTCTCTCTCTCTCTCTCTCTCTCTCTCTCATTTTCTTCCTGCCTCCCTCCCTCCCTCACTCTCTTATTTTCTTCCTCCCTCCCTCCCTCCCTCCCTGTTAGCCTCCCTTCCTCATTCCCTCCCTCCCTCCCTTTGACCCAGTTTCCTTCCTTATTTGCTTGCTTCCCACATTTCCTGCTTTTCTTTCTTTTTTTATTTATTCTCTCTCTCTCTCTCTCTCTCTCTCTCTCTCGGCTTTGCTCACCTTCCCTCACTTTCTCCCACCTATTTCCTCCCTCCTCCAGTTTTTTTATCTCCTTACCCCTTTTCTATCTCTCTTCCTCCTTCCCTCCTTTCTCCTTCAATTTTTCCTCCCTCCCTCCCTGTGAGAGAGGGAAGGAGAGAATATAAGGAGGGAGGGAGGGGGGATGGGGAGGAGGGAGGGGAAAAGAGGGGGGTGGGGGTATCTCTTCCTCCTGACTGACTTTTCTTATAATACTGTGTCGGCACGCGAGTTGGGCTTCTCACGTGTAGGTAGGTAGGCAAGTAGGTAGGTAAGTAGGTAGGTGGGCAGGTAGGTAGGTAGGCAGGTAAATAGGTAGGTAAGTGGGTAGGTAGATAGGTAGGTAAGTTACTTCATACGTGGTTGTAAGTAGGTAGTTAGGTAGGTAGTCTGGTTGATAGGTAGAATGGTTGGTAAGAAGGTTGGTAGGTAGGTAGTTAGGTTGGTAGGTGGGATGGTTGGTGAGAAGGTTGGTAGGTAGTGTATGGTAGATAGGGAGGTAGGTGGGTAGGTAGGTAGATTTGATTAGTAAGTAGGTGGTAGGTGGGTAGGTAAATTTGATCAGTAAGTGGGTAGGTAAGTAGACATATCGAGAACTGTGGGTAGATAGCTGGGTAGTGAGACAGGTGGGTAGATTGGTTGGTCGACTGAGAGGTAGGTAGGTAGGTAGGTAAGTAGACAGGTTAATTGTCCAGGTGAGATGATCCAGGTAGGTAGGCATGTGAGTAGATATATTGGTAGGTAATAGAGAAGGGAGAAGAAAACCGAAAAAAAAAAAAAAGATAAAAGGAAGAAAAGTAATATAAGTGAAGGAAAGAAAGGAAGAACAGTGAGAGAGAGAGAGAGAGAGAGAGAGAGAGAGAGAGAGAGAGGAAGCAATAAGGAAGTAGGGAGTGAGGAAGTAGTAAAAGGATGGGAAGGAAGGATGTAGGGAGGAAAGAGGGGAGAGGAGAGAAGGGAGAAGGAGATATGGGGAGGAAGAGGAGGAGGAGGAGGATGTTGGGGCTGGAGAGGGAGAGGGAGGGAAAGATTGAGGAGGAGATAAAGTAAATAGGAGTATTGGAGAGAGAGAGAGAGAGAGAGAGAGAGAGAGAGAGCATGCAAGGGAGTAATCACGCAGGGAGACAGGGCCGGTTAATGAGAAGGGAGAGAAAAAAGGGAGGAAGGAGGAAAGTTGATGAGGGAGGGAAGGAAGACAGACTCCTGACAAGGAAGAGAAGGAAGGAAAAAGGAAAGGAAGGAGGGAAGAAGGGAAGGAAGGTGGGAGGGAAGAGCTGAAGGAAGGGAGGGAAGGATGATTGAAGGAAGGGAAGAAGCGAAGGATGAAAAAGGAGGGAGGAAAGACGGAGGAAATCTAAAAACGGAAAGAAAGAGGGTAATAGAAAAGAGGGAAGGAGAGTACAAGAGAGAGAGAGAGAGAGAGAGAGAGATGAAGTGAAAGAGAGCGCACATACATCAGCCGCCACACCCTAGGGAAGGCTTACCCCCACCCTACTCACCTGCCTCACCTTGCCTCGTTCCCTACCTCACCTTGCTTTCCTCCCTGCATACCTCACCCTGCCTCACCTCATCCTACCTGCCATACCCACTTACCCTGCCTCACCCTGCCTTACCCCATCTTACCTGCCTTCCTACCTTGCCTTGCCTCATCCTGCCTCACCCCATCCTTCATGCCTTCCTATCTTACCATGCTTCATCCTCCCCTGCCCTCCCTCCCTGCCTCCTTCCCTACCTCACCCTGCCACACCCTCACCCTGTTAATGTAAACCGTCGCTACCACTGTAGGCCTACTGTTTTATTCAGCCTACGACGGATCCCTGGTTACTTAGGGTTAATATCTAGCCTATAAGTAGTTAGGATTAATGTAGTAGTAGTAGTAGTGTTGGTGGTGGTGGTGGTATATAGTAGTAGTAGTAGTAGTCATGGTGGTGGTATATAGTAGTAGTAGTAGTAGCAGTAGTAGTAGCAGTAGTGGTGGTGGTGGTGGTGGTAGTGGTAGTAGTAGCAGTAGTAGTAGTGGTGGTGGTGGTAATAATAGTAGTAGTAGCAGTAGTAGTATGGTAGTGTAGTAGTTTATTCATGATGATGATGATGATAAATAAAGAGAGCTGTAATATAAAAATAAAGTAAATCGCTTTGTCGTAGGAAAGAACGTAACACTTCTTCCTTATCGATTTATTTTTCACATCACACCTAATGCTCTCTTAAGTGTTATTGCTTTATTTTCTTTTTATATCGACATAATTAGAATAAGTAACATAAAAGAAAGTGTTAAGATATTCAAAAATTTTCTTAAGTAAGGTATTATAAAATGTCTTAAGCTAGAGAACACGGCTTATAGGCTACGTAAGAAACATTGTCTTTTTTTTCTTCTTTTTCTGTTTTTAGTGTATGACGTCTGTGGGAAGCCTTACTAGTCTCTCTCTCTCTCTCTCTCTCTCTCTCTCTCTCTCTCTCTCTCTCTCTCTCTCTCTCTCTCAGGAATTTACGTTGCTAACCTCTTCAGTACGAGGATTTAAGCTGAAGAAAACCGTCTAGGTGTAACAAGAAGACTGTATTGAAAGCCTCCATTAGTCTTAGGTCTTTTTCTGCATAAAATCGTCTGTCAGTAACATTTAACATATAATTAAAAGGCATCTCGTACTGATGGGGTCATCTCACCTTAATTAACTCTCACCTGAGGACACTTATACTCCTGTCACTCTAACTTGGCCTAAAAATTCCGTCTCCTATACTCCCGTCATTCTAACTTGGCCTGAAATTTCCATCTCTCTCTCCATCTTAAATGCTGAGGTGGAGAGATGATAACATTAGATTGTGCTAGTCACGAAGAAGTGCCGTGGAGAGGATGTTAAGAAGTTTTATTTTTCTTCTGCCTCTGAGGTACGGAAAATAATCTCAAAATAACGAAGAGAGATGATAATATTAGATGGTGGTCCTAGTCACGAAGAAGTGCAGTGGAGAAGATGTTAAGAAGTTTTATTTTTGTTCTACCTCTGAGCTATGGAAAATAATCTCAAAATTACGAAAGTCTGGGTCAGGTTAAGGTGAGAGAACTATACCTGGCGAATTGATTAAGTCATTACCTGGTCTCTTAACAACCCCCTCCCCCCTACCTGCCACCTCACCCCCCATCATGCCCCCCACTAGCCTACCTCCCCATCCTTCCTTCACCTCCACCACCCACTCGTCTTCCCCTCCATCTCCCCTCCTCTCTCTACCCCTCCATCTCCACTCCTCTCTCTTCCATCTCCTCTTCGTCTCTCCCCTCCTCCCCCCCTTCTCCCTCCCCTCCTTTCCTCCTGTCTACCTACTTCTGTTCCACCTCTACTTCTTCTCTTGTTATCCTTCCCACTGCCTTCTTCCCTCCTCGTTTCCCAAAATCTTCTCTCTCTCTCTCTCTCTCTCTCTTTCTCTCTCTCTGTCTCTCTCTCTCTCTACCTTACCTTCGCACCCTCTTCCCCTCCTCTCCTCATCATTCCATTTCTCCCCATTCCCTCTCTTTTCTTCCCCTCTCAACCTCTCTCCCCCTCACCCATCCCTCACTGCTAAGTCCTCCCCTTCTCTTCCCTCCCCCTTACCCCCTCTCCCCTCCCCCTTACCCCCTCCCCCTCCCCCAGTCATGTCATCTAGGACAGGTCTCACGTCCTCTCCTTCTGCCGTGAAATTAATACTTCGTGTGTATGTATGTGTGTGTGTGTGTGTGTGTGTGTGTGTGTGTGTGTGTGTGTGTGTGTCATATTCCTCTCCCACCAAAATATTTCCCATAACACCTATCGCAACAGCGTAAAGGATATCGGTGAATATTTTTTTAATATTCCCTTACATGTTGGTATAAATTATTACTTACTGTATTAAATTGTTACTTATATTATTACTCATTATATTATTACTTATTACATATATTTTTACTTATTACTTATTATATTATTACTTATTACTTATTTTATTATTACTTATATTATTGCGGTACTTATTATGCTATTACTTATTCTGTTATTTCTTATATTATTACTTATTATATTATTGTGTATTTTAATTAGGTACCTGTGTCAACTTACATATATTTTTATACGTTATTTTAACTCTGCTTTCGATTTTTTTTTTTTTTTTCATCTTTGTTGCTTGAGTTTTGGGGGGACTTTTTAATCCATGGAAATTTATATCATGTCAAAGAATTACGGGTTAATGAGAAAATAAATATAGTGTGAATAAAGTAGTTAATATTAAGCTGTAAATATTCCCCTCATCCCCCACCTCTCTCTCTCTCTCTCTCTCTCTCATTAAGCCACAATGAATATTTATTAGTAATTATTTTCACATCACTTAAAGGAGCGATGACTTTTCAATTACCTTTTTAAACTCATATAATGGCCATGAGAGAGAGAGAGAGAGAGAGAGAGAGAGAGAGAGAGAGAGAGAGATGAAGGTAGGAAGAACAGTCAAGAGAGTGACGAAGTAAAGAAGTGAAGTAAGGATGAAAATTGAGGACAAATGAGGAAAAGGAACAAGGAAGAGAAGAAAGGAAGAGAAGAGGTAAGGGAAGGGAAATGAGAAGAGGAAAGAAAAGTGAGAGGGGATGAGAACGGTCAAGAAGGAAATGAAGAGGGAGTGTGGGAGATGAGAATGGAGGAGGTGGATTATGGAGAGAATGAGGGAAGGAAGGAAGAAGAGGAATGGGAGAGGGGGACTTGGATGAGGAAAGAAAGAGAGGTGGGAGGAAGAAGGTAGAAAAGACAGCAAGGGAGAGAAGGAAGGGAAGGAAACAAGAAGAGGAGAAAAGGAAGAGGAGAAGAGAGAATAATGAAGAGGGAGGGAGAGAGGAGGTGGTGATGAAGAGGAGGAGTAGACGAAAAATGTGGAATTGAAGAGATAGGTTTTTTGTTGCAGGAAATTCAATAACCTTCCCAGTGTTCCTTCCTTCCTTCCTTCCTTCCTTCCGTCCTTCCTTCCTGCCTTCCTTCCTTCCTTCCGTCCTTCCTTCCTTCTTGCTATTAAATCATTCCTTCTTTCATCTGTTCTTTCATTTATTTTTTCTTTGTTTTCTTCCAGTCTTTGTTCATTCCTTCCTTCCTTAAATCATACCACATCTCCTTTCCTCCCTTTTTCCTTCCATCCTCCCTTTTCCCTTCCGTCCTTTCTTCTTTACTTCATTGTTTCCTTCTTTCTTTTGTTCTCTTTTCTTTCTCCTTTCCTCACCTTTTATATTCGATCTCATTTTTTCCTTTTTCCCCTTCCTTTTCTCTCTCTCTCTTTCTCTTTCTCTCTCTCTCTTTCTCTCAGACGCCAATTTTCCCCGGTTTCAAAATATTTCGCCTTTTTCCAGAATTGATCGTCCACTCCAGTCCACCAATCTACCCCCATTCTACCCCGACCACTAGTTAAGGTGAGTCTCATATTGTTTCGTTCACCGCACTGCTGTTAGGCCCCTTCCGACCGAGAACGTATTATTTTTCTTTTTATTTCGTGCCGGTACCAGACTTTTTCGTTCAGTTTAGGAAGAATTTTTTGGTATTTTTTTTTTTTTTTAGACGAACAATAGGAAAAGCAAGTAAAAAACAAATTAATGGAGGCTGTACCTAACCCCCTCCCCCTCCTCCTCCCCTCCCCCCCTAGTTCGAAAAAAAATCCGTCCTGAACTGAAACAAAAAATGTCTGGTGGCAGCAAGAAAAAAAATTGACGTCCTCGAACTGAAGGGGTTAAGTGTATGTCAGAATTTTTTAAAAAGTAAGATAAAAGAAAAATGAAAAAGTTGATATTTCAGGATTTTTTTTGGTCCATTAAATAATTTGTCTATGTAGTTTTTTATTCATTTATTTGTATTGTGAGAAAAAGTTGAAATTGTTTTTGAAAATTGTTGCAAGTAATTTTGGGAGGGAACTTAAATAATCTTGCTGGCTAAATTTACGTATGATAGATGGATTTTTATGTACTGAAAAGTGCTGAGTTTTATGTATGGAAATTGCTGGCTTTATGTATTTCTTAACCTGTTTGTATATCAGTGTGTATGTGTATATTTTTTTTATTAATTGTTACCTGTAGGGATATGTATGTTTACTTTTACACCTGTATGTACTGTATACGTACTGATATGCTGGTACACACAGGAAATACACATGGCGTTTACTTATGTATACATGGATGTTTTTATGATTTTAAGGATAGGTGTGTATTTACCCATTCCTGTACTACCTACATGAGTGTCTGCTTACACTCGTTTTCTGCCTACATGTTTTACTTACTTACGTACATGTTTTCTACTTACATGTTTTACCTACACTACATCCGTTCCTCCCTACATCTTCCTACTTACACTACCTACCTACATGATTTTTACATACATGATTACATCTTCCTACTTACATCATTACCTACATACGTGTTTCTTACCTACATTTCTACCGACCTACAGTACATATCTACCTACATACTGGTACATCACTGCTTATGAACATACTACTTACATATATACCTACCTACATATCTACCTACCTGCTGTACATACCTACGAATCTACTGCCTACCTACATGTCTACGAGCCTACAGTACATATCAGTGTACCTACAAATACGGTAAATACATACCTACCTACATGCCTACTTACACACACCAAACTACTGACTCACGTACCTACCAACAGTCAGTATTCTGTGTATCTATTGGCCTGTATGATGTCTACTGCACCATTATACTTTATTCTCGGAGGGAGAGTGATGGCCAAAGTTAACCAGTATCCATGCTAGCAAGGTACGAATGCCGAAAGGGTGTCTTGTTTACTTCCATCTTCCCTTGCTCTTTTTCCTTTCCATCCCCTCCTCCTCCTTTTCTGCTCTCTTTCCTTCCTCTTCTTCTTCTCTCTCCTTCCTCTTCTCCTTCTCTGTTCTTCGCGTCTCTCTTTTTCTGTTTTCTCTCTCCTCTCTCTCCTCTTTCCTCTCTCCATCATTGCTCCCATCTCCCCGCCTCTTCATTTTTTTATCTTCTCTCTCTTTCCTTCTCCTCCTCTTCTTCCTCCTTCTTCCATTCCTCCTCTATCTTCCCTGCCTCTCCTCTCCTATTTCTCTTCTCCTTCGTTTACTTTCTTCTTCCTCCTCTTCTCTCTCTCTCTCTCTCACCGTCATGTAGGAAGATATAGCATTATTGCCAGATTATGCGTATCGGTTCCACGCACACGCACGCACACACACACGTACATACATATGCACATAGCATACACACACCAATACCGACACAAGCAGACAACACCGTCTCACCAGTACACACACACACACACACACACACACACACACACACACACTGCACGAAATGAAGAACAGGTGAGATGGAAAACTACACCTGTCCTAATTAATGCGGAAGTACTGTACATGTGCACAAAACTCCATGTATACGAAGCTAGATGCACATGCCCTTATATGCACATGGAACTATACGTACACAACACTATTTGCACACGAAATAGATGTGCACGGTACTTCACTTACATGAAAATACATGCACACAAAACTACATGAACGGTACACACAACTTTTTGCACACGAACCTACACGTACACACAACTTTTTGCACACGAGGCTACACGTACACAAACCTCCATGCACACGAACCTACACGTACACACAGCTCCTTGCACATGAAACTACACGTACACACAGCTCCTTGCACACGAACCTACACGTACACAAACCTCCATGCACACGAACCTACACGTACACACAGCTCCTTGCACACGAACCTACACATACACAAACCTCCTTGCACACGGACCTACACGTATACACAACTCCTTGCACACAAACCTACACGTACACACAACTCCATGCACACAAGCCTACACGCACACGAACGCCATGTGCACGAAGGGATTTGATGGGGCGCGATAGGCGGGGAAACTCAGTCGTACCCAAACGAATACGCGATTTGGGGATAAAAGTGACGGGGAGGGGAGGAGGGGGTGGTGGGGGAGAAGAAGGGAGGGGAGGAGGGGGTGGTGGGGGGAGAAGGGAGGGAAGGAGGGGTGGTGGGCGGAGAAGAAAGGAGGGGTGGTGGAGAGGAGGGAAAGAAGGAGGGGGCGGTGGGGAGAGGAAGAATGGAGGAGTGGGGTAAGAAAGAGGGGTGTTGAAGAGGAGGGGAATAAAGAAGGGATGAAGAGGAAGAGAAGAAGGAGGGGTGTTGGAGAGGAGAGGAGGGGGGCGGTTGGGGGAGAGAAAGAAGGAGGGGTGGGGTAAGAAGGAAGGGTGTTGGTAAGTAGGATAGGAGGGGTTAGTGGTGGGGGGATTGAGGAGGGGAGGGTGGGAGAAAGTAGGGGAAGGAGGGGGTTGGGGAGGAGGAAAGGAAGGTAAAGGAAAGGACGTGGAAAAAGGAAGGGTATTGGTTAGTACGATAGGAGAGGGTGGTGGGGAGGGGGCGAAGGAGAAGGAGGGGGAGGTGAGAGGAGAAGTGTTGGATAGCAAGAGAGGAGAGGGTGATGGTGGTGAATAGATACGAAGAGGAGGAAGAGGGAAGGTGTGGGGGTGAGGTGGAGGGGATGGGGGTTCACAGCAGAGGAGGGGATGATGGTGGGAGATAGAGGGGGGGTTGAGGATGAGATGGAGGGTTGAGGAGAGCAGTAGAGAGAGACAAGGAGGAGGAGGAGGAGAGGGGGGGATGGTGGAGAAAGATGGAGATGCTGGTTGAACTGGAGAGGGTGAATCAAGGAATGTGTAGAACGAAAGATATGAGAGAGAGAGAGAGAGAGAGAGAGGATGGAGTTGGAGAAGGAGAGATGTATGGAAGGGAGAAAGATGGAAGTGGCTGGGAGGTAGGGGCGAGAAGGGAGAAATAAGGAAGAGGGAGGGCGAAAGAAGGGTGAGGATGGGGGGAAAATGAGTGGGGGGGAATGGGAAGGAGGGGAGGGGGATTGTGCTGAGAGGGGAAATAATAGAAGGCATTACCTCACCACTACCTGACCCGGACCCAGCCAGGCCTTTATATCCGGGTGGCATTACGGAGATGGCCGCCGGGGGTTACTTGGCTCACACGTTCTCTCTCGTACTTTACCGTTCAGAGAGAGAGAGAGAGAGAGGGAGAGTTTTATTGGTAGACCTCACTCATCGTTCATCGTATAGGAAATTAAATAATAATTGTAATAACGAAGAATCAGTACCAATTCTGTTGTTCCTACGAAATATCCTTCAGACATTAAAATCCTACAGGGTTTTGGCTTCTCCCTATTTTCCAGTATGGCTAATAGTCGGAGGGTTTGGAGGGTGTGGGGAGAGGAGAGGAAGAAGAGAGGGGGTGGTGAAGAGGAGGGGAAGAAGGGAGGGGGTGGTGAAGAGGAGGGGAAGAAGGGAGGGGATGGTGAAGAGGAGGGGAAGAAGGGAGGGGGTGCTGAAGAGGAGGGGAAAAAGGGAGGGGGTGGTGAAGAGGAGGGGAAGAAGGGAGGGGGTGGTGAAGAGGAGGGGAAGAAGGGAAGGGGTGGTGAAGTGGAGGAGAAGAAGGGAGGGGGTGGTGAAGAGGAGGGGAAGAAGGGAGGGGGTGGTGAAGAGGAGGGGAAGAAAGGAAGAGGTGTGTTCGATTCCTAACCCTTTCAGTACGATGACAGTTTTATTTTCCTACTTCCACATAATATATACCCTGTACTGAGTTTTTTTTATTTTTTTTTTTACCTCATTATTTTCTTTTTAGGGGAAACTTCTTTAACTGGAGAGGTTTGATGTAGGCTTCAGTAACCCATTTAGTAAAATTTTTCATCCCTAAAATAGAATAAATATCTGTAGTGAGGAAAATTTAATGATGCAAAGATTCAGTAATACTAAGAGTGAATATCCAAGTAAATACTGCATAAAGGTGTGTATGGGAAAATCTCTCTCTCTCTCTCTCTCTCTCTCTCTCTCTCTCTCTCTCTCTCTCTCTCTCTCCCCACCCGGACTATGCCACGAAGGAGGGGTAAGGGAGGAAGAGTGCTGCATGGAACTGAATTTTTCATGTTTCCTCCTTGATGTTTCTCCCTTGGTGGCACCCTTCTCTCGTAAAACCTGAGAGAGAGAGAGAAAGAGAGAGAGAGAGAGAAAGAGAAAGAGAGAGAGTGAGTGAGTGAGTGGAGGAGAAATGCCAAGAACGAAGATACGGCAAGAGAAGAGGTGAAGGAATGTCTTAGGAATGATGGAAGGAAGGAATAGGAGGAATGAAGGAAGGAAGGAATAGGAGGACTGAAGGAAGGAGTAGGAAGAAAGAAGGAAGAAGGGAAAAGGAGGAAGAAGGAAGGAAGGAATAGGAGGAATGAATGAAGGAAGGAAAAGGAGGAAAAAGAAGGAGGAAAAATTTGGCCATCGTGTATTTGCTGTGACTTACCTCCTCTCAACCTTTCCTTCTTACTTCCATCCTTCCTTCCTTTCTTGCTTGCTTGCTTGCTTACATACTTTCCATCCACCCATATGTCCATCCTTCATCCCCCGTTCATTCTTTCTTCCATCCATCCATCCTTCCTTCCTTCCTTCCCTCAGCCCTGATCTCATTCCACCTTCCCTCCTCTCCTTCCGTCAACACTTTTCTTCCCCTTTTATGCTTTTTTCTGTTTGGCTTTTATTCTGTTTTTGTAGTCCATCTACCTTAGAGAGAGAGAGAGAGAGGTTAAAAGGTAGAGAGGTAGAGGTATTAGAGGAAGTAGTGGAGAGGTGGAGGATAAGTGGTTAGGTAAGGTGCTTAATTGATTGACTTAGCAGCGGGAGAGGCGGTACTTAGAGCGAGAGAGAGAGAGAGAGAGAGAGAGAGAGGCGGGGGAGGGGAATAGAGAATGAATGAGGGAGATTATGAATGGCAAAGTTGGAGGGAGAAAATATACAGATTAGGAAGTTTGTGAAAAAGTTAGAGAGAGAGAGAGAGAGAGAGAGGCAAGGATGAAAATGATAAGGATGGCGAGGAAGATAATGAAGGTAAGAGGATGTAAAGTGAATTATTTTTGAGAGAGAGAGAGAGAGAGAGAGAGAGGTGGAGGGGTGACCTGTCGAGTGGATCACGAAGGATGGAGATGGAGAGATTGACACGCTTATATCGATTCTCTCTCTCTCTCTCTCTCTCTCTCTCTCTCTCCACACGCACTATATCCATTAATCGAACCATGTCCATTTGTATCTATTTTTCGATCTATTTGTATCTATTTTTCTACCTATCTCTCTGGTACGTAGAAGTGAGGAAGGTGGGCAGAAAGTTGGGGGGAGGGGGAGGGGGGAGTGGAGGGTGTTGAGGAGGGAGAGTGGAGGAGGGGAGGAGGGGTGTTTTGGGGGGAAGGAAGGAGAAATGAGGGAGGGGGAGGTGTTTACGGAGGAAAAGGGAAGGTGGGGGACTACGGATGGGGGAGGGATGGAGGGGGTGTGTGAGGGAGGGAGAAAAAGGGAGGAGAGTTGGGGCCAGTGAAGGGAGGAGGAGTGTAGGGTGAGGGAGAGAGGGGGATTAGAGAGGGGAGAGGGGGAAAGAGGGAGGGAGTGGGATTAGAGAGGGGGTGGGGGAGGGATGAAGGAAAATAAATGTGGTAATATCGGCAGAACTTTGTGCGGACTCCGAAAATCATGTATTTTTTGTTTGCGATTTTTTTGGCTAAAGTTTTGTTGTTATTGTATGTTGTTGTAGGTGGTGATTGATGACGGCCGTGGTTATTGCTGTATTGATTGTTATTGTTATCGCTTTCAGCCTAAGTGCGTATTTTACCTGCCCTACGTTATTCATGTTATAACTGAACCATTTTACGTATCTTCCTTCGTGTTGAACTTTCTCCAAATTTTCTTCCCACTTCCTTGGCATCAAAAACAATCATAAACACGTCTCTCGTTCACATAAACATTCTTCGTGACTAGCACCCTATTGTAGTGTTAATCTGGCGTTACGAGTATGGAGAAATAGTAATTATGTGCCAAGTAGGAGTAAAAGGAGTATAGAAATGGAGAGGGTAATGAACGCTGTGTCAAAGCCCTCTGCTTTGAAAGAAATATATTTAAAACTTTAGTGAAAAATTCGTCAGTGGAGTCGGGTTAATTGCTTTATTGTTGTCGTTGTTGTTGTTGTTGTTATTATTATTATTATTATTATTATTAAAGTTGTTGTTGTTGATAGTAGTAGTAGTAATGGTAGTGGTTTGTAGTAGTAATAATAGTAGTGGTTAGTAGTAGTAAGTAGTAGTAGTGGTAGTAGTTTGTGTTATTGCAGGTATGGCAGTAGGTATTATGATCCTTGTTATTGTAGCCGTGTGCTGTAATTGTATGCTAGATGGATTAATTAAGATGGAGCAAGATAGAGGCGACGGCTTGGAAGGAGCGAGGGAGGGAGGGAGGAAGGAAGGATGGAGAGAGGGATGGAGCGAGAGGAGACGAGGAGGGAAGGAGGGAGAAAGAAGAAACAGACAATTTGAAGAAGAAAGAGAGAGAGAGAGAGAGAGAGAGAGAGAGGAAAAACACAAAAACGTAGAAGGAAAACAGGAATAAACTGAAGGAGAGTGGGAAGAGCAGTGTACAAAGAAGGAAGAGAAGATGATGTAAAAAAAAAAAATAGAAGAGAATGGATGGATGGATGAACAGATGAATAGATGAAAGAAAGGAGTAAGGGTAGAGGAAGGAAGGGAAAGGAGAAAGGAAAAAGATAAGAGTCAGAAGAAATGAGTGAGCGAAAAAAACCAAGATGGATGGATGGATTGATAGACGGAAAACTAAGGAAAAAGAAAATGAGTTATGATAGGAAGAAAGAAAAAAATAGAAGGAAGGGAAAAATAAAAGCAGAAGGAAAGGAAGAAAGAAGGAAGGAAGGAAAGAAGGAATTTCAGATGAAGGAAAATAAACTAAAGTGAGTGGGCGGAAGGTAAAAGAATTGAGGTCAGGGAGGGAGTGAAGGAGGGAAGTTAGGAGGAGGATGAGAGAGAAGAGAGAGAGAGAGAAGGAGGGAAGTTCGGAGAAGGATGAGAGAGAGAGAGAGGAGGGGGGGGATAAATGAGATAGGTATTTCATCGTATGCGGCATTACCTGTGTCCCTGTATACCTGCCACACACCTGGATGTCTCACCATTTTATAGACAGGTAATACAGTATAGCCCCTCTCTCTCTCTCTCTCTCTCATCTCATCCGGCATTTTCTCTTGCACATTCATCTCTGGCATCAAATCCCTCACACCAAAGCTATCAGCAGTCCCTTCACTACATAGGTTAAAAGGAAAAGAAGGAGGGAAGGAAAAAAAGAAAGAAAAGAGGAGGACGACGAGGAGGAGGAGGAGAAGGAGAGAGAGACTGACCAGAAGAGTGTATCAGAGAGGAGAAAGAGAGGGACTGACTAGGAGAGTGTATCAGAGTGGGGAGGAGAAAGACGACTTACTAGGAGAGTGTATCCGAATGAGGTGGAGAAAGAGAGGGATTGACTAGGAGAGTGTATCAGAGTGAGAAGAGGGAGGAGGAGAAAGAGGGGGAGACTAAGGGCGAGATGGAAGTATGATGTGAGAGAGATGTATACGGGAGGGTAGTAGTAGTAGTGTGTCTTTATTTACTTAGGCTATCTATCATGGAATACTTTGTTGACCCAGCAGGAGCGTAGGGATCTGAGGCTAGGTTATTCATTCCCAGCATTTCAGACGAGTGTCACCAGCCTCGCACATCCCTGAGTGGCATTATGTGAGCAATAATCCCCACGACCCCTCAGATGTAAACTCATGATCCCCATCCAGCTGGAGCGCCTTAACCCTGTAGATCACAAGGCGTCATCTGATTATATGGTTACCACCCAACATAGAAACGATCCTTCAGTTGGAGGGAACCATTTGTCTTTTAGTTCAGGACAGAGAGGGTCGTTCCTTCCCCTCAAACGATGAGGCGTCAGGCAGTATAGGTAGACATGATGGATACGCATATGTGCAATATATGTATATATATATATATATATATATATATATATATATGAAGTAGTTGGATATGTATGTAAAAGTGAGATAACAAGAAAGCGTTAAAGCATAATTTTTCTGGTGATGCGGGATACGCCTTTTGGGGGGGATGTCCCGTGATTGATAATTCTTGTTTTGGTACGGGACACGCCTCCTGAGGCGATACGCTTCCTGGGACGCTACGCCTCTTGGGGCTGGGCTACCTCTAGAGTGTGACCCGTTCAGTGCTGGACATGTCTTCAGAAAACGGAATGTTCAAAGCGGATGTAATTTTGGCTCAGCAGCTCAGTGGCCGTCCAGCGCCAGGATCTTGTCTTTCAGAGCCTGGTCTTTGTTGACGAGGGCCAGGACCAGGCCATGGTGTTGGGCCACGGTGGCCAGGAGGCCATTATTGGTCCTGTGGAGACCCTTTTTGGCCTTGCGTAGGCCTTGGTTTTCCGACACAAGAGCTCGGATGTGGTCCTCGTGTTGGCCAATTTTCAGCAGGTGGCCTTTGATCTGGCTCTTATGGCCTTTTATGGCCTTGTCCCTCTGGCTGATGGCACGTTGATGCTGCCTGAGGGCCTTGACCTGGCCGTGTTTTATTTTGGCCAGGCGACTCTCGGCCGCCTCTCGCTCCCTGACCAATTTCCTCAAACTGGCCTGGAGGTTGGCCTGGGCCGCTTCCTTTGCCTGTACGGCGGCCTGGGCGTCCCTCAGTGCCTTGGTCTGCCTCTGCGCCGTCTGACGAAGATGGTTAATACTTTGGTCTTTGGAGTCAAGGGCCTCTTGCGCCTCCTTAAGTAGGGCCTCCATCTGGGCCCCCCGCCCCTTGTGCCAGGTCAGGTCCTTGTGGGCCTGCGCGTGGTGGTTCTGCCAGTCCTGCCTGGCCCTTACCGCCTCCTTCAGACGAGCCTCCGCCTCGTCTCGCAGGCGTTTTTCTGCCTCAAGTTGCCGCAGCGAGGCGTGCAGGTGCTGGAGGTGTTCTTCGTGCCTGCCTCGCAGCGCCTGCACTTCCTGCCTTAACTGCTTCACCTGCTGCGCCTTGGCCGCCGTCTTACTCCAGGCGTCTTGATGCCGCTGTTGCCACTCTTGACGCGCCCTCAGTGTGTCCTGCAGGAGGCCCTCCACTTCCTTCCGTTTCCTCTTTTCTGTCTCCAGGACCTGCAGCTGCGCCTGATGGTCGTCCTTGAGCCTCTGGAGGTCTTGCTGGAGTGCCTCAATGTGGAGGTTCTTGGCGTCCAGGTGGTGGCGTGCGGCGTGCAGGTGGCGGCTGAGGGTGTCGGCGTGGTCGCTGCTCTCGCCGATCACCTTCCACGCGTCCTCGTCTTTTGGCGCCGCCAACACCGGCCGGAACTGGTCATTTGCCTCCAGGTCACCCCGGGTCGCGTCAGCGTCTCTCCGGTAAGCGCGGTTTTTCGCCTTAAGTCGCGCGTTTTCGCGTCGGAGAGACTTAAGAAGTTGCTCGTAGCTCTACAGGTGATGCTGGAGGTCAACTCCTTTGACCTCGAGGCCACGAGCGTGACCCCCCTCCACCCCACCCGTTACCACCCCACACACCACAACCACAACCACCACCTCCAACACACGCATTTTACTAATTATTTTACCTGCAAATAAAGGAATAAATAGATGAGTCATTGATGTATATTCGAGGACAGTGAGGGGGAATTTTGAGGAGAGTGAGTTGGTGGGGAGAGATGAGGAAGAGGGAGAGGAGGGGGGCGGAAGCAGAGGAGAAGGGGCATCCGGATGAAAGGCAAATCGCGTATAATATAGGGCGTTTGTTGTAACCTAACCATCCCTTTCAGCCCAGTCGCTGGCAAGTGAAGGTAGATTTGAGCCTAATTTGACTAGTAACCAAGGAGATTAGTTCTTGCCCATCGAATTTCGCACATCCACTTTACGCATTCCTCACACATTCCTCAGTCATTATATTTCCACTGCTCCTGCTCCTCACTTTTCCTTCCTCACTTTTCCTGCTCATAACAACCTCACAGATCGCCACAAACACCCAAGTCCGCGGATAAGAACAGAGTGTCTTCATCGTCATCATCATCATCATCATTATCATCATATCGTGTTCGTGAATAAACAAGCTCCCTCGCGTATCTTCCTTTCCCTCTACAGTAGGTATTTGGTTCGCTGTCTGGCAGGATGCGAGTTCGATTCAAGGCCGTGGCAGGGAGCAGTTTGTATACCGTAGTTACTTGGTTAACACGGTGAGGGGTGTGGAGGCTGCAGGAGAACATTAACGTCTATCTATCCATCGCCAGACGCCTTAATCCCGTAAGCGGTGGCCACAAACAAATCGCCTCCATGTCGTATGAAAACGAAAAGTCATGCGTAAGTGCACTGGATATAACGATTTTGAGGAATATGTGTGGAGTGAGTAGTGTGGGTAGAATAAGAAATAAATCTGTTAGGCAAGAAAAAAAAAAAAAGTCAAAATATAATGTTGACAGTGCATAGCCGTCCCATTTCGTTTTTTTATAAGGACGTCTGTTGATAAAAGGGTTGAAAAGAGAGTTTAGGTGGCATGGTAATGAGGAGACGATGGTGAAACGGTGAGTGGAAGGCGTATCTTGTATTTTTTTCATTTTCTTCTGTACTTTCTGACATCTGAAGTTTCTCCTCTTGTCTCTTTCCCGTGTTCATCCTCCGTGTGTCGTATATCAGCTTGTCTTCCTCATTTTATCCTCTGTTTTATCTGTCTTCCATTCTTAATTTCGCTTGCCTAAAGAGTTCAGCTGAGTTACCCGTGAAAAGAATATGAGGTAAGAGAAAATGGGTTTGTGTACCATTTTCTGTGTTTCGGCTTTTCGGGGTGGCCTAAAGTAAAAGATTTTCGCTCCTACTCATTTTCAGCCTCCTTTGATTCCTTATACGATATTTTGCGTCAGTATTTTATCTGTTATCCAGGTGTGGGTGACATTTACCTCCTTATTTCGTAAGTTCTTTTATTAATTCCTTTCTTTCTTTCTTCATTCTTTCCGTAATTCTTTCCTTCCATCTTCCTTCTTTCGTTTCTTCCTTCCTTCGTATCAGCCAACTTACCTACCTACCTACCCACCCACCCACCCACCCACCCACCCACCCACCTACCTTCTCTAATTTTGTCATGTTGCCATAAGATTAACTCCATAATTCGTTGACTTTCTTAATATCCTCTTCCTTCTGTCACCAGACGATTTTATTCAGCCTAAGAAAGATTGCTTGTACTGAAAGGGTTGATGAGGGGGTTGTATCAAGCTCTCCCAGTTCCAAAAGTCTGAGTGAGATGAAGAAAATCGTCTGTATATAACAAGAAAAAAGAAAAAGAAAGAAAAAAATATAGTCTTCGGATTAGTAACATATTAACAGCATTTTGGGGGAGCCCGGGCCCCCTATCAGACCCCCCCCCCCTCCACTGGCCCCTTGAAATGAGAGAGAGAGAGAGAGAGAGAGAGAGAGAGAGATGGTCCAAATCTCTTAGGTGCCAAAGGTTAATCTATCGTGTAAAGTCTAATCAGGGGCATAGAATAGTCTCTACCCTTAAGTGATCAGGACTACTAAGCCGAGCCACGGGTCCCTACGCTCCAGAGACAGAAAAATGAGCGTGTTAGTTGCCATATACCATTTCTAAGTTGAATATCGACCCAGTTGGTAAAGCAACCAACCAGAATACCTGATAATCCTGACCATAATGCCCATCTCTTGGATTTATTCTTGACATATAATCCAGATCAATACAGGATAGAGGTACTGTCACCACTTGGATCCTCTGACCACAATCTCATCAAAGCCTCATTAGTTAACCCTTCCACACCTCCCCATTCTGAACCTGTCAGGGTGACCCGATGGCACTTTGACAGGGCTGACTGGGATGGATTTAGAAATTATCTTGCTGACATTCCATGGCAGTCTTTCTTCTCTAGTGATCCCAATTCTACCCAATCCCACATTTGCGACTTAATACTAGCTGGTATGGATTTATTCATACCAAGTCAACAATTCACTAAAAGATCAAACTCTCCAAAATGGTTTGATGGCAACTGTGCCAGAGCAACAGCCCAAAAGTCATCAGCATGTAACTCTTACTTAAAATCAAAAACATCTGAATCACTCTTCCAATTTAAAATTGCTAGAAATCATGCAAAAGCTGTATTAAATCTATCTAAATCAAACTTTCTTCAAAAGCAAGCATCAAAACTACTTAACAACCCTAATGACAATAGAATATTCTGGTCAACTCTTAATTCTTTCAATAATAACTTTAACAAGTCATCTTCCATTCCCCCACTAAAATCTTCAGACGGCAATATTACAAATGACCCACGTGGGAAAGCAGATATCTTTGCTAGTACCTTTGCCAGAAACTCTACCATAGATGATACCAGCCAGAATGTCTCAGTACTGGAACTTGATTCTCCCGAAATTGCCCCACTTAAAATACAGACAAGATACGTAAAATCCATCCTAGACAATTTACCTACCAACAAAGCTCCAGGCCCAGATGGAATTCCGCCAATTGTTTTGAAAAAGTGTTCCCCTGAACTTGCCTCAGTCCTAGCTAAATTATTCAGACTATGCATACGTACTTCTTTATTCCCAAATTAATGGAAAGAAGCCAATATCCACCCAGTCCCGAAGAAAGGAAGTTCGTCTGACCCCTCCAGTTACAGACCAATAGCTGTCACAATCTCTCTTGGTAAGGTATTTGAAACTTTAATTAATAAGCATATTGTTAAACATCTTGAATCCAACAACTTAATTAGTGATAGACAATACGGTTTTCGCCAAGAAAGATCCACCATTGACATACTCAATCTCTTAACTCATACCATCCATCAATCAATTGATCTTCTTGGAGAAACTCATGCAGTAGCTCTTGATATCTCTAAAGCTTTCGACAGAGTATGGCACCGTTCCCTGCTGTCCAGACTCCCATGCTATGGACTAACGTCTTTTGTTCCTTGGATTTCTTCTTATCTTAGTGACAGGAAAATAAGAGTAAAAGTAGATGATGTATATTCGAATTTCCACTCAATTAACGCCGGCGTGCCGCAGGGATCAGTTCTGGCGCCAACCCTATTTCTGGTTCATATGATCTCTTATCTGTCACTCACAATCCCATTCACTCATATGCAGATGACTCAACACTACATAGTTCATTCACACTCAGACATCCATTTACAAAATCTAATATCTCTACCTCTCAACTCAGTACAGCCATCTCCATAAATCAAGATCTATCTACAATCAGTGAATGGGGACAAAACAACCTTGTCTCTTTTAATGCTAGTAAAACTAAGTATATACAGTTTACTAATAGACAGATATTGCCAGATTCGTACATTACCTTCAGTGCTACTAATATTCCTATCTCCAAAGTTTTGAAATTCTTGGTGTCTCACTTAACAGTGCCCTCAGCTGGACCTCTCATGTCAGATCACTTGCTAAAACCGCCTCAAAGAAACTTGGATTATTGTACAGAGTCCGTAACTTCTTCGCCGATGAGCAGTTAGCTATAATTTATAAGAGTCATGTGCGCTCTCAGCTTGAATATTGCTCACCCTTGTGGAATGGTTGTGGAGAGGTTGCATTAAGACAACTTGACAAAATTCAGAATAAAGCTGTTAGAATCATTAACAACCCTGCCATTACATATAAACTACCTCCCCTGCAAGTAAGAAGGAATGTTGCCTCCCTTGCATTATTTTACAGATATTTTTTTGGCAAATGCTCAGACGAAGTTGCGTCCATGGTGCCACCTCTCCATGCCTTCCCTCGTGCTACACGGGCATCTGGTAGCGCTCATGACTGGAATGTCACTCAACCATATTGCAGAACTTCTGCCTATCAGAATTCTTTTATTCCCCGAACTGCATCTCTCTGGAACTCGCTTCCCCAGAGTTGTTTTCCTCCAAATTTCAACCCACGACTGTTCAAGTCTAACTGTTACAGATATTTTATGAACAGAGGACAACAGTAATCTGGTGTATGGATTATTTTTTTTTACCCATTTGTTTTTCCTTCCTCCGTTCTGTTATTAAAAAAAAAAAAAAAAAAAAAAGTGAAGGAAATAATGTTAGCTTAAATGGGCTGTTATGGAAATTGAAATAGGGAAATGTGCTAATAAATTGTGTAGCGGTAACATTTCGAAATTTAAATAGTGACTGAAATTGTTAGAAAAAAATAGTAGTAGTAGTAGTAGTAGTAAATAATAATAATAATAATAATAATAATAATTGTTAGGTAAAAGCACAATGTTCATGGCTGGAAAAATAATGTTAAAATGTTCATTGTGAAAAAAACAGTGATATTTGTTACGACACGGGAGGCAGGGTGAGGCAGGTGTGCTGAGTGTGGCAGGTGTATTGAGTGAAGCAGTTGTACTGAGTGTGGCAGGTGTATTGAGTGAAGCAGGTGTATTGAGTGAGGCAAGTGTATTGAGTGTGACAGGTGTATTGAGTGAGGTAGGTGTATTGAGTGTGGCAGGTGTATTGAGTGAGGCAGGTGTAGGAAGAGTGAGGCAGGTGTGCTGAGTGTGGCAGGTGCATTGACCGAGGCAGGTGTAGGCAGAGTGAGGCAGGTGTATTGAGTGAGGTGGTTGTATGAGTGAGGCAAGTGTATTGAGTGAGGCAGGTATAGGCAGAGTGAGGCAGGTGTATTGAGTGAGGTAGGTGTATTGAAACAGGTGTATTGATAAGGCAGGTGTAGGCAGAGTGAGGCAGGTGTACTAAGTGTGGCAGGTGTATTGAGTGAGGCAGGTGTAGACAGTGAGACAAGAGTGGGTAGAGTGAGGCAGATTATTTAGTGAGACAGGTGTAAGGTGAGGAAAAGTGTATTTAGTGAGGCAGGCTTGGTTAAGGCGAGACAGGGTTAGGCAGAGCTAGAAAAAGGGAGGCAGAGTCAGGCAGGGCGAGAGCAGAGTGAGGCAGGGTGCGACATGGTTATTTTAGAATGAGAGAGGACGACGGTGAGGAAGGGTGAGGCCAGGTTACGCTGAAAGAGGCAGGGTTAGGCATAGTTAGGCGGGGTTAAGTAGAGTCAGACAGAATGTGACAGGGTTAGTCACAGTAAGAAGCAGAATGAGACCCGGTGAGGCAGAGGCAGAGGTAGACAGGGTAAGGCAGAGGTAAACAGGGCACGGCAGAGCAGCGGTGGGCAGGGTAAGGCAGAGCAGAGGTAGACGGGGTAAGGCAGAGGTAGGCAGGCAAGCAGAGTTATCTATGACCTAAAGCAGAACCGTCAGGGCTCAGGCGACTCCCCTAAAAGTGTAAAGTGAACATAAAACTGTTCCTTTTTTTTTTTTTTTTTTTTGGTAATTAATTGAGGCCAACGCATTTTTTTTCTTTTTTTGGAATATAAAAAAAATGTGTGTTTTTGAGGAGTATATGAAAATTCGAAAAAAGTGTTTGATTTATCGGTGTATTGTTATTTTTTCGCCTTCATGGGGATAGGGAAAAAATCTTAAAATTCGCATCTCTCTCTCTCTCTCTCTCTCTCTCTCTCTCTCTCTCTCTCTTGAATGCTGGTCTGTAACAAAAAATTTACACTAGAATAGTCTTACTGTGCTAGTCACGAAGAAGTTCTATGGAAAGAATGTAGAGTAGTAGTATTGAGTTTTTCATTGAGCCCCGGGAAATAAACTGCAAAACAATAGTAATAATAATAATAATAATAATAAATCCGCCAAGTTAAGATGAATGAGGTAAAGTATAAGTGGAATAATTGCAAAAGTTAATTGTTTGGTTATCATCGTAGGCCAGAAAAATAAATAAAACACTGTAAGAATATATTAGACTATTGTTGTTACCTTTCTGTGGTGGGGACAACTCTAGTATTCTCATCCAGCTGACGTCAGACGGTTTTATTCAGCTGAGTGAGTCGTAGGAGCCTGGGATATGGGTTACTTCACCCACCACTACATTCTAACTTACCTCATTCACGCCTCCTCCAGACGATTTTATTCAGCAGTGGGAAGCGATAGATAGTCAAAAGTATAAAAAAAAAAAAAAGTCGAGTAAAAAAAATAAAGAACAGAAAAAATTATATTCAGTGTCGACACATTTTCATTTCAAATTAACCTGAGGCGGTGGGGGAGGCAAAACTTTATTCATATATTGAAAAAAAGTTGATTATTTTTTTATTGAATGTCAGTATCTTATAATTCGCTAAAAATCACCTGAGGACAGGTGTGTAAAATGAGGACAGGTATGTAGAGTGAGGACATGTGTATTGACTGAGGACAGGTGTGTAGAGTGAGGACGGGTGTGCAGAGCGGGGACAGGTGTGAAGTTAGAATGATATATAGGGGTGCTGTGTTAATTAGATTCCACGTGTGTAGAGTAAGGACAGGTGTGTAGAGTGAGGACAGGTGTATAGAGTGAGGACAGGTATGTAGAGTGAGGACAGGTGTGTAGAGTGAGGACAGGTGTGGTTACAGTGCTGTAGGGGTGGTATATTAATTACCAGGTGTGTAGAATGAGAACAGGTGTGTAGTGAGGACAGGTGTGTAGAGTGAGGACAGGTGTGGTTACAATGCTGTAGGGGTGGTATATTAATTACCAGGCGTGTAGAATGAGAACAGGTGTGTAGTGAGGACAGGTGTGTAGAGAGAGAGAACAGGTGTGTAGAGTGAGAACAGGTGTGAAGTTGGTGTGTGTGTGGTGGTATATTGATCACGTGGAGGCGCGCCGTTGAGTCGCCATGGCCCCTCTCTATCTTTTTATATTCGGGTTACGGCAGACAGGCAGGCAGGCAGGTAGGCAGGCAGGGTGGGAGGGTGGTAGGCAGGGGTAGACAGGACGGGAGGGGTGGTGGGAGGGTGGTTAGGTAGGGTCAGGAAGTTTGGTTAGTTTGGTGGGAGAGTTAGAGGCATGGTTGGTCAATGTTAGATAAAGCAGTATGGTTGGGTAGGCTAGGTTGGATTGGGTTAAGTGAGGCCAGGTAAGGTTAGATTAGGTCAGGGTAGGTTAGGAAGGTTCTAGGATTAGGGAGGCGAGTTAGGGGCGTGTTAGGATGGTTAGTCAGGGTTACACAGTTCAGGATGGTTAAGTTTGGCCGTTTGTTCAGTTAGTGTGGCCATTTGGAGTCTTTAGGTCAGGCAGTTGGTGCAGTTGCTGGGGCCTTCTTGCTCTTTTTAATGAGGTTATAGGAGACAGGCAGGGTAGGGGCGTGGTAGGGTGGTCAGGCAGAGTGGGGACGTGGTAGGGTGGTGAGGCGGGGTCAGGCAGGGTGGGGACGTGGTAGGGTGGTGAGGTGGGGGTCAGGCAGCGTAGGGCCGTGGTAGGGTGGTGAGGCGGGGGTCAGGCAGCGTAGGGCCGTGGTAGGGTGGTGAGGCGGGGGTCAGGCAGCGTAGGGCCGTGTTAGGGTGGTGAGGCAGGGGTCAGGCAGGGTGGGGACGTGGTTGGGTGGTGAGGCAGGGTCAGGCAGGGTGAGGTATAGGCGTGATAAAAATTGACCAGGTAGGTAGTGAGCATAATCAGTGGCCAGGTGTGTTTGGTTAGTTGGTTAGGTTAGTTTAGTTAGTTTGGTTGCTTAGGTACATCTGTTTAGTTAGCTACCGTTAGTTACCGTTAGTTGGCCCGTATTCTCGTCGGGTAAGGAGGTTCCGTATCACCTCTCCCTTAGCGATTTATTTTTGGTTGTGGCTAGACAGTATAATTCTGCACAAGAGGTCTGTTAAGGTTTCTGTTTTATGTTAGCGCTACCAGGGGCGTACACACACACACACACACACACACACACACACACACACACACACAGACGAGACCCTTAGTTAGAACCGTAATAGAAAGACAACGTGAATATTTTTAGTAGCTTCAATTTGTTTTTTCTATTTTTGCTCCGTGAATAAATTTTTGTTTGATTCACAATATACCTCTCTTGGTCGAAAATAGTCACCATTAACTCTTACACTATGATTTTTTTTTTTTTTAGATTATTTTTGCTACCCCCAGGCCTTTCGTACTGAAGGGATGAATAGGGCCTGCTATGTGGTCGCTTCAGAAGACTCCTCAGCACCTCTTCCATAGCGATTTATTTTTAGATATGGGTGATTGAGATGTTTTGTGTGTCATTTATGCAGAGTATGGGGATATTGCAAGGATTTGTGTCACACGGAAGAGGACAGTAAGGTGTAATTAAGCATAATAAATCGCTTAGGTGAAGGTGTTAGGGAGCCTCCATACCCTACGAGAATTCTGACCTGGGTGAATGGGGTGCGGCAGTCTAAGGGTCATTTGTGCAGTTAATTAGGTAATTTAAGGTCAATTACACCAGGGCTAATTAGTGCCGTTTTTAGGTCGAGTGATTGGTGAGTGGTGGACGTTGACTGGGTGGTTGGTTTGTGAGTGGTTGGTTTGTGAGTGGCTTGTTAGTGTTAGTTAGTTTGTCAGTAGTCAGTGTGTGTGTGTGTGTGTGTGTGTGTGTGTGTGTGTGTGTGTGTGTGTGTGTGTGTGTGTGTGCGTGCGCTGGACCCGTGATCTCATTTTATTACCGGAAGTCATTTTAGCACGGAAACTAGATTTTCCTTCGTAGGATATATTTTTACTTTATGAACAGGTAACGCAATCTTATCGTAACCTGACCTGACCCTACCCTACCCTACCCTACCCTACCCTACCCTACCCTACCCAACCAAACCCAACCCAACCCAACCCAACCAAACCAAACCCAGTCTAACTCAACTCATCAACTTAATTTGCCCCAGCAGAGAGTAACCCAACCTGACCCTATGTAACTTAACCTAGCCTATCCTATCCTAAGCCTCTCATCCTACCTAACCTAGCCTAATCAAAACTAACCTAACCCTAATAGTCGTACCCAACTATCCTAGACCTTCCTGAAATTAAAAGAAAGAATAAAAAAGAACAGAAAATTGGAAGAGGTAATAAGAGTGGGAAATTTTCGGACAGGTGGAATAGGTTTCAAGACTCAACACTTTCTTTTGATATGATTATTATTGATGGATTTAGAGGAAATTTCTTTTGAAGAGAGTACTACTGATCCTAAAATAATAATAATAATAATAATCCATCCATCCATCCATCATCCAATCCTACGTTGCCTCATGAGGAGCGTAGGAGCCCGGAGCTAAGCAAGTTGGTCCTGACATGTAAGATAAGACTGAATAATAATAATAATAATAATAATAATAATAATAATAATAATACAAAAGCAGTAGATGCGGGATCGTCAGGGCCGTTCTTGGTTGGGTGTGGTGTGGGAGGGTGATTTTGTGTGGAGTGGTGTGGTGTGAATTGGTGGTATGGTGTGTGGTGTGGTGTGAGATGGTGGTATGGTGTGTGGTGTGGTGTGAATTGGTGGTATGGTGTGTGGTGTGGTGTGAGATGGTGGTATGGTGTGTGGTGTGGTGTGAATTGGTGGTATGGTGTGTGGTGTGGTGTGAGATGGTGGTATGGTGTGTGGTGTGGTGTGAATTGGTGGTATGGTGTGTGGTGTGGTGTGAGATGGTGGTATGGTGTGTGGTGTGGTGTGAGATGGTGGTATGGTGTGTGGTGTGGTGTGAGTTGGTGGTATGGTGTGTGGTGTGGTGTGTGAGATGGTGGTATGGTGTGTGGTGTGGTGTGAGATGGTGGTATGGTGTGTGGTGTGGTGTGAGTTGGTGGTATGGTGTGTGGTGTGGTGTGAGTTGGTGGTATGGTGTGTGGTGTGGTGTGAGTTGGTGGTATGGTGTGTGGTGTGGTGTGAGTTGGTGGTATGGTGTGTGGTGTGGTGTGAGATGGTGGTATGGTGTGTGGTGTGGTGTGAGATGGTGGTATGGTGTGTGGTGTGGTGTGAGTTGGTGGTATGGTGTGTGGTGTGGTGTGAGATGGTGGTATGGTGTGTGGTGTGGTGTGAGTTGGTGGTATGGTGTGTGGTGTGGTGTGAGTTGGTGGTATGGTGTGTGGTGTGGTGAGATGGTGGTATGGTGTGTGGTGTGGTGTGAGTTGGTGGTATGGTGTGTGGTGTGGTGTGAGATGGTGGTATGGTGTGTGGTGTGGTGTGAGATGGTGGTATGGTGTGTGGTGTGGTGTGAGATGGTGGTATGGTGTGTGGTGTGGTGTGAGATGGTGGTATGGTGTGTGGTGTGGTGTGAGATGGTGGTATGGTGTGTGGTGTGGTGTGAGATGGTGGTATGGTGTGTGGTGTGGTGTGAGATGGTGGTATGGTGTGTGGTGTGGTGTGAGATTGTGGTATGATATTTTGTGTTAAGTGTTGTGGCTAAAGTCGCTAAAGTCTACTGGAGTGACACTCCTTGCCTCCGAAAATCA
>NC_137049.1:22189893-22219893 GCF_032717465.1 Coenobita brevimanus | reverse complement strand
ATAGAAAGATAGACGGATAGATAGATAGGAAGGTAGGTAGGTAGACATGTAGGTAGATAATAATACCTTTAGCTTGAGGACGTCCAGGTAATTATTCTTAGTCTCCAAATAATTCGTCATATCGACATGAAACTAAAACCTGAAGGTGCATCTTTCAAATCTGCAACCTATTTCATGCCCCATTACATCTGGGGGGTCATCCCCCAGCTAGCGGTAGGGGGGTCAGTGTCAGGTGGTTCGGACCTAAAATTTCAAATGGGCATAAAATCGTCAATTTTCACCCGGTTTACGCCAAATTTGATATGTGACATCTTTGGCTAGATATCCTGTTGTATTTATACGTCAGGACTAGAATGACTGCCGGGACTGGTTTGCTGTGCCTTGGCACCGCTTCTTGTTCTTCATATTCAGTGACATACCGAGGGGGGGGACATGCGGCCATGGCCCCCTCCTTTTGCCAATATATATATATATATATATATATATATATATATATATATATATATATATATATATATATAATTTATTAGTTTTTTACAGTTGTAAAGTTGTTTGATCGAAATGTGAGTGCTTGAATTTTGGTAGTATAAGTTTATTGGAGACACTGAATCATAACTCATTGGCACAGAACACTTAAAAATGACTTTAAAATATGCTATATTTATATCATATACCCATTCTATATAGCCTCAAAACGATTATAAAATTGGCCAAAATGCAAGTTTTCTTGGGGGGGAGGGGGCTTACAGCATCCCCCCCCGAACCCCCCAGCTGTACGGGCTGCACAGTTAAAAAAAAAAAAAAGACCCTCCCCTTTTCAACTTTCTGGGTACTCCACTTCATATTACACCTTAATATTCCTCTTACATGTTACTGGCGCAAACTAAGTCGGTATGAAAACTGTAAATAACTTTGTAAGAAAATATTAGGTTGTAAAAGACATAAATGGCTAAGAGGTGCTTCGAAATTTCCTTAGACCTAAAAGACCCGTTCAGCGATTATTAGTGTTTTTTGTATTACACTTCCTGCCATCGTATATCGCGAGGCAAACGACTGTAGCAGGATATTAAGTAGGCTGTGAAAACTTGTAACTTGAAAAAGAATATTAAGTTTTGCTAAATAAACCTGTGATATTAGCATAGTAAGTTGTGCAAAATAAGTCTAAAAATAATGACACGAAGTTTCTCACCCAAGGAACGTACGCACCAAGACCAAGAAAAAATAAGTCTTACGAAGTCTGTAATTTCGCACCGTACTCTTTATGGTCCCTACGCCACTGTTACGCAAGACCTACGCTGTATTACCCTAACACCTACGCCTGTACACCCACGAAATGCATCAAAAACGTACACATTGTTCTCGCCTACCCTATGGCAACCTCGGAAGCATACATTTTCTTCCATAAATTTCAGCGCTAACTCGTATCCGCGCTCAGGTTTATGTTTGCCGATGTCTGGTGGCAAAAAGGGGGTTGTTCTCTGATTCGTAATCGGAGTTTGCCTGACCTCGACGGCGTGCAATTACCATATATCCAGAAATAATAACAAATGTCGACTTCTTCATTCATCCATCATTGCCACCCGCTGTGGGAGTCACGTTGGTCCATGGGTTTTGTTATTATTCGTATTTTGTCCTATTTCCGCACCTTCCCGCGGCCTTCGGTAACTTTAATGATGTTTTCACACTCCCGGGACCGCAATTGTCACCACCAGATGTGTTTATGTGAATTTTATGGTAATGATATGTACAAGTTGGGGTTGGTAGCACTGGGCGTCGTTGTCATGGCAACGCGGTATCGACTGGAGACCTGAAAGGTTACCGGGTACTGCGAGTGAGTGCAATTGTTTTTTCTCAGTTATCTCAATTATTTTTGCCTTTTCGAGGAGCGACAGTTAGAAAATGGTTTAATTAAAGAAGGGAGTAGATATAATTGGTTGTTAATTGTGTGTAAAAGAGGGAAATATATGTTATGACGTAAGGAAATGTCTCCGTGTGAGAGTCAGGTTGCCGGTCATCGTAAGCTGGGTTGGGTGTGAGGCAGAGAGAGATAGAGAGTGAGAGAGAGAGAAGGAGGGAACACTGCTGTCTCACCCTCCTTATATCTCCTCCTCCTCTTCACACCTCGACACCACGCCCCAGCCACGAGGAGGGGAAAAAAGATAACTCTAAAATTATAGTAACAAAAGGCGACTCTGTCAGCATCGGCACTGGCCTAAAATAGAGCATTCGGCTTACTTTTGTTTATAAATATTAGCGTACTCCATTCGCGGGTCTAAAAATCGACTGACCGACTTTCCTTTTTTTTCTTTTTCTTTTTTTTTTAAGGTACTAAAGTCGAGTGCCAGCGTTACGTAAGAAAATTCGGACGATAGTAAGGTAAAATAGTATCGCCGAAACTGTCTGCCTGTCTGTGTGTATGCCATTGTTGACATTCTGTTGGGCTGAGAAGTCGGACAAAGTGTGAGTGATATTGGAACGATCTGGACGATTTATTGGCACGATCAAGATACCGCATAGATTACGTTAACTCGGGGTTATTTGCACCATATTTGGACCGTACCATCGGTTAAACTAGAGATTGGCTTAATAATCGAACTGTTTTGTGATAATCTGGACAATCAGGTTAAGAGAAACGGAGGGAAGAGAAGAAGGAATGACAGCCATGGAGAGTGACGAAGGTAAGACGTGATGTTAAGAGTTAATTGAGTATGTTGTTAGAAGTTATTATTTCGTATAGATATGCATATAGGTAGTGGTAGCTTGGAATGCACAGTTAATTACCTGAGTAGAGGCAGGAAGGTATTTATTGATATCAAAGAGCGGTTTGGTCCTAAATTTGTGTGTAGAGATGTGTTGAAGTTTATTAAAAGATTGTGCACAGGTGGAGTAAAGGTAATTACATAAGGTGGGCACAGGTAGAATTATATTGATTTAAAGTGATCTGTTAAACGCTTAAATGTATAATAATGTTAAGAAATACTAGCGATTATGCATAGGAAGATAAAACGCAGATAACTGGTGATGTAAGAGATGGGAGTTGGAATTGATTTGAAAGTTTGATGTTCTCTTGAAATGTCTGTGTAAATATTTGTTGTGGAAACGTAATAAAGCCATGGCGGCCATCTTAAGTAAACAGAGGGAGGACTTAAGGCGATTTTAAGAACTTCATTCCTTTATTTTTTTGTCTTTATTCCTCTTCGTATTTCACTTTTCTCATTATTTTTGTCATTATTCATTTTGGCTTAATTTTTTCTTTAAGTGTGTGGGGTTCTTATTGATGAACCAAAATTCCAAGCAATTTAATTATTAGTTTTGATTTTTTTTAAGGTTCTAACATTCCGGATGGTCTGTAAAGGAATTATTGATCGACACTGCATTCCTTTTAAGTTAATGGAAAAATTATGGGAAAGAAATTTTCGCTTTTGGAGAATTTAGCATACAGTATTTTTTTTTTTTTTTTTAACCGCCTTCTCGAGTCATGCCAACTTTTTTTTATTTTCTATTTATCAAACTCGTCCATCTAATTTTTTTTTTCTATTGATTAAACCCTAGATTGGTTTTAGTCAATTATATAACCCCTGAAGTATGATTATTTTTTCGGGGGGGGGGGCAGAGCTGAAAAAAATCGTCTGGGGGAGAGAAAATGGAAACAAATTAACGTCATCTTTACTGAGGGGATTATGGGGGATTATTTTTAAGCCTTTCACTAGAGGGATTTTTTTAACAATAAAATCGTCTGGTAGCAGGGAGAATTAAAATCGTCGTCGAACTGAAGGGGTTCGGGGAGACTGGATTTGTAACCTCAGTGCTGAATGAGAGAGAGAGAGGGGGGGGGAAAGGTATGCATAGAGGAGTAATAGCGAGAAGGAAGAAGGAGGGAGAGTAAAACAGGGAGAAAAAGGAAAACTGGAAGTGGAGAAGGGAGGGGATTGAAGCAAACAGATAGAGAGAGAGAGAGAGAGAGAGAGAGAGAGAGAGACAGACAGACAGACAGACAGAAAGACAGACAGACACAGAGACAGACAGACAGACAGACGGACAGGCAGACAGTAAAGCTAACAAGGAGAGAGAGAGAGAGAGAGAGAGAGAGAGAGAGAGAGAGATTTGGATATATTGGAAGATCTGTAGGAAAATCAGTATTACGGGGAAGTGATGACTCAGTGTTACATCACCCCCAGCCCAGCCTCCTCTCTCTCTCTCTCTCTCTCTCTCTCTCTCTCTCTCCTCCATAATTTGCCCTCTCCTCCTCTCTCTCCTCCCCATTCTCTCCTCTCCCTTTCTTCCCCACCCCTCCCCTTCTCCTTGATTCCCTCTCCTCTCTCCCTTCCCCTTTCTCTCATCTCCCCTCTCTTCCCACTCTCTCACTGCCTCCCCTCTATCTCCTTCCTCTCTCTTTCCCTCTCGCATCTCCCATATCTCTACTTTTCCATCTTATTCTATCTTACCTCCCCCTTCTCTCCCCTTCCTCTTTCATCTTCTCCCCCTCTCCTCTTTACTCTTTTCTCCCTCTTCTCTTTACTCTTCTTTCCCTCTTCTCTTTACTCTTATTTCCCTCTTCTCTTTACTCTTCTCTCCCTCTTCTCTTTACTCTTCTTTCGTTCTTTCTCACATTTATAATCCCGTCTACTTCTTCCCCTCTCTTTCTCACCTCCTTCCCCCTCTTTTCTTTCTCCTCTTTCATACGCCTATACTTTCCCCTTTCAAATCATCTTTCCCCTCACTGCATCTTCCGTATCCTCTCTCTCTCTCTCTCTCTCTCTCTCTCTCTCTCTCTCTCTCTTTATATCCATGTGTCTATCTATCTTTATCTATCCCCTTTTCTTTTCCTTCCTGTCCTGTTTCTTTCGGTTCCTGTCCTGTTTCCTCTTTACTCTTCTTTCCTCTTTTTGTTTCCGTCTTAATCCCTCCAGCCCTCTTTCATTTACTCTTTCTCCTCTTTTTTCCCATATTTTTTCGTCTTTTTCCATATCGTTTCGCTTTGGTATACTGTATTTTTCCTCTTCGTTTCCTCCTCGTCCTTCTCCTCTCCTTTTTCCTTACTATTTCCTTCATATTTTCCTTCTCATATCCCCTCTTTTTCTTCATATTTTCCTTCATATTTCCTTCATATTTTCCCTCCCATACCGCCTTTTCTTCATATTTCCTTCATGTTTTCCCCCCCATATCGCCCTATTTTCTTTATATTTCCGTCGTTTTCCTTCTCAGATCACCCTCTTTCCTATTTCCTTCATATTTTCCCTCATATCATCTCCTTCATGTTTCCTTCATTTCTCTTCATATTTCCTTTCTTTCTCCCTTTGCTCCCGATTTTCGTATTAGATTCATTTCTCTCCTTTATTTTCATCCTTCTTCCTCATTTCCCGTGTTCGTCTTTTTTTCCTTATTTTCCTGTTCTCTTCTGTAATTCTTCCTCTTCTCCCCACATCTAATTCTTTTTCTTTCACTTTTATTCTTCCTTTTTTCGCATTGTTATTTTTTTTTTCACCTTTTCATTGCCTAAATTTATTCTATTCTTATTTACAAATGATGGGGGTATTTTTCATGTGTATTTTTTAATTTTATTTTCTTACCTCCACTCTCCATTTCCTTTTTAATTTTCTTCATCACGTTATTCATTTTTATTATCCTTATTTATTCAGTTTATTTTTACTAATTTACATGTTTTAATTTGAACTTTTTTTTTTTTTGCTTTATAATTATTTCAACTTATATATTTATTTATATTCTTAAGCATTTATTTTATTTATTTTCATTTGCTTCTTCCACTTTCATTTCTCTCCGACCCCTTTTCCTCTCCCCTTTTCTCTCATTTTTTTTTTCCTTTTATTTCCTCTTCCCCTCCTCCATCCCCGGTTATCGTCTTTACATAATTTTTTCCTTTTTCCTGTCCCCTTTCCCTCTCGTCCTCCTCCTCCTGCTCTTTTTTATTCTTTCCCTCTCTCCCCCTCTACTCTCTCTTCTTTTACTGTCCTTATTTCAGGTTCTCTCTCTCTCTCTCTCTCTCTCTCTCTCTCTCTCTCTCTCTCTCTCTCTCTCTCTCTCTCTCTCTCTCTCTCAGTGCAGTAGATCTTTTCCTTCTTATTTTTCCTCTCCTTCTTTTGTCTCCTTCGTTTCCCTCCCTGCCCTCATGTTGCATCATCTCTCTCTTCTCTTCCCCTCTTCTTGCTCCTTTCTCCTCTCCCTCCTATCTTCCCCCTCCCTCCTCCCTTCCCCTCTCCTATCCTTCATTCTGTCATGCCTTAGTCTGTGTTCCACTTCTTTTTGTTTCATCATTTTCTTCTCCTCCTCCATATTCTCCTCCTCCTCCTCCTCCTCATCATCATCATCATCATCATCATCATGTTTTATACTAGGTATCATTTTTCATCGTTTCACTATCTTATTTGTCTCCCCTCCTCCTCCTCCTCCTCCTAGGTAATTATTGAAAAGGGAAGAGGAAATGAGGGAAAGCAATAAAACTCAAAATTTAATGGAACAAAGAAGATCATTTGAGAGAAAAGGATAAAGAAAATGGAATTGAAATAAAATAGAAGATGAAAGAGACGGGAAGAGATTAAATAAGTAAAAGAAAGGAGGTGAGAAAAGGAGAAAGAAGATGTAACTGAGGAAAGGAGAAGGTAAAATTGAATATAATGGAAAAGAGCAAATTATTGTGAAAAAAAAAAAAAAGGTAACATAGAAAATGTGGTGAAGAAAATGTAAGTCGGGAAGAAGGGGGGGACGATGATAAAAAGTTAAACAAATGGAAATGGGAAGACAACAGGAGAAATAATGGAATTGACAGAAAGATATTAAAATGCCACAGAAAGAGATGAGAGGAGATGATGAGGAACAGAAAATAAATAGAGATAGAAAGATGAGTAAAGGACAAGAAAGATTACTAATATTTTTTGTACTTTCCTCAAGGCTATGACGTATTAGCCCACTTTATTCATTTTTCTTTCTTTTTTCTTTCGTTTTCTTTTTATTTTCTACTTATCGAGGATTTTTCTTTAGCACAGGGGAGATTTTTCGAGCTGGAGGGGTTAGATACAGCCTTCATTAACCCATTCACTACAAGGTGCCGTCTTAAGATGAAGGATATCGTCTGGAATCAGCACTAAGACGAAAAAGGGACGTCCTCGGGCTGAAGGGGTTAATGGCTCTTTTATTTATCTATCAGTCTATATCTATCTGTCTCTCTGTATCTATCTAACTCCATCAGCACTAATTGGTTCTCCTTGTATTAATGAAAAAAAGTTTGAATGAAAGGTGGAAAGAAGAGGAAAAATGAGGTAGAGATGGGAGACATATAAGGGCCAAGGGATGAGAGAAGAGCAAAGGGAGGAGAGGAGAGGGAGGAAAAAAGAAAGGAGGGAGGGAAGAAGGGAGGAGAGGGAGGAAAGAAGGAAGGAGGGAGGGAGGGAAGAAGAAAGGAGAGGAGGAGGAGGGAAAGGAAAGAAAGGGAAAGGCAGAGAAGGGAAGGAAGGAAGGAAGGAAGGATGAAGGAAGGTAAGAAAGAGTGGAAGATTTGAGAGAAAGAACGGAGGGGATGAGAAAATGGAAATGAGCCGGTGAAATGATCAAAGGAGAGAGGCAAAGGGAGGAGAGGAGATTCAAACTGAATGATGATGTAAGAGGGAGGGGAGGAAAGGAAAAGAGAAGTGGAGGAGGAGGGGAGAAGAGAGATGAAAGAGGAGAGAAGAGAGAAGCAAATGAACGATGCACAACTATCACCACCACCACCATCACCACCACCACCACCATTATCATCATCATCATCATCATCATCCCGACCAGTTTTTCTGACCATTCGTTATAGATAAATTGTTGTGGAAATTTAGTAGGAAAGTGCGAGAGGAATGCTATGTACAATTTCTAAACAGATTTAATTTCTGTGTGATAAATAAGGTTAAGTGAATGGCTATGTTGGATGAGAGAAAAACAATAAGTAAGGCTTGTATGTTATTTGTTTGTGAGGGTATTTGGTTACGGCGGAAAATAAAATAGAACAGGAAACGGGACCAGACAGAGGGAGGGGAGGGGAAAGGGGAGAGTTAAAGGAGGTTTAATTCTCTCGGGGTTTATCTTGGAAAGACCATATTACCTCTCTTGTAAAATCTTCTTCCAGGAAATTAGGTGATCTAAGCCGACTCCGTGCCTTCTTTACCTCTTCACAGTTGTTGACTTTATTCACGGGTTTTATTCACCCCTGTGTATAGTGCAACTTCCATAAGTTGGGAGGCTCCCCACATACAGCCCTTCACAACAAGGTGGAGTCAAAGGCTTTTCGTCTCATTAACTCTCCTCCTCTTACTGGCTTCCTTCAACCATAGACTCATCGCCGCACTGTTGCATCTTCTATCGCTGCTTCAATGGTCGCTGCCCTTGTGAGCTGTCTGCTTGCATCCCTCCACCACTACGGTGGGCGCGTAGCACCCGTGTAACAACAAACTCTCATCCCTTTTCTGTCCAACTCTCTAATGCAAGAGTTAACCGTTACTCCCAGTCCTTCGTGTATGCAACAGGTCAACAATGGAACTGTCTTCCTCTGTATTTCCTACCGTCTGTGATCTCAGTCTTTCAAACGGAGTGTGTCCAGGCATCTCGAAATGAACGGATCTTGAATTTGGCTGTCTGCTATCTAGTTTAAGTTTTTCATCACGGAGAAAACAACCTTGCGGGCTTCTGGTTCCTTCTTTCTTGCATAAAAAAAATAAAAAAATGAGTAGAAAAAGGAAAGGAAAAATGAGGGAGGGGGGGAGAAGAGAGGAGGGGAGAGATAGAGGGTTGTGGAAAGAGGAGAGTTAAAAGAAGGAAAGGGATAAATTAGAGAATGGAAAGAAGAGAAGAGGAAAGGAGGAGAAGCAACGAGAAGGGGAATGGGAGATGATGCAAGAGAGTGGAGAGAAGAGACGAACGGGGAGAGGAGTATAGATGAGGAGAGAGTAGGCTAAGTGGAGGAGAAGAAAGAAAATGAGAAGAGAATATACAATAAAGAAGAGAGGAGAGGAGAGAGGAAGAAAACGGGTGGTAGAGAAGAGAGGAGGAGAGAAGAGATACAGTGGGAAGGAGAAGATAGTAAACAGGAAAGGGAGACGAGAAGAGAGGAGAGAGAATAGAAGAGAGGAGAGTTAGTTGAAAAGAGAGAAGAGTGAAAAGAAGAGAGGAGATAAGGTGAGTGAGAAGAAGAGAAGAGAGGAAAAAGGAGATTGAAAAGAAGAGGAGGGTAGAAATAAGAGATGAGTGAAGTGGAGAGGAGGAGAGTGAAAAGAAGAGGAGAAGAGTAGAGGAGAGTAAGAGGAGAAGAGAGAAGAGAGGAGAGGAGAGGAGAGAGAAAAGAGGAGAGTTTGAATCCCCGGTCTGGGCATCGATTAGTGGGTGTGTCTGGGTGTGTGTTTGTGTGGCCCTGTTTTGTGTGTGTTTTGTGGCCGTGTGTGTGTGTGTGTGTGTGTGTGTGTGTGTGTGTGTGTGTGTTGTGTTGTGTTTTACGTATATCGTGTGATTTATGTTATTTTTTGTTACATTGGGTGTTTTGTGCGAGGCTGTACGTATTTACGAGGGAAAAATGTAATTATTGATGAGTTTGTTGATTGGCTCGCGGTCTGAGAGAGAGAGAGAGAGAGAGAGAATAGTTATGATGATGGTATTGCTCTTTCACCTCAACTTGGCCATGTTAATATCCTTTCCTTGGCACATCTTCGTGATTAGTACCGTATTCCAGTGTTGTTTTCATGTCACAGCCCAGCGTTTAAGATGGAGTGGTGACAATTTTTGGCCAAGTTAGAGTGAAAGGAATACAGCGTCGTGTTGATTTATAGTTATTTTTTTTTTTTAGTTCTGATTTATCGGTACAATTTTCTTTTTCATTTTTCTTTTTCTTTTCTTTTTTTTCATGTGGGTACGTTAACAGGGTGCATGGGGAGGATATGAGGCAAGTTTGTTTGGAGTGTGGGAGCTCGTGTGTCAGAGTTAATGATTATGGGTCAGCGTAATGGTGGCCAAGTTTACAAGAGTCCCCCCACAAACACCCCACCCAACCCCCGTTTTCTGTCCCCTTTTAGCATCCCCCGGACTTACCGCCTCCCCTTCTCCCTTTTATATTTCTTTTCCCCCTTTCTCCTGTCCCTTTCCTCTCTCCTCTATGTCTCCCTCTTTCCTCTTTCTTTTGCCCTCCGTCTTTCCCCCTTATCTCAGTTTCTTTCCCTCAGCCCCATCTTTCTCCCTCTCTTTCATGTCTTTTTCTCTGTCTCTTCTTATGCATGACCCCCTTCTCTCTCTCCATTCCCTTGTAATATTCCTTTCCCTCTTCCCTTTTCTTCCCCCTTCCTTCCTCCCTTCTTTCCCTCCTCCCCTTTCCTCCCTTCCAGCCCCTTCCTCCTGTATCTCCCGCCCAACCCCCTTCTCTTTCTTCTCTCCCCCTTTCCTTCTCCCTTCGTTCGCTCCTCCTGTTTTTCCCACCCCTTTTCCTCCACTGCTACCCCATTCCCCCCTTCCTCTCCTCTCCTACCCCCGTTACTTCCTTCTTTCCCCTCCACTTTTCCTCCCCTTCTGTCTCCCCTCCTTCCCCTTTTAAGCCTCCCCCTCCCCCACACAACCCCCCAGAGCCCCTTTGTACTCTGTTTCCCCTCCCTGGATTCTACAGCACGACGCGCCTCTCCACACCTGAGGAAAATCGTCTGAAGGTGTCAAAGAAGAAGATTTAAAGTGGACGTGGTTGGGAAAGGGATTTTGATGTCTTTATTATCGTGGCTTATTTTATTTTATTTTTTATTTATTGATTTATTTATTTTTGCTACAACCCGACGATTTTATTCTGCGTGGAAGAGAGAGAGAGAGAGAGAGAGAGAGAGGTCCTCGTTCTTCAGGGGTTAATTGTGTTGTGGCTAGGGTTGTGGTAGGCCTAGATGTGGTGGTGATAGGGTATTAGTGGCGTCTGTGGTGGTGGTACTGCGGATGTGGTGGTTGTGGTGGTGGTGGAGAATGTGGTAGTGATGGCGATGGTGGTAGTATAGATGTCATGATGCGGTAAGTGTGGTAGTTGTGGTGGTGGTAGTTTTAGTAGTGGTGGATGATGTGGTGATGGTGGATGTTGCTGTTTTAGGTGTGGTGGTGGTGTTGGTGGTGTTAAGGAAGACGTTGCCTTCGATGGGGTGGTGATAACTGTGATAGAAATGGTGTAATAAGCTCGGTGTGGTGGGCGGCAATGCATTGTGGTGGTGGTGGTGGTGGTGGTGGTGTTAAGGAAGATATTATATTCGATGTGGTGGTGATAGCTGTGGTTGGGGCAGTGGTAGGGGAGATGTGTGTGGTGTGGTGTTGGTGATAGTTGTGGTTATTGTGATGGTGGTAGTTGTAGTTGTGGGTGTTGTGGTGATGGTGTAGGTGTGGGTGCTGTGGTGATAGTGTAGTTGTGGGTGTTGTGGTGATAGTGTATGTGTGGGTCCTGTGGTGATAGTGCAGGTGTGGGTGTTGTGTTGATATCGTGGGTGTGGGTGTGGGTGTAGTGGGTGGAGGTGCTGTGCGGTACAAGCCACAATATCGTGAAACGCCTGTAGGATATTAATATTTCTCTGTACCGACACTACCCACGTAATCCGCAATTATATATTTTTTACACGCTTACTCCCTCTCTTCTTTCCCTGTCTCCTCTCTTCTTCCTTCCTTCTCTTTCTCACTTCCCTCCTTCCTTTCTGTCTTGTTATCCTTCCTTCTCTTTCTGTCTTCTCTCTTTCTTTTTCTTTCCTTCTCTTTCCCTCTCTCGTCGTCTTTCCTTCTTTTTCTCTCTTCCCCTCTTTCTCTCTCTTTTCTCTTCTTTCCTTCTCGCTTCCATATCTTTCTCTTCTCTTCTTTCCTTCTCTTTCTCTCTTCTCTTCTTTCCTTCTCTTTCTCTCTTCTCTTCTTTCCTTCTCTTTCTCTCTTCTCTTCTTTCCTTCTCTTTCTCTCTTCTTTTCATTCCTTCTCTTTCTTCGTCTGTCGTCTTCACTCCTCACGCATTTCTGTCTGCCACCACCACGCACCTGTCTCCTAATTATAATTCTCTCTCTCTCTCTCTCTCTCTCTCTCTCTCTCTCTCTCTCTCTCTCTCTCTCTCTCTCTCTCTCTCTCTATCTCTCAGTTCCCTCCTTCCTCCTTTCCTTCCCCTTCCATTACCATCATTTCCACATCCATTACCCCTTTCTTTCCTTTCTCCTTTCCTTCCCCTCCCTTCATCTTCCCTCCTTGTCCTTTCCCTTTCCGTCCCTTCCCTCCTCCTTCCCCTTCCCCTTCCCTTCCCTTCCCTTCCCTTCCCTTCCCTTCCCTTCCCTTCCCTTCCCTTTCCTTTCCTTCCCTTCCCGTTCCCCTTCCCTGCCCTTCCCTGCCCTGCCCTTCCCCCCCATGTTAATAAAGCCCCACAAAAACACTACAATAAAAGAATAAGCCCCTTCCCCTTACAACACTAATATGGCTCTCCCTCGCCCTCCCGTACCACAGAATAACATTACACTGATCTATATTTGTGTGTGTGTGTGTGTGTGTGAGTGAGAGAGAGAGACAGACAGAGACAGACAGAGGAGGGGGGGAAAGAAAATGGTGTAGCAAATAAAACACAGAAGAAATAAAGAAAACACATAGAATATGAGAGAGACGAAAGGAAATGGAAAAACAAGAGATAAAAAAAAACGGGAGGTAAACCCTGCTTAGATAGCGATGTCGGGAGGAAGGAAAAACCACCCCCGACTAATGGAAAGAAAACAGAGAGAGAGAGAGGGAGAGAGAGAGAGAGAGAGAGAGAGAGAGAGAGAGAGAGAGAGATGTTAGAAGTGAATGCGGAGAAATAGAATCAAAGAAGAATAGAAGGTGAAGTATTAGAGAGAGAGAGAGAGAGGCGAAATACCGCACCTGAGTCTGTCCCTTACTCTCCATATTTCCGAAGTGGGTAAGTGTGTTGTACAGGTTCACTTATATTTGAACTGATTTTGTATTTTTCTGCACTTTTTTTTTATAGTTTTGTATTTTTCTGTTCTTTTTTCGACTCATTCGCTCTCTTTTGGATTCATTCACTCTCTTGGACTTACTCACTCTAGGACTCATTCACTTTTTTGGACTCATTGACTTGATTGGACTCATTCACTTTTTTGGACTCATTCTTTTGGACTCACTTTTTTGGAGTCATTCAATTTTTTTGGACTCATTCACTCTTGGAATCATTCACTTTTGGACTCATTCTTTTTTTTTGGACTCATTCACTCTTTTGGACTCCTTCAATCTTGGACTTTCACTCTTTTGGACTTATTCACTTTTTTGGACTCATTCACTTTTGGACTCACTCTCTTGGACTTTTTTCTCGCTTGGACTCATCCATTTACTCTTGGACTCATTTTTCTCAATTTTCTAATTACTCTCTCTCTCTCTCTCTCTCTCTCTCTCTCTCTCTCTCTCTCTCTCTCTAATACACTTATCAAATTATTACTCTGAGCCAATTATCCCGAGGTCGTTAGTGATTGGCTCTTACTAATTAGACGAGGGAGATTGGGTGATTGGTGATTGGACAGTGATTGGTAATTCTGATGGGTGATTGGTGATTGGCTTGTGATTTAATTGGTGATTGAGTGGTGAATCATGGTGATTGATTATGCGGTGTTTATGCAGTGGAAATTGATTGACTGGAGATTGTATTGATAGAGATTGATTAATTGGTGATTGGATGGTTTAGAAGGGTTGTTTAAGGATTGGGTGATTGGTCATTGATGGATGGTGATTGGATGAGGGATACATTTTGTTTGGGTTATTGACTGGACGGTAAATATTGATCTGATTGGTTGATTGATAATTGAACGTGATTGATTGGTTGATTGGAATGGTGATTGGAGATTTAACCGGTGATTGTCAGTGATTGGTATTTGGACGTTAGTGATTGGTGTTATTGATTGGTGATTGGGGATTTAACTGATGATTGCCAGTGATTGGGTGGTTGGTAATTGGACGTTAGTGGTTGGTTGTTATTGATTGGTGATTTAACTGGTGATTGGGTGGTGGTAATTGGACAGAGGTGATTGGACAGAACCCCTTAATTGCCCCACTGACCCAAACATAGTGAACAAAAAGCAGCGTTAATGAACAGAAAGTGGTTTGTACACACACACACACACGTACATACAGTAAACACACACACACACACACACACATACACACATACACACACACATACACGTACATACAGTAAACACACACACACACACACACACACACACACACACACACACACACACACACACACACACACACACACACACTTTATCTATCTGTGTGTCTGTTTGTCAAGTTATCTGTTTGTCATTCTGTTATCTGTATCTGTCCATCTGTCTATATATCTATCTGTCTGTCTGTCTGTCTACCTAACCTATCTATCTATCTAACTACCGGCATCTCTTTGTATCAGTATCTGTATATCTGTCCATCCATGTGTCTGTCTATCAGTGTGTCACGCAGTCAGTCTACCTACCTACCTACCTACCTACCTACCTACATACCTACCTACCTGCCTACCTACCTACCTGCCTACCTACCTACCTACCTACCTACCTAAGCTTCGTAAATTGTCACAGACACAATCCTCTCCATCCCAGGTCCTACCGCCCCCCCTTCCAAAAAAAAAATATTGCAATGACCTTATTACTATGCATGCAGTATCGTTGACAAGCTGCCCCCCCCCCCCACCGTGGATTTCCATTGATGTCTGATTGATGAGATGCATGTTTGGAATTATTTTTTTTTATATTGGTAGTTTTTTTTTGGTCTTTTTTTGAGGGGGGAGGGTTGTTTGTTTGGGGTGTGGAGTGGTTGATATGGGTGAGTTTTGTGGTTTTCTCTCTCTCTCTCTCTCTCTCTCTCTCTCAACCTCAGCTCAGCTCACCTTTCCAAACCTAACTTTATCTTGTCTAATCTTATATAATGCATCTGAATTTAGTCTAACTTGCCTCATCTAATTAACCTGACCTAACCTAAGCACTTACAGGCACCAGGAGTTAATAAGGATTCACACACACACACACACACACACACACACACACACACACACACACACACACACACACACACATACACACACACACACAAACTTTCGTGAAATTGCTATTCTCATTTGCATAATATAATGAGACACAGCGAAGATTCTTTTTTAACCGTACTGTAGATAGATAGATATATAGATAGATAGATAGAGAGAGAGAGAGAGAGAGAGAGAGAGAGAGAGAGAGAGAGAGAGAGGAGACATGTATCAGACTAATCCCCTTTGTGGCATCACCAAGAAATCTTTAATCACCTCAAAGAGTTTCGAACCATCCACTCACCGTATAAACTACACCATCTGTCCACCATCACCACACCCTCATCCCACCATATATTTACTCTCTCTCCCTACCCCCCCAAGAGGATGGTGGACTGTTGGGAGAGGGATAGTCCAGCCTGCAGTCCACTGGGTGTAACTTAGATGAGAGTGTGGTCTTGCCTTCTTCTTCTACTCACCACTGTCCACATCTTATATTCATCTGTTCATCATTATTCATCACCCAGCCCTACTCTCATCACTCACTCATCATTCTTATATTACCTACTCGCTGTTCATCACTCTTAATCATCACCCACACCATACTCTCATCACTCACTCATCATTTTCTACTACCATATTCCCCCATACTATACAGTCACCATTGCCTCATCATACACTTCAGATACTTACCTTTCACTCATCACAACCCACATCATATAGTCACCATTTTTCTATCATCACTCACACTGTACTTTCACCACTCACTCATAATCACTTCCATACCCTCACCATTCTCACACCATCACCCCCACCATTGCCTATTCACCTATTACTCAACTTTTTCACCATTCTTACTCATTCTCTGCATACACACCATCACCGTCACAGTGCACTCACCATACTCTACCCATCACCCCCACTGCACACTCACCATCACCCCACCATACCAACCATGATCACCATAGCCCCTCAAGCCAATCACTCGTCATGTAGTCACCATTTTCACCATACACACCATCATCATCATCACCACAGTGCACTTTCTCACCATACCCCACCATCACTCCCACTGCACCTCACCACCACCCCACCATAACTACCATCATCACCATGGCCCCCCCCCCAAGCTATGGCAGTGAGGGTAATGGGGTGTGACGGGAGGGGGGAGGAGGCAAAGAGCAGGTCAGGCCAAGGTCACAGGTGAGTGGACAGGTCGAAGATTATAGGCGAAAGGTTAAATCAGGTTAAGTTAGGTTTTGGTTTGGTATTGTTTGGTTACGTGTGTTTTCGTTTGGTTACGTTTGGTTTCATTTGGTTGCGTTTGGTGTAGAATGGTTAGGCTAGATTAAAGTTTGCCTGGTTATATTTGAAATGGTTTGACCAAGTTTCGTTATGTTTGTTTGTTTGTTTTTTTGTATTGTTTGCTTGAATTACGTAAGGTTAAGATAGCGGTCAAAATACGTCACAGGGTCAAAGGTCAGAGGTTACGGATCAGGGGTTACAAGTTGCGTCTTAGGTTATAGGTCACAGGGTACAGGTGAAAGATACAGGTGTGTGTGTGTGTGTGTGTGTGTGTGTGTGTGTCTGTGTGAGAGAGAGAGAGAGAGAGAGAGAGAGAGAGAGAGAGAGAGAGAGAGAGAGAGAGGCGAAATTGTAGGAGGAAGACAATGAGAAGAAGTCACCAGATTGAAGAGGTTAAAGATGCAATTATGTTTTACCCGTGACGTTAATTAGCGCAGGTATTTTGTAGGTAATTAAGGTTAGTATTTTTTTAAAAGAAGATGAAATAAAGGAAAGAAAAACAAATTAGGCATAAAGTAAGGTTAGTATGCCAATAATCAGAGTCTTTATAGGTGTCCACTGGCGTATTTATAGACTGAGGCAAACGTTAATGGTGATGGGGGACGTCAGGTGTATCTGTGTACCTGGCAGGTGTGTGTGGGTGAGGATCAGGTGGGCCAATTTCTTCACTACCAGGAGTCTCGTGAACCAAAAATAGATAAATAAATAAGTAGATAAAATAGATAGATACATAAAGAAATAAACGAATAAATAAAATAAATGCTAAACGGTACAGTACGCCTATTTTTTCATCTTAGAGTTCCTTAAGCAGACCAGGATCACTTCAAGATGGCAAGAAAAAGGTAGAGTACTCGTTGTGAAGAGGTTGAAGAGCGGCATAAATAATAATCACCCGGTGGTCATGGGAACAAAATAAATAAACAAATAATGGGTGTGAGGGTGTTAAGGGAGGGGCAGCGGGTGTAGCTGGAGTGTGAGTGTGGGTGTAGCGGCGAATCAATACACCTTAATATAGCACAGGACGAGACCAGGTGTGCTGAGGTGTGAGGAATGTGACCTGTGCCGTGATCCTGATTAATTTATGGCCGAATTCATGTCATAACTAAGGCATTTATTTATTTATTTTTATTTTGTTATTTATTACCTCCGCCATCGAAGTTAGAGGGGGTTACGTGTTCACCCCTGTTTGTCTGTTTGTCTGTTTGTTTGTCTACGAGATATCTAAAAAAGTTATTGATGGATTTCAGTAAAATTTTGTGCTTATTTAGGTCATGGGCCGGGGAAGAGTTTATTACATATTGGTGGTGATTTGAGTTGTGTGATGTAAATGTTGGAGGGGGTATGCGTTCTCTGAGTCCACTTAACACTCTGATTTATTTATTGTGGAAAGGACGAGGGACAGTTTGATTTGGGTAATGTAAAATAGGGAAGGGTAGGATGAGGCAGGGTAGGTTAAGGCTGAGAAGGATAGGATGTAGGGTAAGATGGGTTAGGCTAGGGTAGGTCGGGGTAGGTTAAGGTAGGGTAGGTTGGGTTAGGTTAAGGTAGCGTAGGGTAGGGTATGGAAGGGTAGGCTGGTTTCTTCCATAGGTTTCTAGTGTTCCATCTGTCATCTTTCTTTCCCCTCTCCTTCCCCCTCCTTTTCCCTCTCCTTCCTCTCCCACTACCTTCTCTTCCCTCTCCCACTTCCCTTTCCTCCTTCCTCCACTTCCCTCCTATTCCCCCACTTCCCTCTCCTCCCTCTCCCACCGCTCTCTACTTCCTTCCCCACCTTCTCTCCTCCCTACCCCACCCCCTTCTCTCCACCCTCTTCCATCCCCTTCTCCAGTCTCCCCCACATTCCTCCCCTTCCCCTGCTCCTCCTCCCCCTCCCTCACCCCCCAGTCCTCCCCACTCCCTCCTGCCCTCCCTCCACTGCTTTCTTCTCCCCCACTCACAACTTCTGATACCCACTTCTCAGTTTAATTCCTTCTCTTACCACCACTTAGCTCCCTTCCTCCTCCTCCTCCTCCTCCTCCTCCTCCTCCTACTTACCCTCTCCTCCACTTCCTCTATTCTTTCCATTTCCTTCTCCCCCATTCTCAGTCCCTTTTCTCTTCCCTCCCTGTCCCTCTTTCTCTTTATATTCTCCCTAACTTCCTCTCCCTTTCCCCAAGCTTCCTTTTTCCCCCTTCTCTCTTCTTGTAAGCTTTCCTCTCCCTCTCTTTTCTTCTCATAATCATCTTTCCCTCCTCCTTCTCCACATTTCTTCCTCCATTCCTTCTGTGTTCTCTTCTCCCCATCATTTCTTCCTCCTCCTTTCCTCTTCTCTTTCCTCCCCACTTCTCTCCTGTTTCCCCCTTCCTCCCCACATTTCCTCCTTTCCTCTTCACTTCTTCCTCCTTTCCTCTTCTATTTCCTCCACACTTCCTCCTCCTCCTTTCCTCTTGTCTTTCCTCCCCACTTCTTCATCCTTTCCCCTTCTCTTTCCTCAGCTCTTCTTCCTCCATCCTTGTTCATCACCACATCTTCCTTCTCCCCTTCCTCCTCACTTCCATCGTTCCCCTCCCCCCACATCCTCCTCCATTCCTCTTCTCTTTCCTCCTCACTTCTTCCTCCCCTCCCCCCACATCCTCCTCCATTCCTCTTCTCTTTCCTCCTCACATCTTCCTCCCCTCCCCCCACATCCTCCTCCATTCCTCTTCTCTTTCCTCCTCACTTCTTCCTCCCCTCCCCCCACATCCTCCTTCATTCCTCTTCTCTTTCCTCCTCACTTCTTCCTTCCTCCTCCATTCCTCTTCTCTTTCCTCCTCACTTCTTCCTCCCCTCCCCCCACATCCTCCTCCATTCCTCTTCTCTTTCCTCCTCACTTCTTCCTCCCCTGCCCCCACATCCTCCTCCATTCCTCTTCTCTTTCCTCCTCACTTCTTCCTCCCCTTCCTTCCTCCTCTCTTTCCTCCCCATCTCCTCACCACAAGGAGGGAAGGGATCTTAACTTAGCCCAGCAAGCGATAAAAGTGTGTAATTGGGAGGGAGAGTGAGGCTTGCTTCAATTTACACCGGCTTAATGAAGCAAGGTGAGGAAAGGGCAAGGTGAAGGGGAAGATGAAGGAAGGTTATGATGAGAGGGAGATGAAGGGAGGTTAAGATGAGAGGGAGATGAAAGGAGGTTAAGATGAGAGGGATGAAGGGAGGTTAAGATGAGAGGGAGATGAAGGGAGGCTAAGATGAGAGGGAAAGGTGAAGGAAGGTTGAGGTGAGGGAGATGAAGGGAGGTTAAGGTGAGAGGAGTGAAGGAAGGTTGAGGTGAGGGATATGAAGGGAGGTTAAGATGGGGGGAAAGATGAAGGAAGGTTAAGATGAAGGAAAAGATGAAAGTAAGTTAAGTATAAAAAGAGTACTAAAAGAGAATAAAAGTAAATAAAGGAAGGGGAATGAAGGAAAGTGAAGGAGAGTGAATGTGCTTTGAAGGAAGAAGAAGGTGATTGAAGGATATTGAGAGGAATGAAGGACAGATTACAGATGCACGATGCGAAGGAGGAAGAAAAGGAAGGAGGTGGAAGAAAGACATAAGTGAGAAAGAAGAGGAGGAAAGAGGGAAGGAAAAAGGAAGGGAGAGAGACAATGAAGAATACGTGAAAAACAGGAGAGATTGATGAAAGGAAGAGGAAAAGAAAGAGATGAAGAGTAGGAAGGGAAGGAGGAATGACAGGAGGAAGGAGTGAAGGAAAGAGGAAGATATGTAGAAAAAAATGCACAATCAAAAGGAAAGAAGGGAGAAGGAGGAGGAGGAGGAGGAGAAGGAAGGAGGGAAGTAGGAGGAGGAAATAAATAGGTAGGTGGAAGAGGAAGATGGAGGAACGTATGAATAAATGAATGAATGAACTGAAAGGGAGAGGGAGGGAGAGAGGAAGGGAGGTGAGATAAAAGAACATGGGAAGGAAGGAAGAAATCGAAGGAAGAATGAAATGTAGAGAGAAAAGAAGGAAGAAAAGATAGAGAAAGGAAGGAAAAGATAGAAGGAAGAATAAAAGGCAGAAAGGAAGGAAGGAAGATATCGTAAGAAGAATGAAAGGTAGAGAGAAGGAAAGACAGAAGAAAGAATGAAAGGACTGAAGAAATGAGGGATAGAGATGAATGAGGAACGAGGAGAGAACATGAAAGGAGGGAGGGAGGAGGAAGAAAAATGGGGAAGAGAGTGATAGAGACGGAGGGAAGAGAGATGGTAGGAAGGGAGAGGAGAGGAAGAGAAGGAGAGGAGAAGAAAGAGATAGAAGATGCGAGAATGAATGAAGGAGAAGAGGGAAACAGAAAGGAGAATGAGAAGGAGGGAGGGAGCTATATGTAGGAAGAGGATGGAGGGAGGGAGAGAGGGAGAAAATGAGAAAGAGAAGGAAAGGGAGGAGGGGCAGTAGGAGAAGAGTGAAGGGAGGAGAATAAGAAAGGGAGAAGGAAGGAAGGAGGGAGGGAAGGAGAAATACAAGGAAGAAAGGAGAAGGAGGAAAGCAATTTTGAGTGGGATTTAGAATGATAGAGAGTCGCAATCAAGTCAAAAATAAGTGAGAGAGAGAGAGAGAGAGAGAGAGAGAGAGAGAGAGAGATCAAGAAGAGGAGGAAGAGAATAAGAAAAGAAAGAGCTGAAAGAAAATTAAGATTGAATATAGGAAGAAGCGACCCGAGAATACAAAGGAGAGAGAGAGAGAGAGAGAGAGAGAGAGAGAGAGTGAAGCCCCATAGAGCGTGTTATTAAATAGAGAGGCTTCCCCCGCCATCATAACATCGCTTCTCAGGTACAAAAATCGAACCAACGCAGTTACAACAAAAACACGTATATTATCCGTTTTTATTTATTTATTTATTTATTTATTAACGTCCCTACCCCCCCCTCATTTCAGGTGTGTAGTCAGATTTGGGGGATAAATTTGACTAGTAACCAAGGAGACTCGTTCTGACCTCATAACTAAGACTCACTGAATTTCCCTCTGATAAAAATGAAACCAGCTACAGTAGTTGTGGTGGTTGTAGTAGTAGTAGTGGGAGGCGGAGGAGGAGGAGGATTTGTAGTAGTAGTGATTAAAGTAGTTATATTAGTTGTATTTGTAGTAGTAGTAGTGATAGTAGTAGTATAGTAGTAGTAGTAGCATCAGCAGCAGTAGTAGTTATTATTATTATTATTATTATTATTATTATTATTGCTATTATTATTATTATTATTATTATTATTATTATTGCTATTATTGTTATTATTATTATTATTTTGAGAGTATAAAAATGGAACTCCGAAGTAGTAATATTTTCTGTAGTAATAGTAATGATATACCTCAGTAACGTTGGTAATCCTATTGTGTGGAGGAATATTTTGACCCTTATTGCCGGTTTTTCGAATTTAAGACCTAATTTTTATGATTTTTATTGTTTCTCTCGTATTTTGGTTCAGTGGAGGGAGAGAGAGAGAGAGAGAGAGAGAGAGAGAGACCGGAGGGAGGGTTGATACGAGAAGGGTTTGGTGAACAATGGCGTGGGTGTGTGTGTGTACAGAGAGAGAGAGAGAGAGAGAGAGAGAGAGAGGACAGTGTAGAAGCGTGGGGGAAAAAATCCAGTGAAGAAAGTACCCCAACTTAAATAAGAAAAATAAAATGGAAAGAATAGTCGATTAAAGACACAAGTGAGAAAACTCTAAAAAAAAAAAAAAAAAGCGAGGTAGCACACAAAAAAGCAAGACTACGAAAAAAAAAAAAAAAAAAAAGTGAGAAAATAGAAGTGAGAAAACTCTAAAAAAAAAATAAAAATAAAAGCGAGGGAGCACAAAAAAAACGAAAAAAAAGATAAAAAAAAGAAAGTGAGAAAACATTTTATCCTAGAGGTACAGAAGGTAGTGTGGGAGAGAGGGGAGAAAAAAGTGAGAGAGTGAGAGAGAATCAAGCCCTACCCTCACCTTAGTGTTTCTCTCTCGCAACTTTCACACTTTTCGTCATGGGAATTTTCTCATTTGGAGAGAGAGAGAGAGAGAGAGAGAGAGAGAGAGAGAGAGAGAGCGTGTATATGTTTTATGCAAAGGTGTGGACTTGCTAGAGTGTATGTGAGTGTGTGTGTGTGTGTGTGTGTGTGTGTGTGTGTGTGTGTAAGGGAGAGAGAGAGAGAATGTTTTTAGGTTTAAGCCATGTTATGTATGCGTGTGTATGTATGTAAGTATGTAAACATGTTCTGAGGATGTGGATGTGTGTGCCTTGTGTGCGTGTGTGTTTTCAAATCCTGCCATGTACGTTTGTGTGTACCGTGTGAGCGTATGTATGTATGTGAGCTTTCAATGCCTGTCATGAACATGTATGTATGTGTGTGTGTATGTGTGTGTGTGTATGTTTATGTGTGTGTGTGTGTGTGTGTGTGTGTGTGTGTGTGTGTGTGCTTTGAAGACGTGCCGTGTGTAGGTGTATGCAAATACTTTGAGAGAAGGACAGATAAAGGAGTGAGTGGGAGGGAAAGAGGGGAGAAAGAGAGAGATGGAGGAGGAGAGACGAGGGAAGGAGGAAAGAAGGGGAGGAGAAGGAGTGGAGGACGAATGAGAGAGAGAGAGAGAGAGAGAGAGAGAGAGAGAGATGGGAAGAACTATTTATGTAGAGAGAGATAAGTAGTTAGAGTGAGAGGAAGAGTAGTGTGTGTTTGAGCGTTTGTGTGTGTATATATGTATATATGTGTGTGTGTATGCGTGTGTATTTGTGTGTGTGTGTGTGTGTGTGTGTGTGTGTTTGGGATGGTGTGGGTGTTTTTATTTATTTTTTTGTTTCTCTCTGTGGACATAGACCTGACAATCCATCCCCTGAGGCCCGGTGTCCTCCTACGTGTGTGTGTGTGTGTGTGTGTGTGTGTGTGTGTGTAAGTGCGGGTGTGCGTGTGGTTGTAAATATGTGGAAAAACAGGAATTAGTATTTTGGTGGTGGAGGAAAGGGGAATGAAAAGGGTAAACCATGTGAGTGTGTGTGTGTGTGTGTGTGTGTGTGTGTGTGTGTGTGTGTGTGTGTGTGTGTGTGTAAGGGGGAGTTATAAAAGGATAGAGCCAGATTTAACAAGGATTACATTGCAAAGCGGGGAGAGGTAATATAAAAAAATGAGTTAGGGAGGAAGGAAAAAATAGGAAGATTCAATAAACGATGAATGGGAGAAGAAGAAAAGAGGAGGGGAGAAGAAAAATGATGATTACAGCGATATTTTGAACGAAAAAATTGAAAAAGTGGAAGAAATAACACTAAGACGAAGAAAAGGGGAAAGGAGAGGAGGAGGAGGAGGAGGAGGAGGAGGAGGAATTAAAAGTTATAAATATAGATGAGGAGTTAGGATGGCTGAAAGGAGGAAAGATAAGGAATAAATGGTGTAATTGGAGAGAAGAAGAAGAAGGAAAAGAAGGAGGAGGTGGAGGAGAGGAAGGAGGAAGAGGAGATAGGTGAGAGAATCATAATAATTGATAATAATAGTAATCATCATCATAATCATCATCATCATCATCACCATCATCATCACAGAAAGATAAAAAATAATAAAAAATGCTACTTTATCTCATTACAACCACCATTACACGATTTCTCTCTCTCTCTCTCTCTCTCTCTCTCTCTCTCTCTCTCTCTCTCTCTCTCTCTCTCTCTCTCTCTCGATGGAATAGGAAATAAGAAAGAATGATGCAAAAAGAGGAAGAAGAGATGCAAGAATTGAAAAGTGAGATTAAGAAGGTATGAGTGGAGAAAAATAATTGTGTGTGAGAGAGAGAGAGAGAGAGAGAGAGAGAGAGAGAGAGAGAGAGAGAGATGTAGGGAGGGAGGGAGGGGTGGGAAAATAAGGGACGCTTGGGTGACAGGGAGAGACAGCTAGGCAGGGAGATATCGGGAGGTAGGGAGGGTACATAGGAAGGGGGAGAGAGAGAGAATAAGGGAGCCTCGGGTGACAGTTAGACAGGGAGAGAAGGGCGGGGGGAGGATGGTAGGATCTGTGGCAGGGAGGGGAAAGAGAAAGGGAGGAAGCAGGGAGGAAAAGCAAGGGGAAAGAAGGGAGAAGAAAGGGAGGATTGAGGTCAGTCAAAGGAGGAGGGAGGGAGGGAGGAAAGAAAATGAAGGATGGTGAAAGAAGGAAGGAAATGGGGGTGATGAGAGGAGGAAGAGGAAGAGGAAGAGGGGAGGAGAAGGAGGAAGAAGAGAAAGAAAAGAGGAGGTAATAAAGGAAGGAGGAAGCGCAATAGAAGAGGAAGGAAAGAGGAAGTATCATGATGGAGGAAGGAAGGAAGAAGAGAGAGAAATAAGACAGGAGAGATGGAAGAAAATGATGGGGAGAAGATGGAGAAAATATGAATGGAGGAGAGGGAGGGAGAGAGAATGAAGGAAAAACGTGGAGGAAAGAGAGAGGGAAGAGATGAGATAATGTGAAGCTGATGAGAGAGAGAGAGAGAGAGAGAGAGAGGTTCCGAACGGCCTAGGCTCTTTATATGTATTCCTATTATCGTAAGAAGAAGAAGAAGAAGAAGAGGAGGAGGAGGAGGAGGAGGAGGAGACAGCGAAGAAAAATGGAGAGATAAAAATGATGGAAGAAGGGTGTGGAGGAGTGTGAAGAAAGAGGAAGGGAGAATATATGGAGAGAGAGAGAGAGTGTATTGGTTTGACTAGCGAGTGATCCATAACAGAGTGAGAGGAGGAGGAGGAGGTGGTGGTGGTGGAGGAGGAGGAGGAGGAGGAGGAGGAGGAGGAGGAGGAGGAGGTGGAGGAGGAGGAGGAGGCACAGAAGATAATGAAAAGTAGGATGAGGAGTGAGGAGGAGGAGGAAGAGAAGGTGGAGGTGGAGGAGGAGGAGGAGGCAAAGAAGGTAATAAAAAGTAAAATGAGGAATGAGGATGAGGACGAAGGAAAGAGTGAAGGAGGAGGAAAAAAGAGAGTAGAAGGAAGAAGGAACGAGAGGAAAAAATTAAGAAATGAGAAACATGTTAGTTAAGTGGAAGAGAGAGAGAGAGAGAGAGAGAGAGAAACCCATTTGGGATTGTAATACCGCAGCATTATAACTAATTGTGTGTGTGTGTGTGTGTGTGTGTGTGTGTGTGTGTGTGTGTGTGTGTGTGTGTGTGAGAGAGAGAGAGAGAGAGAGAGAGAGAGAGAGAGAGAGAGCGGCTTAATTAACGGACAGACGCAATTATCATAATTAATTACAGATAGACGGGGGACTAGTATAAATTTATGTACATTGTAATTACCAGTGCTCTCTCTCTCTCTCTCTCTCAAAGCAGAATATATCTTTCGGAAAAATAAAACACAGTATGAAGAAAAAAAAAATCCTCATAGCAAAGGGAAAAAATTAAAATAAACGAAATATAAAGAAAATCGAAAAGTCAGCTATTAAAAAAAAAAAAAAAAAAAAAGGATGCGAGCTGCTGAAATGAAACTAAGAATTCTGAAATATCTCATATAAATAGAGTTTGAGTAGGTCTTTTGAAAATGGAATGTGAGTGGAAATACAATAGTTTGGGGTTATAGAAAATGGGTCAGTGAGGAAAACGGGAGGAGGCGTGTGTCAATAGGCAGATTTTGAGGTGTTGGTGACTGGATGGTGTGTAGTGGTGGTTTTATATCTATTTTGTAGGTAGATAGATGGAGAAGTAGATAGATAGGTGTGATAGATAGATGGTTAAAGAGAGGTTGTAGGTGGAGGATGGGTGCATAGATAAATTGAAAGAATGATAGATGGGTTGCTGATTAAGAATGAGTTGTTAAATAAAAGTCTTAGGGGGAGTTAAGGATGGATAGATAGATAGATAGATGGATAGATTTATAGTAGGTTGAAGGGAATGTAGGCAGTCAGAAAATAGGGATAGATCGATAAATAGATACATACGACAAGGTAAGATAAAGGAAACACACACACACACACACACACACACACACACACACACACACACACACACACACACACACACACACACACACACACAACGTACATAAAGAAGACCTCATATGCATAAGTACACACATACGCACACACAACACTTTCATGACCGTTTCAACGAGCTTACACGCTATAGTAATAACAATAAACACACACGCGTTCACAAGTATGCCAGATGCACTTGTTTTCTGTGTGTGTGTGTGTGTGTGTGTGTGTGTACAGGTATGTGCGTATGCCTGTTTGCAATTAAGTGGATGCTTGTGTGGGCATGTATGTCTCCATGTTCTGTGTGTGTGTGTGTGTGTGTGTGTGTGTGTGTGTGTGTGTGTGTGTGTGTGTTGTGTGTGTGTGTGTGTGTGTGAGGAAATAGGTCGAGTAATATTGGGTCCGATTGTCGGGAACTAAACAAGGGAGGAGAGAGAGAGAGAGAGAGAGAGAGAGAGGAGGCAGAATAGGAAATTTGAAATATTGAAATAGAGAGACAGAAAGAAAAATATTAGAAGAGGATATTGCCATCAGAATAGCGTGGGGGAGCAAAAGGGGGAGAAAGGGGGAGTAGGAGAGGGAGAAGGGGGAGAAGGGAGAGAGGGGGGAGTAGGAGAGAAGGCAGGAGAGAGAGAAAAGGGAGTGAGGGGAAGTGGGGGGAGGAAGAAAAGGGAGAGAGTGTGTGTGTAGTTGAGGGAGAGAAGGAAAGAGAAGGGAGAGTAGGGGTGGGACAAAAAGAAGAAAGGAGGGAGTAGGGGCGGGAGAAAGGGAAGATAAAGGAGGAGTACGGGAGGGGGAAAAGGGAGAGAGGACAGAAAGGAGATTAATCGAAGGGAGGGGAGAAAGGGAAATGTGTATGAAGGAACAGAGAATGGAATATGGAGCAGGAATATTAATGGAAAATTCTGAAACATGAGTCGGAGAGAGGGGGAGAGAGAGAGAGAGAGAGAGAGAGAGAGAGAGAGAGGATGGAAGGGTGTGAAGGAACAAAAGGAGAATAATTGAAGAGAAAGGGGGAAATCTGTTTAAGTAAATGAATAATGGAAGAGTGGGGCGGAGAGAGAGAGAGAGAGAGAGAGAGAGAGAGAGAGAGAGAGAGAGAGGCGATAATAGAAGGGAGGGCAGGGTAGAAGAAAAGTATGGAAGAATCGAAATAACAGAACAAAAGACGAAAATAAAAGAGAAAAAAAAACAGGAAGAGGAGAAAGGAAAGGAGAGGAGGACGACAGATAGAAAGGAGGAGAAGAAAGAAAGAAAAAAAATATATACAGAAGGAGAGAAGAGAGGAAGAGAAAAAGAGAGAGGGAATGAAGAGAAGAAGAGAGGAGAAGGAAAGTTATAAATAAAGGAGAGGGAGGAATAAAGAAGGGATAAAGAGGGGCGATAAAATAATATAGACTGTGAGAATGCCATAAAAGAGAGGGAGAGGGAGAGAGAGAGAGAGAGAGAGAATAATCTTCAGATATCGTTTGGTGGGCTATTGTTGTAAGGGAGGAAGGGAGAGAGAGAGGGAAGAAGGAAGGAAGGGACTTTGGGAGGGAGGGAGGGAGGAAGGGAGAGAGAGAGGGAAGAAGGAAGGAAGGGACTTTGGGAGGGAGGGAGGAAGGAAGGGAGAGAAAGAGGGAAGGAGGAAGGGAGAGAAAGAGGGAAGGAGGAAGGAAGGGACTTTGGGAGGGAGGAAGGGAGAGAAAGAGGGGAGGAGGAAGGAAGGGACTTAGGGAGGGAGGGACGGAGGAAGAGAGAAAAAAGAGAGATGAGGAGGGAAAGAAACGAAGAGGGAAGGAGAGAGACAAGGAGAAAATGTAGGAAAGAAGGGAGGAGGAGGGGAAGGAAGGGAGGAATGGAGAAGTGATAATTGGGGAGAGGGAAAGGGGAGGAAGGGAGGAAATTAGAGAATAAAGAAGGCATAGAGAGAGAGAGAGAGAGAGAGAGAGAGAGAGAGAGAGAAAGGGGAGGAGGGAGAGAAAAAGAAAGAGGAAGGGGGAGGGACGTAAAGTGAGAGAGGGAGGGAGGGAGAGAGAGAAATGAACATCTGGGGAGACCAAAGAGGATTGATGGAGATAGAGAGGAGGAGGGGGAGGGGAGGGGAGGGGAGGGGTGCAGATTATTGACTAGAGAGAGAGAGGCAGGGTTGGAGGGGAGAGGGGAGGAAACGAGAGGGGTAGGGTGGTAAACTTGAGGAGAGAGAGAGAGAGAGAGAGAGAGAGAGAGAGAAGAATTATGTGACTGATAAAACATAAGTCAACCCATTATAGATAGATACCATAGATAGATAGATAGATAATGGAAGAAGTGAATGAACAGAAATCAGTATCCACTAGGGTTCGTATTCTGTGTGGCACAGGACCCTTCGTAAAACCTGATCCTAAGCGATTTATTTTGCCTACGACGCCTGAACACTTTCTCGTAAAATGTTTATAAAAATTTAAACGTTCGTGTGTGTAGTGTTTATGTAAAAATTTTCTTCTATAAGCAGTTTTTTTTTTAGTGTACTTCGATAGATAGATAGATAGAATAAATCGCTTGTGGAAAAATGCTACGGATCCTCACCGTCATTGCACCGCCGGCTATCTGATAACACTGTCACCACCAGAGAGAGAGTTCCCCCCTGCGTTTTCTCTCGCTGTCTTTCATCACCTCTCAAAGGCCGACAGGAAAAAAACGAACGAAAAAAAAAATCAATTCCCGAAATGTGTTGACGTTATTTGCCTTCTTGTTATATTGTCTTTGTTGGTTTTTATTTTATTTATTTATTTACCTGTTCATTTATTTTATTTACCGGTACGTATTTTTTTTTACTTACGTATTTATTTATTTATTTACCTGTTATATACTATTATTTATTTTTTTTACCTTACATATTTATTTGTTTATTTACCTGTTTAGATACTTTTATATATGTATTTTTATTTCTTACTTTATTTACATATTTATTTATTTATTTACATGTTTATATACTTTTATTTATTTTTATTTACTATTTACGTATTTATTTATTTATTTATGTATTTATTTACCTGTTTATATACTTTTATTTACGTATTTTTATTTTTATTTACCTTTTTTTTCACCTAAGTTTTTGTCTTTATATTTTATTCTTTTTAACGAGAAATTAAAAAATAAATCCTCGCACTGAAAGGATTATTGGGATTATTAAATATTCAGTACACCTGCATTTTTACCATATATATTTTTAACTTTTTATTTTTATTTTTATTCTGATTGTTATTGCCTCTATGAATATTAATCTGTGTGTGTGTGTGTGTGTGTGTGTGTGTGTGTGTGTGTGTGTGTGTGTGTGTGTTTCGTATTGCTTTGTGTGTGTGTGTGTGTGTGTGTGTGTTTCGTATTGCTTTGTGTGTGTGTGTGTGTGTGTGTGTGTGTGTGTGTGTGTGTGTGTGTGTGTGTGTTTTGATCGGCATCCGGAAACTTTCTGATCTGTCTGTACATTCTTCAGTATTTAATTTGATACAATATTTCCCTAATTTCCAGTTGTTTACAGGGTGGTCCAAACATTGCGCTCCACTAGCAACTATTATTTGTTATGGGCGCAGTGTGCTGGTGTGGGCGTGGGTGTGGCAGTGGGAGTAGGGAAGGAGTATCTGATGCAACATAAACCTGGATAACATTTAGCCGTCTCCGCAACACACAAGACAGGGGAGAGTTATGTATGGACCACCTTAGTGTTAATTTATATACACAGATAAAAAATGAATGGAAAAATTGATTAGATTTTTTTTTTCATATTCTTTAGGTATTATGATCATTATTTTCTGTATTTTTTCGTAGTTATTTTACCATTTTTTGTTCAC